>NC_047041.1:28179150-28548672 GCF_011762595.2 Tursiops truncatus
GATTGAGAGATATACCATGTTCATGGATTTGAAGAATCAACATTGTGAAAATGACTATACTACCCAAAGCAATCTATGGATTCAATGCAATCCCTATTAAGCTACCGATGGCATTTTTCACAGAACTAGAACAAAAAATTTCACAATTTGTATGGAAACACAAAAGACCCCAAATAGCTAAAGCAATCTTGAGATAGAAAAACAGAGCCGGAGGAATCAGGCTCCCTGACTTCAGACTAAACTACAAAGCTACAGAAATCAAGGCAGTATGGTACTGGCACAAAATCAGAAAGATAGATCAATGGAACAGGATAGAAAGCCTGGAGTTAAACCCACAAACATATGATCACCCTATCTTTCATAAAGGAGCAAAGAATATGCAGTGAAGAAAAGACAACCACTTCAATAAGTGGTGCTGGGAAAACTGGACAGCTACATGTAAAAGAATGAAATTAGAACACAGCTTAACATAATACATAAAAATAAAGTCAAAATAAGGGCCCTGAATCAAGATGGTGGAGTAGAAGGACGTGTTCTCACTCCCTCTTGTGAGAACACCAGAATCACAACTAGCTACTGGACATTCATTGACAGGAAGACACTGGAGCTCACAAAAAAGATACCTCACATCCAAAGACAAAGAGAAGCCACAATGAGATGTTAGGAGGAGCACAATCACAGTAGAATCAAATCCCATAACTGCTGAGTGGGTGACTCACAGACTGGAGAACACTTATACCACAGAAGTCAATCCAGTGGAGTGAAGGTTCTGAGCCCCACGTCAGTCTTCCCAACATCAGTGTCCGGCAATGGGAGGAGGAATTCCTGGAGAATAAGACTTTGAAATCTAGTGAGATTTGATTGCAGGACTTCGATAGGACAGGGGGAAACAGAGACTCCACTCTTGGAGGGCACACACAAAGTAATGGGTGCATCAGGACACAGGGGAAGGAACAGTGACCCCACAGGAGACAGAGTGAGACCTATCTGCTAGTGTTGGAAGGTATCCTGTAGAGGAAGGAGAGTGGCTTTGGCTCACTGTGAAGACAAGGACACTGGCAGCAGAATTTCTAGGAAGTACTCCTTGGTGTGAGCCCTCCCAGAGTCTGTCATTAGCCCCAAAAAAGAGCCCAGGTAAGCTGCAGTATTGGGTTTCCTCAGGCCAAAAATCCAACAAGGAGGGAACCCAGCCCCACCCATCAGCAGTCAAGTGGATTAAAGTTTTGCTGAGCCCTGCCTACCAGAGCAACAGACAGCTCTACTCACCACCAGTCCATCCCATCAGGAAACTTGCACAAGCCTCTTAGATAGACTCATCCATCAGAGGGCAGAGAGCAGAAGCAAGAAGCACTACAATCCTGTAGCCTGTGGAACAAAAACCACATTCACAGAAAGATAGACAAGATGAAAAGGCAGAGGGCTATGTACCAGATGAAGGAACAAGATAAAACCCCAAAAATACAAAAAAAAATGAAGTGGAGATGGGCAAACTTCTAGAAAAAGAATTCAAAATAATGATAGTGAAGATGATCCAGGACCTTGGAAACAGAATGGAGACAAAGATCGAGAAGATGCAAGAAATGTATAAGAAAGATCTAGTAGAATTAAAGAACACATAAACAGAGAAGAACAATACAAACTGAAATGAAAACTACACTAGAAGGAATCAAGAATAGAATAACTGAGGCAGAGGAACAAGTAAGTGACCTGGAAGACAGAGTGGTGGAATTCACTGCTGCAGAATAGAATAAAGAAAAAAGAATGAAAAGAAATGAAGACAGCCTAAGAGACTTGTGGGACAATATGAAATGCAACAACATTCACATTATAGGGATCCCAGAAGGAGAAGACAGAGAGAAAGGACCAGAGAAAATATTTGAAGAGATTATAGTTGAAAACTTCCCTAACATGGGAAAGGAAATAGCCACCAAAATCCAGGAAGAGCAGTAAGTCCCATACAGGATAAACCCAAGGAAAAACAGGTCGAGACACATAGTAATCAAATTGGCAAAAATTAAAGAGAAAGGAAAATTATTGAAAGCAACAAGGGAAAAATGGCAAATAACATACAAGGGAATGCTCATAAGGTTAACAGTGGAGTTCTTAGCAGAAACTCTACAAGCCAGAAGGGAGTGGCATGATATATTTAAAATGATGAAAGGGAAGAACCTACAACAAGATTACTCTACCCAACAAGGATCTCATTCAGATTCGATGGAGAAATCAAAAGCTTTACAGACAAGCAAAAGCTAAGAGAATTCAGCACCACCATACCAGCTCTACAACAAATGCTAAAGGAACTTCTCCAAGGGGGAAACACAAGAGAAGAAAAGGACCTACACAAACAAACCCAAAACAATTAAGAAAATGGTCATAGGAACATGCATATCAATAATTACCTTAAACATGAATGGATTAAATGCTCCAACCAAAAGACACAGGCCTGCTGAATGGATACAAAAACAAGACCCATATATATGCTGTCTACAAGAGACCCAGTTCAGACCTAGTGACACATACAGACTGAAAGTGAGGGGATGGAAAAAGATACTCCATGCAAATGGAAATCAAAAGAAAGCTGGAGTAGCAATACTCATATCAGATAAAATAGACTTTAAAATAAAGAATGTTATAAGGGACAAGGAACAACGCTACATAATGATCAAAAGGGTCAATCCAAGAAGAAGATATAATAATTATAAATATTTATGAACCCAACATAGGAGCACCTCAATACACAATGCAACTGCTCACAGCTATAAAAGAGGAAATCAACAGTAACACAATAAGAGTGGGGGACTTTAACACCTCACTTACACCAATGGACAGATCATCCAAAATGAAAATAAATAAGGAAACACAAGCTTTAAATGACACAATAGAGCAAAGAGATTAAATTGATATTTATAAGACATTCCATCCAAAAACTGCAGATTACACTTTCTTCTCAAGTGTGCACAGAACATTCTCCAGGTTAGATCACATTTTGGGTCAAAAATCAAGCCTCAGTATATTTAAGAAAATTGAAATAATATCAAGCATCTTTTCTGACCCCAATGCTATGAGATTAGAAATGAATTACAGGGAAAAGAAACGTAAAAAACACCAACACATGGAGGCTAAACAATACGTTACTAAATAATCAAGAGATCACTGAAGAAATCAAAGAGGAAATCAAAAAATACCTAGAGACAAATGACAATGAAAACACGATGATCTAAAATCTATGGGACACAGCAAAAGCAGTTCTAAGAGGGAAGTTTATAGCTACAAGCCTACCTCAAGAAACAAGAAAAATCGCAAATAAACAATCTATCCTTACACCTGAAGGAACTAGAGAAAGAAGAACAAACAAAACCCAAAGTTAGCAGAAGGAAAGAAATCATAAAGATCAGAACAGAAACAAATGAAATAGAAACAAAGAAAACAATAGCAAAGATCAATAAAACTAAAAGCAGTTTCTTTGAGAAGATAAACAAATTGATAAACCATTAGTCAGACTCATCAGGAAAAAGAGGGAGAGGATTCAAATCAATAAAATTAGAAATGAAAAAGGAGAAGTTACAACAGACACCACAGACATACAAAGCACTCTAAGAGACTACTACAAGCAACTCTATGGCAATAAAATGGACAGCCTGGAAGAAATGGACAAATTCTTACAAAGGTATAACCTTTCCCAATGGAACCAGGAAGAAATAGAAAATATGAACAGACAAATCACAAGTAATGAAGTTGAAACTGTGATTAAAAATCTTCCAACAAACAAAAGTCCAGGACCAGATGGCTTCAGAGGTGAATTCTATCAAATATTTAGAGAAGAGCTAACAGCCTTCCTTCTGTAACTCTTCTAAAAAATTACAGAGGAAGGAACATTCCCAAACTCATTCTATTAGGCCACCATTACCCTGCTACCAAAACCAGACAAAGATACTACAATAAAAGAAAATTACAGACCAATATCACTGATGAATACAGATGTAAAAATCCTCAGCAAAATACTAGCAAACAGAATCCAACAACACATTAAAATGATCTTACACCAGGATAAAATGGGATTTATCCCACGGATGCAAGGATTCTTCAATATACACAAATCAATCAATGTGATACACCATATTAACAAATTGAAGAATAAAAACCATATCAACATCTCAATAGATGCAGAAAAAGCATTTGACAAAATTCAACACCCATTTATGATAAAAACTTTCCAGAAAGTGGGCATAGAGGGAATCTACCTCAACATAATAAAGGCCATATATGACAAACCCACAGCAAACATCATTCTCAGTGGTGAAAAACTGAAAGCATTTCTTCTAAGATCAGGAACAAGACAGGATGCGCACTCTCACCACTATTATTCAAGATAGTTTTGGAAGTCCTAGCCATGGCAAACACATAAGACAAACAAATAAAAGAATACAAATTGGAAAAGAAGAAGTAAAACTGTCACTGTTTGCAGTTGACATGATACTATACATAGAGATTCCTAAAGATGCCACCAGAAAACTACTAGAGCTAATCAATGAATTTTGTATAGTTGCAGGATACAAAATTAATGCACAGAAATCTCTTGCATTCCCACAGACTAATGATGAAAAATCTGAAAGAGAAATTAAGGAAGTACTCCCATTTACCATTGCAACAAAAAGAATAAAATACCTAGGAATAAACCTACCTAGGGAGACAAAAGACCTGTATGCAGAAAACTATAGGCCACCGATGGAAGAAATTAAAGATGATACCAACAGACGGAGAGATATACCATGTTCTTGAATTGGAAGAATCAATATTGTGAAAATGACTATACTTCCCAAAGCAATCTACAGATTCAGTGCAATTCCTATCAAATTACCAATGGCATTTTTTATGGACTAGAACAAAAAATCTTAATATTAGTATTGAGACACAAAATACCCTAAATAGCCAAAGCAGTCTTGAGGGAAAAAAATGGAGCTGGAAAAATCAGACTCCCTGACTTCAGACTATACTACAAAGCTACAATAATTAAGACAATATGGTACTGGCACAAAAACAGAAACATAGATCAATGGACAAGATAGAAAGCCCAGAGATAAACCCATGCACCTATGGTCAACTAATCTATGACAAAGGAGGCAAGGATATACAATGGAGAAAAGACATCCTCTTCAATAAATGGTGCTGGAAAACTGGACAGCTACATGTAAAAGAATGAAATTGGAACACTCCCTAACACCATACACAAAAATAAACTCACAATGGATTGGAGACCTAAATATAAGTCCGGACACTTAGGGGAAAACATAGGAAGATCACTCTTTGACATAAATCACTGCAAGATCTTTTTTGATGCACCCCGTAGAGTAATGGAAATAAAAACAAAAATAAAGAAATGGGACCTAATGAAACTTAAAAGATTTTGCACAGCAAGGGAAACCTTAAACAAGACGAAAAGACAACCCTCAGACTGGGAGAAAATATCTGCAAATGAAGCAACTGACAAAGGATTAATCTCCAAAACATACAAGCAGCTCATGCAGCTCAATACCAAAAACACAAATAACCCAATCAAAAAATGGGCAGAAGATCTAAATAGACATTTCTCCAAAGAAGATTTACAGATTGCTAACAAACACATGAAAGGATGCTCAACATCACTAATCATTAGAAAATGCAAATCAAAATTACAATGAGGTATCGCTTCACACCAGTCAGAATGGCCATGATCAAAAAATCTACAAACAACAAATGCTGGAGAGGGTATGGAGAAAAGGGAACCCTCTTGCACTCTTGCATTCTTGGTGGGAATGTAAATTGATAAAGCCTCTATGGAGAACAGTATGGAGGTCTTTAAAAAACTAAAAATAGACCTACCCTATGATCCAGCAATCCCACTACTGGGCATATACCCTGAGAAAACCATAATTGAAAAAGAGACATGTACCACAATGTTCATTGCAACACTATTTACAATAACCAGGACATGGAAGCAAGCTAAGTGTCCATCAACAGACGAATGGATAAAGAAGACATGGCACATATATAGAATGGAATATTACTCAGCCATGAAAAGAAACGAAATTGAGTTATTTGTAGTGAGGTGATGGACCTAGAGTCTGCCATACAGAGTGAACTAAGTTAGAAAGAGAAAAACAAATTCTGTATGCTAACACACATATATGGAATCTAAAAGAAAACTGATTCTGATGAGCCTAGGGGCAAGACAGGTATAAAGACATAGACATAGAGAATGGACTTGAGGACACAGGGAAGGGGAAGTGTAAGCTAGAATGAAGTGAGAGAGTAGCATTGATATATATATATACACTACCAAGTGTAAAATAGATAGCTAGTGGGAAGCAGCTGCAAAGCACAGGGAGAGAGCGTGTGCTCTGTGTCCACCTAGAGGGGTGGGATATGGAGGGTGGGAGGGAGACACAAGAGGGAGGAAATATGGGGATATATCTATACATATAGCTGATTCACTTTGTTTTACAGCAGAAACTAACACAACATTGTATATCAATTATACTCCAATAAAGATGTTTAAAACAAAAAAACAAACTGAACAAAAAAATGTACAGATGGTAAAAGTAATTTAACCCTTTTCAGAAATAGGGCAACAGTTGCCCCAAACCCTGTCATCAAATGGAATTTCACATCATTCTCTCCCTCTGATTCAACCATGCTTCTAATTTCTGTCCAGTGACCCCAAAATGCCATGCATGTGACTTTTCACAGTCTTTGCAACCCTTTTAGTCCATAAAAATTCTCCTGTAGCCTTTACACTGAACAAGCGAGAGTTGTAGGATGGATTCAGAAATTAACTTTATTTTTTCTCTCACAGATTGTTAAAATTTACTTTGCAAAACTAAGGCAGGTCTCCAGGTTTCTCTGGGATCTTTAGGACATTAAAAAGTCCTCCAGTCACCTTTTGTTCAAATAATATTCTCATTTTAGTTATTGAAATAGCCATTCTTGTGTAGTAAGCATGAGTTCTTTGGATATCTTATAACTAAGGATCTCTCATCTTTCCTTAAAATACTCATTTTAATTTAAGTTTACTTGAAATGCTTCTCCCCTAGTGAGCCAATTAGAGTTTCTCATTCATTTGCTGGGCATCTGGTGGCCCAGGCTGAGACTCTTTCTGTGATACCATTAACCCAGTGGCCCTCCCCATTCTTGGAAACATCCTTCCTGGAACCTTGTGTTCTCTGCTTCAATCTTTATTTGTTAGTATATAGACCTGTCAAACAACTGTCAATTTTGACTTTGCCTACATTGCAGAAACTCTTTTGCCTCTCTTTTGTAAGATCCCCTGATGTGTGGATCTCAGGAGGTTTATGTCATTTTGAGTGGCAAGCTTCCATCTTAGAACGAATGAATCAGCCTTTTAAAAATTCTTTACTCCAAAATATTTGCATACCATGCCTATATGAATACATACTTACTTTTTGTTCTTTCTAGATTGTGTATTAATCTAGGTTCTAGATTTGGAAAACTGTCTGCAATACTACAATATCTGCTACCTGGTTATTTAATTTTTGAATATTTGCTGTGAGGTGTGTGTGTGGGGGGTATGTGTGTGGGTATATGTGTATTGTGGGGGAGAGCTGTGTATGATTGATTGTATTCTGGAAGTTTTATGATCTTTTTATCTTTACTTGATATTCTGAAATTTTCTTATTATGTGGCTTAGTGTAGGTCACTTTTCACTTACTGTGCTGGAGACTTAGTAGGCTTTTCAATTTAGAAACTCATTTTCTGGGAAAATTTTCTTTTATTTCATCTTTTAAAATTTCTTCCTCCTTCAATTTCTTCCTTTTGTCTCTTTCTGGGTCTGCTCTTGGACAGATATAAAATCCCCTAGACTAACACTCTAATTTCTTATTTTCTTTTTGATTTCTCATCTCTTTGTTTACCTTTTATACTAGAAAGTCTTTGCTGCTCAAAGAGTATTTGAGACAGGAAACAGCAACATCATCTGAAAGCCTGTTCAAAATGCATAATCTCAGGTCCAATCCCAGAAATACTAAATCATAATTTGCATTTTGTCAAATTCTCTAAGTGATTTTTATGTGTGCTAAAATTTGAGAAATACTGCTCTAGAGTCATTGTGAATTTATGCTTCAGTCATTATGTTGAATTTTTAAATTTCTGCTGTCATACTTTTATTTCCCTGTTTTCTTTTTTGTTCTCTTGATATTGCTTTTTATAATAACATTCTTTACTTGTTTTGTGAATGAGCTATTTTATCTCTTTGTTGATATAATTGTACATTTTGAAGCTTTCCCCCTCTATTTTTTGCATAGTTTCTGTTTCTCTAAATTTCTTTGGTACATTCATTTGGTTTTGCCTCTGTCATTCATGTTAGAGCTGGTTTCCAAATATCTCGTAATTTTCACTGTTAATTTTTAAAGTGAGACAGTGAAGAGCTGAGAGGCAGCTTTTGAGTTGGTTGAAATGGAGATGAGATGAGTATCTGGCCTAATCATAACAATATGCAAAGTTTTTTTTCTCTTAGATCATCAGTCAGTTTCTACAAGGCTTATGAACCTGAATGTTGTCAGTGTTCTGGTAAATTTTGGGTAGACAGCTGAGGGGCAATTATCATTGAGAATAAAGATTTTACTTAAGTTTCTTTTTATTCAGTAAGACTAAATACCCACCTTCAGTCAGCTTCCTGTCCCTGAGATCAAAGCCTATGGCATCAACACATGTAGAGACCAAATCTCCCAACTGTTTCATACAGAAAAGGTGGAGGAGGAAATCTCTGCTAGTTGGTGTGTGGGACGTGGCAGTTTAAATGCCCCAAGTATCAATTTTCCTGTGTTTAACATCACCCAGCATCCTCACCTTTGGATGTACTAACTGTCAATTCACAAAACTTTCTGAAGTTTTGGGAGCACCAATCAGCTTCCTTCTTAGTTTTTCTCCTGCAGATACTTAATTTTCAGCATTTTAACAATATTATAAAAGTTGCTACTCAAACCTCAGCTTCCCAAATTCAAAAATTTTGTTGATTTCTCTTGTCTCTGGTATCTTCTCTCCTATCATTTTTTTCCTTGTGAATTTATACTTTCCATTTCTATCATTTCACATTTCAGTTAAGGGAGGGTGTGATGGGATGGATTTTTAAATATTATGTGTTCTATGGTTCCTGTTAACTAAGATGTCTGTGTTCTTTTCTTTTATCTTTGTAGTGATCCTGTCCCGTACTGATCATATTGTGATGAACTAGAATGAGAGATTTAGGAAAACAACGTGTTTGGCTGAATTCAAAAACACTATTAAAGGTAATCTACTTGAATCTACATTTTCTCACTTCAAGTCCTCTGGCCTTTAGACTATTTTCTATATCTGGGGTGGGTCAGTGAACTACAGCTCATATGGCAAACCCTGTCCACAGTGTGTTTTTGTAAATAAAGTTTTATTGAAACACAGTCAATAAATTTGTTCATTCATTATATGTGGCTGCTTCTACATTGTAATGGCAGAAGTGAATATTTTTCAGAGGCGGAACAGTCTAAAATATTTACTATCCAGATATTTACAGAAAAAGTTTGCCAATCCCTGCTCTAAATCCTTACATGGATGCTACCCCTAATCACTCTGTTCTACTTGCCCTGTCTGTACTTTTGTACATAGTCCCACCTCTGGAAAGTACACATCTCTTTCTCTCTGTACTGTGCCGTTTTTACGAACCCTGTGTGTGTGTGTGTGTGTGTGTGTGTGTGTGTGTGTGTGTAACCAGCTCCTTAAATAATTGTATAAGAGATATAAACTCAGGTTTTATTTATTTATTCCCAAATTACCCAGAGGCATTTTTTTTCACTTTAGGACTCATTTTGGTTCATAAAAATATTTATAACAGTCTAGGTACTTGGTAGACTTTTGAAAAAGGTCATTTGGACACTTTCTTCAGCCTTTTAGTACAAAATGATTGATGATTTCAAAATGTCACCATAAGCTATATGAACACATCTAGATTTGGTCAAAGAGCATCATCATGTCCTTGCTGAAAAATAGAAGCATCTGTCATGTCTGTGTATCTTATTAAATCCTAAGTAATATTGTCTGTGTTAAGCTTGGAAATTCAAACAAATTCTGAGGCTCTATCTCATTCATCTGATAATTCATTTATGTGTTTATTTTCCCCACTCTGGACCCACAAAATGAGTTAATCCAGAAAGGTAATCTAGTGGCACAAGTAGGCAATTCTCCAGCATGAATTTAGCTACTTTAATATTTTTATTATGTTTTTAATTTGTATCTTATTAGGAACACTGTTTTAAATTCAAGGCATGACTGTGATGAAGAATTTTTGTGTGTATAATTCAAACCACAAAAATCATCATTTCCAGAATGATGGAATTTACTGTTGTGCTATCAAAGAAACATTCTTTAGAGATTAGCTACTACATGATGAAACCTCACATTCCAAAAACATGAGAAAAAAAGCCAACAATGTAAGAGTAAGTTTCAAGTGAAAAGAACAATGAATTGAAATAATTCTGTTTAGACAAAATGTTGCCAGAAAGACATTTGAGCAGATTCAGGAAGAACAGACAAATGATATCATACATAGCATTATACAAAGGAAAGACAGGATGGTACAGTGCAAAACACCTGGACTGAACATCAAAGGACCTAATTTCAGTTCTTGTCTCTGCACTACCTTGATCTGTGATATTTGCTTATCATAGGTATCAGCTTCATCATAAAAAGCTAAGTACAAACATATACAAAATTGTGGGTTGGATTAAGTAATTTCATGGAGTCCTTCCAGCACTCTTAAATTTTAAGTCTCTTCATACAATTTACTGACAATTCTGTTACATACAATATAATATATAATTATGTAAGCTTAGAGTGCAAAGAAAATTCTCACCACACAGTCTAGGCTAGTAATGAGTGAAAACATTTTCCTTAGTCCGAAGATTTCTGATCAGATCTTGCCTGGAACTGAGCATTCTGAGGCATTAATAAATCCACCTTACTGTTTTATTTCTGTTTGTTTGCCACTAAAATAAAATAATATCTTCTAAAGCCTCTCCAATAATCCATGTGTGCCAGATATGATGTGTATACTGATGATCTTCACATACCTGCACCCGATGGAGTAACAAGCCTAAGAATCACTTTAATACTTACATTTTCTTACTTAAGTAGAAGAAATATTGAACTGTAACATTGAAAAATGAGCTCCCCATAAGTTCCCAGGGCTGTCATGTGAATTATCAGTACTTTGATGAGATACTTGAACAGATTTTGATTGGGGGCCTCCAATAACTGACTATTGTCAAGAAAACTAAATTTGGGAAATAGGCAAGAGCAACACTTTCCAAGGGGATGAAATATTAAAAGGCAACTGATTATCATGGAAAGAAAGTAATGTGTTCACAATTTCTTCAAGAGACTACTATCTTCTCTTACTTACTTTTACTTTCACTAGTTACTGAGAACTAGAGAAAATGAAATCTAGTTCAGGCTCAGGTTGTGCATAGCCCTAGACATTTTCCCAGTTTCATCATGTTTCAAAGGGAAATTTTAGCAGAGCAAAACCCTTACATTCAAAATCCTGAGGAGAAGCAAAAAGAAATGTTTCCTAAGTGAAGAGAAATTAGTGAGTCAGCTAACTCAGGAAGCACCTATCACAAGTGCCCCTTTGAACAGAGACCTAAGGGAATGGTTCTCTGATTATATAACATCTCAAGATGAAAAAATCAGAAACTGAGCATCCTTGTCTGAGCCAAGAGTGTCTTCATGGATGGAAATATTTAAATATGTGTTATTAAAATACACTGGAAATCAATTTGAACTGTGTTATGGTATAATATTTTTAAGATAATTTTTAGAGTAGCTTCTGGTTCACAGCAAAATTGAGAGGAAGGTACAGAGATTTCCCATACACGCTCTGCCTCTACACATGTATGACCTCCTCCATTATCGACATTCCCCCCCCCCCCCCACACACACACCAGAGTGGTATATTTGCTACAATTGATGAACCTACAGTGACACTTCATAATCACCCAAGGTAACTAGTTTGCCTAAGGATTCACTCTTGGTGTTGTACACCCTATGGATTCGGACAAATGTACAATGACATGTATCCATCATTATATTTTCACTGCCCTAAAACTTCTCTGTGCTCCACTTATTCATCCATCATCTGCTCCCACTCCCACTTCAACCCTTGGCAACCACTTATCTTTTTACTATCTCCATTTTTTGTCTTTTCCATAATGTCATATAATTGGAATCATATAGTATGTAGTCTCTTCAGATTGTCTTCTTCCACTTAGTAATATGCATTTAAGGTCCCTCCATGTTTTCTAACAGCTTGACAGCTCACTTCTTTTTAGAGTGGAATAATATCCCATTGTCTGGACATACCGCAGTTTATTTGTTTATTTCCATTAATAACACAAGGACATCTTTGTTGCTTCCAAGTTTTGCCAATTATGAATAAGTGTGTTACAAACACCTGTGTGCAGGTGTTTGTGTGGACTGAAATACTATTTTGACCAAATTTTGATGTTACATCCTGTCCTTCCCAGATGTTTAATTCATCCTGACTACCTGATTCTTAGCATTAGGCGTTCATTTCAAAGAAAATTTGGTTGACAATATTGCTGTGATTTGAGTTGTGACCACCAAAAAGATATGCCAAATCCTAACCCCTGGTACCTGTGAATGTGACCATATTTAAAAATGGGGTTTTTGAAGATGTAATCTTTTTACTATGAGGTCATACTCCATTATGGTGAGCCCTAACCCAGTATGATTGTTGTCTTCATAAGTAAAGAAAACAAATACACAGACCCTGACACATATGTAGAATGTCACTTGAAGACAGAAGAGATTGTAGTTATGCAGCTGCAAACCAAGAAATAGCAAGAATTGCAGACTACCACCAAAAACTAGAAAGGGGCAAGGAAGGATTCTACCCAGTCTCAGAGGGATCATGGCCTTGCTGGCATCTTGATTGCAGATGTATGGGCTTCAAACTGTGAGAGAATATATTTCTGCTATTTTAAAATCACTCAGTTTTTAGTATTTTGTTAAAACAGACTAAGTAAATATTGAGTGATGTTTTTAATCTCATTTCTTCCCACAAAATATAAAAGGTTGATTTTCATGAAGGAGAATATATAGAAATCCAAACTGCAAATGATCAGCTTGATTTTTCTTTTGTCTAATAAGCATATTAATCAGTTTCATTTTAAGTCCAAGCTCTCATGCCTTGTCTCCCTAAAACTTGGAATAAGGCTGGGTTTCACAGTCCAACTTATTTAGGCATTTCTTTCAGATTGGTTTTGTCTGACTTCTGGAAAACATTATTGTAAAGTATTTCTGATCTCATGTGAGGACTAAAAATCCATTATGTAGAGAATAGAAAGAAAAGATTTGATTGAGAAAATAATTGCTGACAGCAGGTTTAATGAATGTGTTACATTAGTCATGTTTAGTTGCCTATGTTTTAGTATGTATAGCTAGATGTCTTTAAATATCAATGTTTTGCAATTTTAAGATATAGAAATCCTTTTAAGAATCATTGCTAAGTCTAACATGAGTGATGCCAGAAATGTATAGTGAATGCATAAGAACAAATAGGAATAAAACAATAGAGTTTGTTGATCAAACATTTGGAACTTTGTTATATGTAGAAGATGTTACTTGTGGCTCTTAAACTACTTGGATTTTAAAGTTTAAACTGGAATGGGTTCACTTGTTTCAAAACTTTGATCATTCCAGCTATTGTGAAAACTCCCTGACCTCTGAGTGGCACAGTGCAAAGGACAATTCCCTAGAGAATTTTACTGAGCAAAGTAAACCTGCCATAACTTATCACATTTGGGGGCTGAGGAGGGAATCAACATTTGTTGAATAATTATGGCCAATCTCATTGACTGATAAATTACTAAATGGAGGGACTCTAATTAGCAAGACACAGATTTTTCTCTCTATTTTAATCTCCATGTGAATATGATGAGATATTTATCAATGTAATTTTATAGATGAAGAAATAAAGGTTCAAGACTTTATGTCCCCAGTGCCTAAGATATAATAAGAGCTCAATCAAAGTTTGTGAAAGGAAAGAGGAAAGGAAAAAAGAAATTTAAAAAAAATGCATAAAAGGAAGGAAGGAAGAACAGAAAGAAGGAAGAAAGAGATGGAGAGAGAGAGAAGGAGGGAAAAAGCAAAAAAAGTTAGTTGATTCTCAATAATACCACTAAAATTTAAAGTTCCAAGACTCAGAATTAGTTAATTTACTTCCCAAATTCTCGTTCTTTCCATTTTAACACATTCATTTGGGGAGGGGGTGTATTAGGTTTTTTTTTTTTTTAAGTCCTATAAACCTTCATTGTTTGCATGTGCTGAGAAAGAGATCTTCCCCTTCTTTCAGGTATCACACAGAATACTGAGGACAGGGATTTGAAGTTAAGTTCTTCTTATACCCTTATGTGTTTTATTCTTATATTCTGTGACCTTATTCACATCCAAAATTACAGGATGGAAAGAGAGGAATTAAAATTACTGGAGGAATTAAGAAATATAAGTAACAGAACTAACACAAAGGATAATGGTTAAATGGAATTATTCTGTTGCAAGATTTTTATATTTCACATGAAGTGATATAATATTAAATCTAAGTAGATTATGATAAATTAAAGGAGCATATTTAACCACAATAACTATTTTAAAAGATAATGCAAGGAGGAATACTTGAAAAGCCAATAGAGGAATAAAAATGGTATAAGACAAAAAAAATCAGTTAATTCAAAAGAAGAAAAAAAGTAGAGGAGAAAATAAAAGATTATATGAGACAAATAAAAACAAATTAAGAACCATTGTGATGAATATAATAAATTATTTTTATTTACATAACATTAAGCATAAATATATTAAACACCTAAATTAAAAAGGAGACACTGTCCAATTGGTTGAAAATCCAAAGTTCAATATTATGTTTTCTATAAGAGATGAACTTTAAATATAAATACAATTCTGGATGAAAGCAAAAGTATGGAAAGATATATACTATGCAAGTATTAAGCCTATGTAAACATCAGACAAAATAAACTTTAATGCAAGCAATATAGCTAAAGAGGGGCATTTCATAAAGATACAATGACCAATACAAACAAATGGAACATGCAAAAACCTCAGAAGACTGTCTACTGAAAAGTTGCTTCAAAATATGAAGTTAAAGTGACAGAACTAAAAAGAGAAAGAACAATAGAAAAAAATTGAAAATTATATTTGAATTTAATATCTTGCCTTTAGAAACTGAAAAACACTCAGACAAAGATCAACAAGTATGCAGAGGATCTGAACAATACCACCAAGTAAATGCCTTGACCCAAATGAAAATTATAAGATACTACACCCAACAATTGCAGAATACACATTCTGTACAAGGACATATGGAATCTTCAACAGCATGTATTCTCTGATTAGAGTAGAATTTAATTAGAAAACTTCAAAATAAAATATTCAGGGAACTTCCAGTATTTGAAAATTAAAAAACTCACTTCTTCATGATCAGTGATAGATCAACAAAAAAATCAAAAGGAAAATTAGAAACTATTTCAAGCTGAATAATAATGAAGGAACAATAAAAATTTATGGTATGTAACTAATGCAATGGTCAAACAGAAATTTTATAATTTTAAAGGGCCATATTTAAAAACAGGAAAGGGCTGGAGGCTTCAAGATGGCAGAACAGTAAGACATGAGATCATCCTCATCCCCACTAATACATCAGAAATACATCTACATGTGGAACGACTCCTACAGAACACCTACTGAATGCTGGCAGAAGACCTCAGACCTCCCAAAAGGAAAGAAACTTCCCAGGTACCTGGGTAGGGCAAAAGAAAAAACAGAGACAAAAGAATAGGGATGGGACCCACACCTCCAGGAGGGAGTTGTGAAGGAGGAAAGGATTCCACACACTAGGAAGTCCCTTTGCGGGTAAAGACTGTGGGTGGTGGGGGGTGGGGTGAGCTTCGGAGCCATGGAGGAGAGCGTAGCAACAGGGGTGCAGAGGGCAAAGCAGAGATATTCCCACACAGGGGATCGGTGCTGACCCAGCACTCACCAGAATAACTGGCATTTTTCTCAGCACTAGAACAAAAATTTTCATAGTTTGCATGGAAACACAAAAGACCCCGAATAGCCAAAGCAATCTTGAGAAAGAAAAACAGAGCCAGAGGAATCAGGCTCCCTAACTTCAGACTATGCTACAAAGTGACAGTAATCAAGACATTATGGTACTGGCACAAAAACAGAAATATAGATGAATTGAACAGGATAGAAATCCCAGAGATAAACCCATGCACATATGATCACCTTATCTTTGATAAAGGAGGCAAGAATATACAATGGAGAAAAGAGGGCTCTTCAATAAGTGGTGCTGGGAAAACTGGAGAGCTGTATGTAAAAGAATGAAATTAGAACACTCCCTAACATCATGAACAAAAATAAACTCAAAATGGATTAGAGACCTAAATGTAAGGCCAGAGACTATCAAACTCTTAGTGGAAATCATAGGCAGAACACTCTATGACATAAATCACAGCAAGATTCTTTATGACCCATCACTTAGAGAAGTGGAAATAAAAAGAAAAATAAACAAATGGGACCTAATGAAACTTACAAGCTTTTGCACAGCAAAAGAAACCATTAACAAGACCAAAAGACAACCTCAGAATGGGAGAAAATATTTTCAAATGAAGCAACTGATAAAGGATTAATCTCCAAAATTTACTAGCAGGTCATGCAGCTCAATATCATAAAAGCACATAACTCAATCCAAAACTGTGCAGAACAGCTAAATAGACAGTTCTCCAAAGAAGATATACAGATTGTCAACAAACACATGAAAGAGTGCTCAACATCATTAATCATTAGAGAAATGCAAATCAAAACTACAATGAGATATCATCTCACACCGGTCAGAATAGCCATCATCAAAAAATCTACAAACAGTAAATCCTGGAGAGGGTGTGGAGAAAAGGGAACACTCTTGCACTGTTGGTGGAAATGTAAATTGATACAGCCACTATGGAGAACAGTATGGAGTTCCTGAAAAAACTAAAAATAGAACTACCATATGACCCAGCAATCCCACTACTGGGCATATACCCTGAGAAACCATAATTCAAAAAGTTTCATGTACCACAATGTTCATTGCAGCTTTATTCACAATATCCAGGACATGGAAGCTACCTAAGTGCCCACCAACAGATGAATGGATAAAGAAGATGTGGCACATATAAACAATGGAATATTATTCAGCCATAAAAAGAAATGAAATTGAGTTATTTGTAATGAGGTGGATGGACCTAGAGTCTGTCATACAGAGTGAAGTAAGTCAGAAGGAGAAAAACAAATACCATATGCTAACACATATATATGGAATCTAAAAAAAAAAAAAAGGTCATGAAGAACCTAGGGCCAAGATGGGAATAAGGCTGCAGACCTACTACAGAATGGACCTGAGGACATGGGGAAGGTGAAGGGTAAGCTGGGAGAAAGTGAGAGAGTGGCATGGACATATATACACCACCAAACATAAAGCAGATAGCTAGTGGGAAGCAGCCACATAGCACAGGGAGATCAGCTCCTTGTTTTGTGACCAACTAGTGGGGTGGGATATGGAGGGTGGGAGAGAGGGAGTTGCAAGAGGGAAGAGATTGGGGATATATGTATATGTAGAGTTGATTCACTTTGTGATACAGCAGAAACTAACACACCATTGTAAATCAATTATACTCCAATAAAGATGTTAAAAAAATAATAATAAATAAATAAAAACAAGAAAGGTTAAAAGTAACGTTCTAAGTTTTTTTCAAAGAGAAATTATTAAGAGATGATCAAATTAAACTCAAAGTAAGTAAAAAGGAGAAAATTATTATTATAAAGGCAGAAATCTGTGAAATAGAAAAAAGAACCAAAGACGGAAGTGAATTTAAAAAAAGAAAAAGTATTAAAACCAATAGCCCTATAGAAAATGCTAAAGAAAGAAATGAGAGGAAAACATATTCTCAATCTCAGGAATGAAGTAGCCTATGTGACTGAAGCTTGTATATTTTTGGAACAAGAAACATGATGAACGATTTATACTAATAAATTTGATCATTAAGATGAACAAATTCCTTTAAAAATTGACTCAACAAAAAGATGTTGGAATAAGTTTATAAACAAAAGAAGAAGTAAAGTTATCGAAAATTTTCCCATAAAAGAAACATCAAGTTCAGATGGCTTCACTGATGAAGTCTAAAATGTAAGGGAAAAAATATCACCATACATAAGTTTAAGTTGTACATAAACTTTCAGACTGTATAGGGAAAGGAACATGTCACAGCTGTTCTTATGTGGCTTGCATAACCCTGATACCATAACTTGGTAAGACTTTAGAAGGTAAAATTCTCTCTAAAAATATAGACTTAGACATTTGTAAGAAAATAGTAGCAACCAAAATACAATCATTACAAAGGGGAGTTTGCAAGAATGTAAAAAAAATTACAAGATTTGATTAAAACTCAAACCAATTCTTTTACCACATTAAAAGAATAAAGGTGAAAAGCACATGCCAACTCATTTCAATAGATGGAGAATAAAACATTTGACATAATGCTATGCCTATCAGGATTTTTCTTTTAAGTTGAAGAACGGAAAATTATCTTAGGAAACTAGGAAGAAAAGGAAAGTTTTGGTACAATAAAGGGAATCAAAGAATTATATCTAGGAGAAATAATTATTTCTGAAGTATTGAATGTGCCTCAGTAATATCTGGAACAAGGTAAAGTTGTTAGTATTCAGCAATTCTGTTTAAAAATTGCAGTAGAAGTTCTATCTGGTATAAATGGGTAAGAAAAAAACAGAAATTAAAAGCTTAAAGTTTGGGTAGTAGGAAATAAAATTGCACTAATCACAAACAGCACAATGGATTATGCAAAAAAGTCCTAAAGAATATACAAAACAACTACTTGAATCAATAAATTTAACACATTACAGGAGAAACATGAATTTTATTTCTAATTATTAGCAGCAAATAATTGAAAAATAAAATTACAAATTCCATGAATATCAGCTTCAAAAAGAAAGTATAAAATTAACAAGAGATGTTCAAGATTGCTACAGTGCAAACTATAAATCATTATCAAAATAAAGAAGAAATAATTTAATGGAGCAATATACCATGTTTTTGGATTAAAATATTCAGTGTTGTTAAGATGTCAATTTTCCCCTAATCAATCTACAGAGTCTATAATCTCTGTCATAGTCATAGCAGATTTTGTAACAGAAATGAATAAGTTGATTTAAAATTTATATAGAAATACAAAAGATTTAAAGTAGACAAAAATAACTTGGAAAAGAATAATAAAGGTCCAGGATTCATAACACATAACTTCACTACATAAATTTAGAGCAACAGTAATCCAGATGTATGATATCAGCATAAAGAGAGCCAATCTGATGAATTAAACTCAATAATGATTATAAAATAGACCCACACATATAAAGAAATTTGGTTATTTGCATTAAATCCACTGACTTATGAAATAAATTATTTTCAATGAATGATGCTGGAAGAACTGGACATCCATATGTGAAAAGAAAAGAAAGCCATCACTCCATCATATCCATAAACAAGATTAATTTGAGATGGATCATATATTTAAACAAACAAGTCAAAGCTATAAATATTCCAAATGAAAACATAGGAGAATATTTTTACCACCTTGGGTTAACAAAGGATTATTACACAGGACAGAGAAACCAATAGGTAAAGACAATTGATAAAACAGACTTGTCAAAATAAAAAATTTCTCATCAAAACATATAAATAAGAGACAAGGCAAAGACTGGAGAGGACATTGGATGGCCATATCTCATAAAATATTTGAATCAAGACTATAAAGTACCCCTACACCTTGGTAAAATTTTTTTAAAGTTCAGTATATAAATCGACAAAGGACTTGAACAGACACTTCACAAAAGAAAATATTAAAAATGGCCAATGACACATTTAAAAGTGCTCAATATTTTTGATTTTCAGGAAAATTAAAATCACAATGAGATACCACTACACATACCCCGGAATGATTAAAATCAGGATGCACATGATTACTGGTGGTAGTATAAAATAATACAACTTCTTTGGGGAGAGATAGCTTCTTTTAAAGTTGAATATTCATCTGCTTATGGCCCAACAATTACATTCTTAGGTATTTGTATAGGGAAATAAAAAATTTATAAATATCAGATAATAGTCATGGTATCTTAATTCACAATAGCCAATAAACATAAATGTAGGGCTTCCCCGGTAGCACGGTGGTTGAGAGTCCGCCTGCCTATTCAGGGGACACGGATTCATGCCCCGGTCCAGGAAGATCCCACATGCCATGGAGCGGCTAGGCCCGTGAGCCATGGCCGCTGAGCCTGCGCGTCCAGAGCCTGTGCTCCACAACGGGAGAGGCCACAGCAGTGAGAGGCCCGCGTACCACAGAAAAACACAAAAAACAAACAAAAAAACCCATAAATGTATATTAAAATGGGGTTGAATAAACAAATAGTGGTGTATTCATTCCATAAAATACTATTCAGGAATAAAGAGAATGAACTACTGATACATACAACTACATCAATGAACCCGAGTCATTATGCTGAATGAAAGAAGTTGGACCTCAAAGAATACATATTATTTCATTCCATTTACATAACATTCTAATTGTGGCAAAACTAATCCTTCTAAAATAGTCTGTGTCTTGATAGGGATGTTGGCTACAGAGATGTAACTTACCTCTTTAAACTCTAAAACTCTTACTCTAAAATCTTAGTGAATCGTAAATTTAAGATTTATGCATTTCACCTGGATGTCAATTTTACCTCAAAAAAGGAGTTGTAAACAAATATTGACTCTCATTATTAATTTTGCTTTTCACAGTGATATGGGCTAGAAAAGCTGAAACTAAGTTCTGTGTCTAGAAACTAACTTCTGAAACTAGCTTCTTTTAAGCTTAAGCAAAGGGATAAATACATTGGGAATAATGGAAGTACATTTTCTCACTGTTATAGTGGTACAAATGTAAAAATGGCAACAACTAGAATGTATCTACTCTTATCGGATTGAAATTGGAGATAGTATGAAATTATGGATGTATATGAATATATAGAAATAATACATGCTTTTATGTGTGCATATACATATATACGTTGGCTCTCTTGTATGAGAAGACCTAGAAGCAATGGTACAACCATAGTAATGAGCACATTAGGGACCCAGATCTTGTTCTGTATGTACTATTCAATGCAAAAAGGAACCAGACTCTTTGTAAAAATGCTTGATTCCAAGTCTGAGGAAGGAAAAGTTCAAGATGAGCCTGGATCATCTTATGCCAGAAAATAAGAATCGAAGAATCAAAGGGACATGGCAAAATGACACTGAAGCCTTCTTGAAAGCACTTCCACTTGTCAAATCTGGGAAATTTTTAGCAATAAAATAAATAACTGGAGTAATAGACTATAAACCATCAAATAAAACAAGAATCAATGAGTCCATACTGATTAAAAAATGAATAAATAAACTAATGGAAGGGGCAGGAAAGCTCTCCCTCATAATAGAATGCCAACTAATTAATATAGAAATAATAATGTAATTTGAAATGTGTCAATTGATGCTAAAAGCAGTGGATGGAAATTTTATGAGAATTAAATACTTACATTATATCAAAGCATCTTCCCACAAATTGTTGTATGGAGACATTATTGTAATTAAGTGACAAAACTGACATGGCTGATATTCGGGTGAACTGGCATGTGTCTCCTGATGTGATGATTTGGAAAGGACAGAGAGCATGCCTTCATCAGTGCCTCTGACACAATATGAATCTAATTATGAGGAAAACTCAGATAATCACAAATTCACATATATTCTTTAAAAAATATATCTACTCTTCAAAAAATTAAGATCAAGGAACAAAAATGAAGCTGAGGAATTGTTCCATATGAAAAAGGGCTAAAGAGACAGGCAATTAAATCCTAAAGGTGATCATAGATTAGATTTTGTACCAGGAAAAAGAATTGAGTTATTGACATTATTGTGTTAAGTAATAAACTGTGTATATGGAAAGTTGTTTAGATGATAATGTATCAGTGTTAAATTTCCTAATTTTGATAACTCTTCTTTGGTTTTATAAGGGTGTTTGATTTTAGGAAGCAGACAAAAATGTATTTAAGAGTAGTTAGGACCATGATTGTTAAGAAAATTCTTACATACATACACATAAAGAGTTGGTAAATCTGGACAGGTATATCTGTAGGAGTTCCTTGTTTTATTCATGTAACTTCTCTGTAATTTTGAAATACCAAAATAAAAAGAAACAGAAAAAGAAAAAGAACTTAGAAGACTTCTGCAAAAGTAGATTTATAAATTTAAAGCTACAACTGGTTGACAGATGGAGCTGATTACTCAGGAGTCTGGATTTTTATAGGAGGGTTATCTTTTTCTTGAGTAGTTACTTCTGTGTGATATAATCTGAGCAATTTCAAGGAGACTCACAATAAGGATCCCAAAGCTACACGGATGTTATATTCACCTAACTACAAACAAGCTTTCACTGCAAATAGCAAATCCTTTAGTTTAAAACCAGCTTTCACAGCAAATAACAAATCCTTTAGTTTAAAAAGGATTTGCTATTTGCTGTGAAAGCCTGTTTGTAGTTAGCCTGTTTGTAGTTACTCTCCTAAAAATATTAGGTCACTTGTAAACCTTACCTCTGTTATTTCCCACAACTTTCTGTATCTTTATGTCATACTCAGGATACTCTATGCCGTCAAATATCCTGCACTTATTCCTGCCTCAGAGAAAAGTTGTTCCTTTTTCTAAATTCAACTTTCTTGTTTCCTAGATTACTTTTTCTTTAATACCGATCTCATCCTTCCTGGCCTCCTAAACAAGGATCTCGTTGTATCACACTGTCAAGAAGCTCTCCAACCTCTCCTTTCCTTTCACATTTATCTCTAGCTTTTATTTCTATTGATAATTTTTCCACATGTGTATATGTGTGTGTTTGTATATTCATACACCCCTACCTTAAAAAATAGCCAAAACCCCAAACCCAAATTCTCTTGAATGTGTAAAATGTGTTGTCTCTTTGAATGATCTTTTCTTATACCTCTACCTTTCAGCACTGTAACCTCCCTAGTCCTTACAGAGTTGGGTTTTTTAAGCTTTTATTTTTCTAGACATGTGTTAAGTTTTCAACAAAAATGAAACGAAGATGCAGAGATTTCCCATATAGCCTGTGCCCGCACTCATCAATAGCCTCCCTTATTAGCAACTTCACTTATCAAAAGGGTACACTTTTTACTGAGGGTGAACCTACATTGACACGTCATATCCACCCAAGGTCATTGATACTATTATTCTTTTTTCTTGCAAACTAAGAATGGTTTTCTTTTGACTTAAACTTGAAATTAATGTATATATGTATAAGATACACTTTTTTTGTATTTCAGAAATCTGCAGAAATTTTTGTTTGACATTAATATCACTATGTCGTAGGTGTCTGAAGCAAGTCCAATTGTTTTTCTTGTATATTATTCATTCTTTTCTATCTGCATGACTATATAGCTCTTTCTTTATCCCTAAAATTAAGAAATATTATCAGGATATACCCTGCACTCATCCTTAAGGTCCTTGAGATATCTTTTCAATCATAAGATGTAATCTTTATTTCAGAAAATGTTTTTCTATTATATAATCAAAATTATTTTTCTAGTTTTGTGAAAAATGCCCTTGGTCTTTTGATAGGGATTGCATTCAATCTGTAGATTACCTTGGGTAGTATGGTCATTTTAACAATATTAATTCTTCCAATCCATGAACATGGTATATCTCTCCATCTGTTTGTGCTGTCTTCAATTTCTTTCATCAGTGTCTTATAGTTTTGTGAGTATAGTTCCTTTACCCCCTTAGGTAGGATTATTCCTAGGTATTTTATTTTTTTGATATGATTGTAAATGGGATAGTTTCCTTAATTTCTCCTTCTGATAGTTTGTTTTTATTGTATAGAAATGCAACAGATTTCTATGTATTAATTTTGTATACTGCAACTTTACTGAATTCATTGGTGAGCTCTAATAGTTTTTTTGTGGCACTTTTAGGATTTCCTATGTATAGTATCATGTCATCTGCAAACAGTGACAGTTTTACTTCTTCCTTTCCCAATTGGATTCCTTTTATTTATTTATTTATTTTGTGTGTGTCTGATTGCTGTGGCTAGGACTTCCAATACTATGATTAATAAAATTGATGAGAATGGGTGTCCTTGTTTTTTCCTTGATATTAAAGGAAACGCTTTCAGCTTTTTATCTGTGGGTATGATTTTAGCTATGGGTTTGTCATATATGGCCTTTATCACATTGAGTTATATTTCCTCTATGCCAAATTTCTAGAGAATTTTCATAATAAATGGATGTTGAATTTTTGTCAAAAGATTTTCTGCATATATAGAGAAAATCATATAGTTTTTATTCTTCAATTTGTTAATGTGGTGTATCACATTGATAGATTTGTGGATACTGAAAAATCCTTACATTCCAAGGATAAGTCACACTTGATCATGGTGTATGATCCTTTTAATGTATTACTGGATTCAGTTTGCTAATATTTTGTTGAGTATTTTTGCATCTATATTCATCAGGGATATTGGCCTGTAATATTATTTTTTTGTTATATCTTTGTTTGATTTTGATATCAGGGTGATGATAGACTCATAGAATGCATTCAGAAACATTCCTTCCTCTGCAATTTTTTGGAGTAGTTTGAGAAGGATTGGTTTTAACTCTTCTCTACTATAGATTTTTTGGTATGTGGTTACCATGAGGTTTATACATAGCAATATATATATTATATATATATATATATATATATACTTGATTGTTTTAAATTGCTGATCTCTTTATTCCAAATGCATTTTAACAATCCTACTTTTGTGCTCTCTTCCCCTCACAATTATTGCTTCTGAAATCATATTTTACATCTAATTGTTTTGTGTACTCAACTGCTAACTGTGGATATAGATGATTTTATTACTTTTGTCTTTTAAGCTGGCCTTAACCAATATGATTTTTCCTTTCATAAATTTAATGTTTCTAGTTGTGGCCTTTTCTTTTTTGTTTAAAGAAGTTTATTTAACATTTCTTTAATTGGTTTGATGTACTGAACATTTTTAGCTTTTGCTTATCTATAAGGCTTTTTCTCTCTCCATCAAATCTGAATGAGAGCCTTGCCAAGTAGAAATTCTTGTGAATAGTAGGCTTTTCACTTTCATCATTTTAAATATATCATGCCATGCTCTTACAGCCTGCCATGTTTCTGCTGAAAAGTCAAATAATAGCCTTATGGGAGTTCCCTTGTATGTAAATTTTTACTTTTCCTTTGCTGCTTTTGATATTCTCTTTATTTTTAGTTTTTGCCATTTTAATTACAATGTGTCTTAGGTGTTTTTCTCTTGGGTTGATCTTATATGGGGTTCTGCACTTCCTGGACTTGGAAGTCTGTTTCCTTTCCCAGGTTAAGAAAGTTTTCAGCTGTTATTTCTTCAATTATGTTCTCAGCCCCTTTCTCTCTCTTCTCCTTTTGGGGCATTTAAATATGAGTAATAATGCACTTGATGTTCCCTCATAGATCTATTAAACTGACCTCATTTGTTTTCATTCTCCTTTCTTTTTTTTCTGTTCAGAGTCAGTTATTTCCACTACTCTGTCTTCCAGCTCATTGATCTGTTCCTCTGTGTCATTTAGTCTACTGTTGATTCCTTCTTGTGTATTTTTCATTTCAGTTATTGTATTCTAAATCTCTGTTTGGTTGTTCTTTATACACTCTAACTCTTTGTTAAAAACTTCTAACTTCTTAGTCTGCGCATCCATTCACTTCCCAAGTTTTTTGAACATCTTTACAATCACTAACCTGACTCTTCCTTTGGTAGATTGCTTATCTTCACCTCACTTAGTTCTTCTTCTGTGGTTTTGTGTTATTCCTTCTTCTGGAACATGTTCCTCTGTTGCCTCATTTTGCCTAAGTTGCTGTTTTTTCTATATATGTATCTGGTAGGTTGGTTATGTTTTCTTTTTTTTAAGATATTTTTGATGTGGACCATTTTTAAAGTCTTTATTGAATTTGTTACAATATTACTTGTTTTATGTTTTAGTTTTTTGGCCAGGAGGAATGTGGGATCTTAGCTCCCCAACCAGTGATTGAACCTGCACCCCCTGCATTGGAAGGCAAAGTCTTAACCACTGGACTGCCAGGGAAGTCCCTGGTTATGTTTTCTGATCTTAGACAAGTGTTGTTTGTAGGAAATGTCCTATGTGTCCCAGCATCTCTTATCACTAGAGATATATGCTCTAGGATTTCCCCCTATGAGGACTATATGGGTCTTTCTGTTGTGGTTAGTTAACCTTGTGGGCAGTCTCGTAGGCTTTGTTGTCCACCAGTCCAGTTGGTGGCCAGGCCCTGACTTGTGTGAAGGCTGCTGGCTACTGGTTGGTGGGACCAGGTCATGAGGCAGTTGACTACAGGACCTGGGGGGCTCTGGAACTAGTGCTGACTTAGTGGTGGGTGGAGTCAACATCCAGGAGACCCTGAGGTTGTTCCCTGCCCACTGGTGGGTGAAGCCAGTTTCTTGGGCCAATGGTGGTCTATTGGTTAGCCAGGTCCTAGAGTCTGGTTACAGGGTCCAGGGATCCCCAAGCTGGTTTCAGATCAATGGTGGCTGGAAACTGTTTTTGAAACAGTTGGCTATGGTGTCTGAGTTGTCTAGAAGGATGTGTTGGCCTACTAGTGGGCAGGTCCAGGTCCAAGCCAGTTCCAGGACAGGAATTGGCCTGCTAGTTGGGCCAAGTCTTTATGCTATGGGGTTGTGATTTTCTTGCTGCTAACGCATGCCCTCTATTAGGTAAGATTGGGCCCACGGCTAGAGCAGTCTCATTGCTGGACAAGGCAAAGGCCAGGGGATTCTGAGGTTGGTGCCTGACCACTGGGAGCTGGGCCTCAGAGTCTCTGGCTGGAGGGCCTTGGGGGTATCATGTCTAGTACCTGCACAGTGAGGCATGGGGCAGGTCCTTGACCCTCTGGTGGGCTGACACTTGCCAGTGTCAGTGTCCACATGGTAGAAGGAATTCCCTTAAATGGCTGCCACCTGTGTCTCTGGACCTAGGGTGAGCTCCGTTGCCTACTGTCTCTCTGGGAGGCTCTCCAGTATCAACAAGTAGATCTGACTCTGGGTACTTTCAAATTATTGGTCTGTCCTGGCTCCCAGAGTGTGTGAGATTTTGTGTGCACACTTTAAGAGTGAATTCTTTCTTCCAGCCTTCTGAGAATCCAGAAAGTAAGCCCAGCTGGCCTTTGAACCAAATGTTCTGGGGTTTAAATTCTCAGTTCAGAAGCCCTGTGCTGGGGAGCCCAGTGTGGGGCTTGAACCTCTCACTCATTTGAGAGAAACTCTGCAATAGTATTTATTCTCATGAATCACTATATTTTGCATCTATAATTTATATAATATTATACATTGACTATACTTCAATAAAAAACTAATTATTCACCTGTTTGTTGTTTGCCCACCCAAGTTATAGGACTTGAATATATTGTGACTTTCCTCCTACCTTTCTTGTTGTGGTTCCTTCTTTATATCTTTAGTTGTAGAAGATATTTTCTAGTAGGTTCTGATCTTTGTCATCAATCGTTGTTCTGTAAATCATTGTGATTTTGGTGTGCCTGTGAGAGGAGGTGAGCTCAGTTTCTTTCTACTCCACCATATTGCCACTGACCCTCCAGCTCTTTTTTTTTTTCCCTCAGTTTTTATATTATTTGGGATTAATAGAGTTAGTTGGATTGTTTTTCATGATTCTATTTTATTTACACCCTTGGTTTATTTATTATACCACATTTAAATTTTTTCTTTAATTTAGTGATTTCTTTATGGTGTCCAATATACACATGTAACTTATCAAAAGTTTGCTTTCAAATGATAGCATACCATTTCTTATACAGTTAAAAACCCATACATAAACATACTGCCAAGTCATCCCTCCTATTCTGTGTGCTATTTTTGTCACACATTTTACTTTTTAATAGTTTATAAACTCGAAGGTACATTATTACTATTTTTAAACACCGTATGGTCATCTCAAGTGATTTTAAAAAATAATATCTTTCATATATATATTCATGTTTACCATTTCTGAAGCTATTATTTGTGTGGTTTCATGTTTCTCTCTGGTTTTATATTCCTTCTGTGTGAAGAACTTCTTCCTGGAATATTTCTTATAGCACAATGAATTTTCTTACTTTTCTTTGTCTGGACAAATATTTATATCACCTTAAGTTTTCAAAGGCATTTTCATTAGCATACAATTCTGGGTTATCAGTTTTTGTTTGTTTGTCAGCTTATTTGCTTTATTTTTTTCCAACAGTTTAAAGGTGCTACTACATTGTCTTCTGTCTTGCATAGTTTCTGACAAATAATCTACTATAATCCTGGTGTGTGTTTTTTAAATGGTAGTATTTTTCTCTGATTTCCTTCACAGTATTGTTCTACAGCGCTGTATACTTTGCTCTGTTTTATTGAGTTTGTTTTTCTTTTTGTATTTCTAATTTGTTATTTTTTGTATAGTTCTTCAAGTTCACTGATTCTTCAGCTTCCTTGAATCTAATAATAAGCTTCTCAAAGGACTTTTTCATCAGTCAGTTCTTTTTATTTCTTATATTTTAACTTGACTCTTTTTTTTATAGCTTCTGTAACTATTTAAAAAATTTTAATCTAGCCATGCTTGCTGTCTATCTTTTTTTTTTTTTTTTTTGTATGCGGGCTTCTCACTGTTGTGGCCTCTCCTGTTGTGGAGCACAGGCTCTGGACGCACAGGCTCAGTGGCCATGGCTCACGGGCCCAGCCGCTCTGTGGCATGTGGGATCTTCCCAGACCGGGTCATGAACCCATGTCCTCTGCATCAGCAGGCAGACTCTCAACCACTGCACCACCAGCGAAGCCCACCTGCTGTCTATCTTTTGACTAAATACCTTAATATATTAACCATAGAACTTTCAAAGTCCTGGTTTGATAGTTCCACCATTTTATCTTCCCTGAATTATGTTAATTCCTTTTGTTTCTGAAAAATGAGTGTTTTTTTTTTCTTGTTTTACAGTGAATCTTGTAAATTTTGGTCACATAAGTGACATCATATGAACAATATTAGAGACTGAGGCAAATGATATTAACACCTGCAAATACTATTCTATCATGCAGTTAGTATGCAATGTTGAGTCAGTTTTGTCAGGATTTGAGCTGAGTTTCTGTGTGTGGTTGCTCTGGCTACTTTCACTGTAATGTAGGCTTCAAAATCCTCCAATGTATTTCATGTACTGGGAACCTAGTGGTGAAGGTTCTCAGTATTTGTGTCCCACCTTCAGATTTCAGTCAATGTTGAACATCTTTGCTACATGGGGTTCCCTCTCCATGTTCTAACCCTACAAGATCAGTAGAATCCACTGACTATTTAACAAGAGCTTACTAGGTTAGTTGTGAGAGGATGGGAAGGGAGAGTTCTCTGTTATTATTGTCCAACTTCAGTCTTATATAATAAGGCTAGTGTGTCTGGATCTTGGAGGTGAGAATTTCATAGCTTCCCTGCCACTCTTCTCCAAGGCAGACAGATATTGCTTTATATCTATGGTGGACCATGTCTGAGGGTATTCTTTCACCTACTCTTTTCCCAGCAACAATAGCTATTTAACTATTCCTTGGAGGTGACATAGATCACAGTCTTTCCTCAAATGCTTAAACATTTTCTCCATATGAGATAATAAACTGTGCAGGGGGAGTGAAGCTACATGCCTTTTCTGAAGCACAGACTAATCCCTTCTATATCAATTGGAATTTAATAAGAGAAATAAATCACTAGAGTATACATATGGATTTATTACTGAAATTTGACCTTAATCAATTGTGAGAGCTGGTTAAGCAGTTCCTGTAGGTCCTTTAATCTAATACTGGAACTTGAAATCCATAGGGCAGGTAATTGGGAAGAGAAGATGAATATAATGTGAGAAGATCAAGACACAATCTGGAACCTCTAAGCCAAAACCCTGTCAAGTTTTGTTGTTTCCGAATTTGATGGTATGAAGATTCAGGGAAGGGTAAAGAAGTATCATTCTGTAAAGGTGAATTAGTCTATTAACAAAAATGTGCATAAATTACAAAATGGCTAATTCCTTCCCACCCCCCAAATCTCCCAATAATACCTCTTGTAGCCCACTGTAACTGGAAATATACATTAATAGTAATTGGGGGAAAAGTAATTCATCCTCACTAAAGTGATATCTTAAAGATCCTCATACAATCTTCAGCTTCTGCACCCCATGGTGAGTTCTTTCTGCTGTGCCCACACTTTGCCCTTAATTTTTCCATATGTATCCAGGGTCATTTCTCAGGGTCATGGAAAAAAGCATGGGAATGAATATGAAATTCACTTGTGTCTAGGATCCCAGCAGTTCAGTTCAAACTGAATGAACAAAAAGTTCATTCAGATGTATGACTTAAACTTGCCTAAGATAGTGTAGGGAAAATTTGGATTAACAACTGTTCTTATGAGGGAAAATATGGATGGAATTTTAAGTTGACTACAAACTAAATATAAGAAGACATCTTGATGTGACTGTGAAAATAAACCAATGCATGCTTTAGTTACTTTAGCAAAAGAATATTTTCATCAGCAGATATTGACAATTAGGAATGAGGTAAGGAAGAGACAAGCAAGACATTTATAAACCATGCCTTAGAAAAAATAATTGTAGTAAGAATGAATAGTATACTTGGGAGACACAGATGGCAGAATAGAAGGACATGGAGCTCACCTACTCCCACAAATACATCAAAAATACATATAAATGTGGAACAATTCTCAAAGAATACCTACTGAATACAGGTGGAAGAAATGCAACCAAAGCTGTAAGAAAGATCACCACATAACCTGATAATATTAAAATAAAATTTTAAAAAAAGGAATTGATATGGGACCTGCCCCCTGGGAGAGAGCTGTGAAAGAAGAAAGGTTCCCTCATCCTGGGAACCCCCTTAACCAGCTGGGAGGTCATCTGGGAAAGATAGACAGTTTCAGAGACACTGAGAAGGGTGTAGAAGCCAGCTTGCAGCAGGCAGAACATAAAGAGACTAGCACAGACGTTCCTGGCCACCTTGCTGCACTCCCCAGCCTGAGACAAGCAACAGCTGGTATGTGCAGGGCTGTGACAACCACAGAGAAAAGAGGAGGCCCTGCTCAACATCCAGCACAGGGTTTTGTCACCGCAACACCAATCAGATCCCTATCAATGGGATAATAACCAGTGCACATTGAGTAAAGACATGGAATGCATCCATAAAAAAAACAGTCCTTGCATTAAAAAATTCGAGTACGCATGTTACTCAGGGATGCTCCCACATAAAAACAGCCCTTCAAGACCACAATAGATAACTGGTTCTCCTAAATTCATAGAGTCAGAGAAATATAAGTAAAATGAAGAAGCAGAAGAGCCACACCCAGTTAAGAGAACAAGAGAAATCCCCTGAAAGAAAAAAAAACAATGAAACAGACTCCTCTGGCCTACCAGACCTGGAGTCCAAGGAGATAATAAAAATACTGAGGTGGGCTTCCTTGGTTGTGCAGTGGTTGATAATCTGCCTGCTAATGCAAGGGACATGGGTTCGAGCCCTGGTCTGAGAGGATCCCATATGCTGCGGAGCAACTAGGCCCGTGAGCCACAACTACTGAGCCTGTGTGTCTGGAGCCTGTGCTCCGCAATAACAGAGGCCGTGATAGTGAGAGGCCCATGCACCGCAATGAATAGTGGCCCCCGCTTGCCACTACTAGAGAAAACCCTTGCACAGAAATGAAGACCTAACACAGCAAAAATTAATTAATTAATTAATAAACTCCTACCCCCAACATCTTCTTAAAAGAAAAATACTGAGGAAACTAAGAAAGACTATTTATAGAAATGCATATCACTGTAACAAGGAAAATATAAAGAGGAGCTAGTTAAAATTAGGATATGCATTTGCTGAGATGAAAGCCAAGCTAAAGACAATGAATAGCAAGCTAAATAATGCAGAAGAACAAATAAGTGATCTGGAAGAGAGAATAATGGAAATAACCCAATCAGAACAGCAGTGAGAAAGCCAAATTAAAAAAAAAAAAAATGAAAGCAATCTAAAAAACCTATGGGATAATATAAAGCATGCCAATCTGTGCATAATAGGGATGCCAGAAGGAGAAGAAAGATAGAAGGGGATTGAAAATGTATTTGAAGAAATTATGGCTGAAAATTCCCAAACCTAAAGAAGAAAACAGATATCCAGGTACAGGAAAGACAGAAGGTCTCAAACAAGATGAACCCAAACAGACCTATAAAAAACATATTACAATTAAAATAGCTAAAGTTAAAGATCAAGAGGATTCTAAAGGCAGCAAGAGATAAAGAGTTAGTTACAAAGGGAACCCCCATAAGGTGATCATCTGATTTCTCTACAGAAATGTTGTAGGACAGAGGGAGTGCCAAGATGTATTCAAACTCATAAATGGGAAAAACCTGCAACCTAGGAAATTCTACCCAGCAAGATTATAATTTAGAATAGAAACAGAGATAAAGAAATTCTCAGACAAGCAAAAATTTTAAAAATACAGCTATCTTAAATCTATCCTAAAGAAAATATTGAAAAACCTTCTCTAAAGAGAAAAGAAGCAAAATATACAGGAAAGAGAAACCACATTTGGAAAGTAAATTACTAAATAAGCCAGTACATAGATTTTTTTAAAAAATCAAATAAAAATTGTTAAACAGATGATAACTACAATTAACAGAAAAGAGATAAACATGAAGATGTAAAAGAGGATATCAAAATCATAAAACATGGAGGAGAAGTGTGAGAAAAATGGAGATTTTTTTCTTAGAATGTGTTTGAGCCTATATGACTGACTACAAGTCTAAAGCAAGTGGATATAGTAACGGATTAACATACTTGAAAAACAGGGTAATCACAAATCAAATATATATAATAGATATATTTAAAAAAAACAAAAAGAAGGTAACTCAGTCATAATACAAAAGAAAACCATAACCATAATACAAAAAAAAAAAAAAAAACACAAAAGAAAAAAAAAAAAGGAACAAAGAAGAAATAAAAATCAACTGGAAAACAAGGTCTAAAATAACAATAAGTATATATCTATCATTAATTACCTTGAAGGACAATGGACTAAATGCTCTGATCAAGCACAGGGAGCTCAGCTCAGTGCTCTGTGATGACCTAGACAAGTGAGATGGGGGGTGGGAGGGAGGTCCAAGAGGTAGGGGCTATACGTATACATATAGCTGATTCACTTCATTGTACAACAGAAACTAAAACAACATTGCAAAGCAATTATACTATAATAAAATAATTTAAAAGAAGATATAGAGTGGCAGAATGGATAAAGCAAACAATAACCTAAAATATGCTTCCAATAAGAGACTCACTTCAGGGCAAAAGACATACTTAGACTGAAAGAGAGGGGATGAAAAAGATATTCAAGCAAATGGAAATGACAAGAAAGCGGGGGTAACAATACTCATATCAGAGAAAATAGACTTTAAATCAAAGGCATTAAAGAAAGATAAAGGACACTATATAATGACAAATATATCAATATAAGAGGATATTAAACTTGTTAACATACAGGCACCCAATACAGGAGCCCAAAATATATAAAACAAATACTGACATAAAAGGAGGAATTGACATGTATACAATAATAGTAGGAGACATTAACACTCTACTGAAATCAATGGACAGATCTTCCAGGGAGAAAATCAATAAGGCAATAGAGATCCTAAATGACACAATATAACAGTTACACTTAATTGATATATTCAGGACATTACATTCCAAAAAAAAAAAAAAAGGAAAAAAAAGGAATACACATTCTTTTCCACTGCACATGGAACATTCTCTAGTATAGACCACATACTAGGACACAAAACAAACCTCAACAAATTTAAGAGGGTAGAAATTACTTCAAGCATCTTTTCTGACCACAACAGCATGAAATGAGAAATCAACCACAGAAAGAGAAATAAGGAAAAAATGATTACATAGAGACTAAACAACATGCTACTAAAAACCCAATGGGTCAATGATGACATCAAAAAGGACATTAAAAAATACCTTGAGACAAAAGACATTGAAAATACTATCATACAAAATCATGGGATGCAGCTAAAGTAGTCTTAAGAGGGAATTTCATAGTGATACAGGTTTCCTCAAAAAACAAGAAAAATCTCAAATAAACAACTTAAATTACCACCTGAAAGTATTAGAAAAACAAAAACAAAACCTAAAGTTAGCAGCAGGAAGCCACCATCATCCTGGCACCAAAACCAGACAAAGACACTACAAAAAAAAAAAAAAAAAAATACAGGCCAATAACTTTGATGAATATAGAGGCAAAATTCTCAACAAAGTATTAGCAAACTGAATCCAACAAAACATAAAAAAGATATTACACAATGATTAAGTTGGATTCCTCCCAGGGTCATATGGGATGGTTCAACATTGCAAATCAATCAATGTGATGCACAACATCAACAAAATAAAAGACAAAAACCACATGATCCTCTCAAAAAATACAAAAAAAAAATCATTTAATAAAATTCAACATCCATTCATGATCAAAACTCTTACCAAAGTTGGTATAGAGGGAACATATCTCAACATCATAAAAGCTATTCATGGGGCTTCCCTGGTGGCACAGTGGTCGAGTGTCCGCCTGCCAATGCAGGGGACACAAGTTCGTGCCCCAGTCCAGGAAGATCCCACATGCCGCAGAACAACCAGGCCCATGAGCCATGGCTACTGAGCCAGCACGTCTGGAGACTGTGCTCCACAGCGAGAGAGGCCACAGCAGTGAGAGGCCAGCATACCACACACACACAAAAAAATAAAACAAACTATTCATGACAAACCCACAGCCAACCTAATACTCAATGGTGAAAAGCTAAAAGTCTTCTCATTAAGAAGATAAGTATGTCCAGTTTCACCACTTCTATTCAATATAGTATTGGAAGTCCTAGCCATAGCAATCAGAGAAGAAAAAGAAATAAAAGATATCCAAACTGAAAGAGAAGGGGTAAAATTATCATTATATGCTGGTGACATGATACTATATATAGAAAACCCTAAATATTCCACACAAAACCTACTAGAACTGATAAATGAATCCAGCAAGGAAGCAGGATAGAAGATTAACAAACAGAAATCTGTTGCATTTCTTTACACTAACAATGAAATATTAGAAAGGGAATTTTTTTTAAAAATCCATTTTAAAATTGCATCCAAAAAAATAAAATACTTAGGATAAACCTGACCAAAGAGATGAAAGACTTATACACTGATAACTATAAAACATTGATAATGGAAATTGAAGATAATTCAAAGAAATGAAAAGATATCCCATGATCTTGGATTGGAAGAATTAATACTGTTAAAATGGCCATACTCCTCAAGGCAATCTACAGATTTAATGTGATCTCTATCAAATTACCATGATACTTTTCACAGAATTAGAACAAATAATCCTAAAATTTATATAGAACCATAAAAGATCCAGAATTGCCAAAGCAATCCTGAGGGAAAAGAACAAAGGTGGAGGCATAACCCTCCCAGACAATATTACAAAGCTACAGTAATCAAAAGAGTGTGGTATTGACACAAAAACAGACATGAATCAATGGAACAGAATAGACAGCCCCAAAATAAACCCATGAATGTCTGGCCAATTAATCTGCAACACAGGAGGCAAAAACATACAATGGAGAAAAGACAGCCTCTTCAGTAAGTGGTGTTGGGAAAGCTGGACAGCTGCATGTAAATCGATGTAGTTAGAACATTGCCTTACACCACACACAAAAATAAACTCAAAATGGCTTAAAGACTTAAATATGCATCATGACATCATAAAACTCCTAGAAGGGAACATAGGCAAAACATTCTCTGGCAAAAATCATCACAATGTTTTCTTAGGTTAGTCCCCCAAAGTAATAGAAATAAAAGCAAAGATAAACAAATGGGTCCTGATCAAACTCATAAGCTTTTGCACAACAAAAGAAACCATAAACAACAGAAAGACAAACTACAGAATGGGTGAAAATATTTGCAACAGATGCGACCAACAAGGAATTAAGTTCCAAAATATAAAAACAGCTCATACAACTTCATGACAAAAAACCAACCCAATGAAAAAATTGGCAGAAGACCTAAATAGACATTTCTCTTTAGAAGACATAAAGATGGCCAACAGATATATGAAAAGATGCCCAACATCACTAATTTTTAGAGAAATGCAAATCAAAACTACAATGAAGTATCACCTCACAGCAGTCAGAATGGCCATCATTAAAACGTCTACAAATAACAAATTCTCAATAGGGTGTAAAGGAAAGTGAACCCTTCTATTCTGTTGGTGGAAATGTAAATTTGTGCTGCTACTATGGAAAACAGTATGGAGGTTCCTTAAAAAACTAAAAATAGGGCGTCCCTGGTGGCGCAGTGGTTGAGGGTCTGCCTGCCGATGCGGGGGGCGCGGGTTCGTGCCCTGGTCCGGGAAGATCCCGCATGCCGCGGAGCGGCTGGGCCCGTGGGCTGTGGCCGCTGGGCCTGCGCGTCCGGAGCCTGTGCTCCACGGCGGGAGAGGCCACAGCGGTGAGAGGCCCGCGCACTGCAAAAAAAAAAAAAACTAAAAATAGAGTTGCCATATGATCCAGCAATCTCACTCCTGGGCCTATATCCAGAGAAAATTCTAATTCAAAATTATATGTCCACCCCTTTGTTCATAGCAGCACTATTTACAATAGCCAGGACATGGAAGCAATCTAAATGTCCATCGACACATGAATGGATAAAGAAGATGTGATATCTCTCTCTCTCTCTCTCTCTCTCTCTCTCTCTCTATATATATATATATATATATATATTTATATGGATTTACACACAATGGAATACTACTCAGTCATAAAAAGAATAAAATGATGCCATTTGCAGCAACATAGATGGACTTAGAGATTGTCATACTAAGTGAAGCAAGTCAGACAAAGACAAATATATGATATTACTTGTTTGTGGAATTTAAAATATGATACAAATGAACTTATTTACAAAACAGATACAGACTGACAGACATAGAAATCAAACTTATGGTTACCAAAGGGTAAATGAGGAGGATACATTAGGGGTTTGAGACTAGCAGATACAAACCACTATATACAAAATAGATAAATGACAAGTTCCTACTGTATAGCACAGGGAACTATATTCAATATATTGTAAAAAACTATAATGGAAAAGAATATGAAAAAGAATATTAAAATATATATCCTAATCACTGTTGTATACCAGAAACTGACACAACATTGTAGTATAAATGTATAAGTATAAATCATCTATACTTCAATTTAAAAAAATATTAAAAGAAAGAATATTATACTTGGAGAAGAGGAGGTTTGGGAGATTCTCTAATATCTGAGGCTTGTCATATGGAAGATGGAGCATACTGTTCTATATAATCCCATAGGAGAGAAAAATGACCAAAGGACAGAGGCAAATGTTGATTCAATATAACATAGAATGAAAAATAATCATTTATGATCACTTCCATGAGAATCCTTGGAATATGGAGCTGGAAGAGGTGATTAAGAAATAGATCAGTGATTATAAAATATGCCTGCACAATAGTGTCAAACAGGAATGTAATCAAATGTAAAAATGTCAAGACCCTACATCCCAGAGATTCTGATTTAATAGCTGTAGGATTGGGCATGGCCATCAGTATTTTTAAAAAATCTTCCTAGATGAATCTAATATACTGTCAAGGTCAAGGATCAGTGGATCAAATTGTTTCCAGGACCCAATAAAACTAGTTCTGTAATATTTTAACTAGACTGAATTTCTATTTTAAAGATGGAAAGATGAAATAGAATCACATTCTATTTACCATAGTCATCTTGTGAAATTTCCAACCATAAAGACTAACCAATAAAACTGCCTTTTTCTGGCCCATTTTCTGCAGTGGTCCTATTCCAGAATTGTGCTTTCATTTACTTAACTGAGTAGCAATTGCTGTCCCAATTAATCCAATTCTCTAGCTCTTAATGGTTGCTCTAATCCAGATTTTTTTTTTATCCCTGTGCTCTTCAGCCATGCACTTTTTTGTTTTATATACTCTTTTGAAGAATACTGTTTTTCCTGGCTCAGTTACCTATATATGCACACTACTCTATATGGCTAAATCCTTAACAACTAAACATTCCCAAACTTTCATTTCTGTGTCAGTCATAAACCACTTTAATTTGAGCAAACAGGGATCCTTCTAGAAGACACTTCTAGTGATAAAGACATAATAAAGACTTTTACTGGATTTTCACAATTTTATCCAAATATCCAGCATTTTGACTACTGTCAACAAGGCCCTAATGATCTATCATCTCCCTTATGCTCAGTAATTATCTTCTGCCACAGGCCCCATCATTTACTCTACTCTAGGTCCATGGGCTCTCTTGCTCTTCTTCTTGCTTACCAGGAATTCTCTTTCTCTTTAAGATCATTGTTCATGCTGATCCCTGATTTCTGCACACTTACTGGAAAGCTACATAGCATTTTCCCACTCTTTTTCTTTAACCAAATGTCATTGCCTCAGATATGCCTTCCTTGAGCAACCTAATTTTATTGCCTTCCTATATTTCTTTTCAAACACTTATCACTGCATGACATAATTTATTTTTTTTTGCCTATTTCTTTCCATCTTCCTCCAATTAATATGAAAGCTCCATGAGGGCAGAGATTCAATTGTTTCTTTTTTAATAGATCTCTATTGGAGTATAATTGATTCACAATACTGTGCTAGTTTCTATTGCACAAAAAAGTGAATCAGCCATATGCATACACATGTCTCCATATCCCCTCCCTCTTGCCCCTCCCTCCCATTATCTCTATCCCACCCCTCTAGGTCATTGCAAAGCACCAAGCGGATCTCCCTGTGCTAAGCTGCTGCTCCCCACCAGTCAACTATTTTACATTCGGTACTGTATATATGTCGATGCTACTCTCATTTCACCAAGGAGACATACAGATGGCCAAGAGGCATATGAAAAGATAATCAACATCACTAATTATTAGAGAAATGTAAATCAAAACTACACTGAGGTATCACCTCACGCCAGTCAGAATGGCCGTTACCAAAAAAACTAGAAACAATAAATGCTGGAAAGGGTGTGGTGAAAAGGGAACCCTCCTGCACTGTTGGTAGGAATGTAAATTGATACAGCCACTGTACAGAACAGTATGGAGCTTCCTTAAATGACTAAAAATAGAACTACCATAGCAATCGGCTTTGAATACTGGTTTATCCCCAGTGTTCATATCAGTGTCTCACATAATAGGTGCTCAGTAAATATTTGTCAAATGGATAAGTGAAAGAATGAATAATCGGGAATTTTTTTTCTTGGAGATTATGACTTGCCAGTCAATCTAGGTGATAGAGCTAAGTTTGGAGTGTCTATGACTCCTGCTTTATTCTATACCAAGATTGCAAGTCACAGAAAGGAGTCAATACAAGGAGAGATAAGAGGATGGAGAGTTAGCTTAGTGGAGCTTTAGATTTTCATTATTTTAGTGATGGTTGTAAAATGTGTACTAGTTAATTTAAGACATAATGAAATACACAAGAGAGCCATCATGGACAGCTATAGAGGCATACAAAACTATAGGTAATGAGATATAATTTCTAGACCATGCACAACAAAGGTGCATGCTGTGCATTGCTATACTTTCAAGGTAGAATATTACCTTGGTTTTCACAAAGTATATCCCTACAGCAATAAACATAGTAATTCAATTTTCTGTTCCATGTAATTACTGGGTAATATACTTAATTGATATACTCTAATTTCAGTTCTGTTAAATGTAATAAATCTCTAGTGTGAAATAATTTTAATTAACAATCAATATAAAAATAGTAATCACATTAGAGTAATTTTATATTCCGTATAGATCTTACAGTTTAGCTCAACCTATAATTAAAGCTTACATTACAAATATGAATGGTTTGTATACATAAGCAGTTTGAGTTTAAAACAGCTGCCCTTACAAATACATTGTAAAAATACATTTATCAAATGAACTTGATTTCAAATTTCTCCGAAGGAAACATTTGGAAAAATAAAATGTTTGAGTTGGCAGAATTCTTCAATTGTTTATAAAATTTTCAACACTGCTGCTGTAAACAGCAGCATGGCATTTACCCATGCCAGTTTTAGTTTAGTTTCCAGACTCTCGCTTAATGCTTCCCATACCCCTATGTTGATAGCACAAAAATCTGCCTTAGGCAAATGCCTCATTGTTCTCTATGCGGCAAAGTCAAATATTAATTCTAACATGAGTCAATATAATCTGAATTACTTGCTTCCACTCATTACCAAATTGTGTTTAATTTAGAATTGTATGAAATTCCTTCAAACATAAAGGAAATTGAAATGGACAAAGAACTTACATAATCAAATATCCCCAAGTATATGTAAGTCAAGCATACTTGAAAATGCAATACAATAGTTTAGATAAATAAGTAAAAGACGAAAATAAAATAAAGAGGAATAAGAAAAAGTCCTCTTGAAAAGATTAGCTTGAAAAGTTGAGCTCTCATTGTATATTGGAGCAAAATGTAGATGGGAAGATAAATTATGACACCAAACCCAAGGCAAAAGTACTAAAGCTGATAACCTCTTTTTAGATAGTGAAATATAATTTTTTAAATATTTTGTTTATTTTAAGTAGCAGTTTTGCCAGAGGTGTCATGTGGAGAGAAAGAGAGAGACAGAGATACATAGATATACATGTACCATATTAACAAGAGAGCAGAAATGAGTCAGTTGGGGACAAGGAAACTAGATACCTATTTTTTAATTAATTAATTAATTAATCAATTCTTTATTTTTGTTTTGTCTCCATTATTCATTGAGTGAAAGGGCTATACTCTTCTCACTTATCCTATATAGTCATTTGCTTTTTCTTCTGGAGTTTCTGAAGTATTTGATGCATCTCTTTATATTTTGTTATATTTTTGGTTGATAATCTCTTGAGAAATAGCTTATTAGATAATTTCACCATCATTTTTCATTAGATACCTATTTTAAATGGAACTTCAAGTTTTCTGAGCCTTAGCATCTTCATCTGTAAAATGGTATTAATAATAGCTGTCCTACATATGTCCCAAGGCTATTTTTAGAGTTCAACAGGAATTGAATAAGGAAAGTTTGTCAAGTCTTGAGGAGGCCAGTGAGCCAGTTGTTTGGCTTTCTGTCTCGTCATCCATCTCATTTTGACTAATGGGCATGGAGAATCAAATTTTACCAAAAGCAGGACTTTGTCTTGGCAACATATGTAGGTTTAACCATGATCTTGTCTTCCTTCATGATCCATGGCTGATTCTAGCATTCACAAATCAGTGCTGCAGCCAGTCCCAAGCTATCCACCTCTCTCTAGGATATATTAGATATTTTTCTTCAAATCATTTTCTAAGTTATTTTCACAGTCCTCAAGGAGAAGATACATAATATCCTATAAGTTGCTGTGCATTAAATTAAAAAATTAATACACTTTATTTTAGAGCAGTTTTAGAGTTATAGAAAAATTAAGCAGAAAGTACAAATTTCTTATATACCTTCCACAGTTTCCACTGTTATTAATATCTTTCATTAGTGTAGTACAATTACTTTAATTGATTAATCGATATTAGTACATTGTTATTAACTAAGGTCCATAGTTTACATTAGGGTTAGGGTGTACATCAAATGGGTTTTGAAAAATATATAACATGTATTCACCATTATATTGTCATACAGAATAGTTAAACTGCTTTAAAAGTCCTCTGTACTCAATCTGTTTACCCCTCCCTTCCCCCCTTTTTCCCTCCCAATCACATTTCCAACTGTTTCTATAGTTTTGCCTTTTCCAGAATGTCACATAGTTGCGTTCAAACCCTATGTAGCCTCTTCAGACTGTTTTCTCTTTTTTTTCATTGGCAATATGCATTAAGTTTCCTCTTTGTCTTTCTGTGGTTTGGCAGTTCATTTCTTTTAAACAATGTATAATATTCTATTATATTAATATAACACAGTTTGTTTATCCACTCACTTATGGAAGGACATTTTGGTTGTTTCCAATTTGGTGCAAATATGAATAAATAAAGCTGCTATAAATGTTCATGTACAGGTTTTTTGTGGGCATACATTTACAACACATTTGGGTAAATACCAAAAGATATGATTGCTGGATTATATAAGAGTATGTTTAGTTTTGTAAGAAACTGCTAAACTGTCTTCCAAAGTGGCTATATATACCATTCCTTCCTGCAATGGATGAGAGTTCCATTGCTCTATATCCTCTTTAACATTTAGTGTTGTCAGTGTTTTGGATTTAAGCCACTCAAATATGTGTGCAGTAATATCTCATTGCTATAATGTTTAATTCCTCAATAATATATGATGCTGAGCATCTGTTCATATTCTTGCTTGCCTTATATATCTTTTTTTTTTTTTGCTGAGTTGTTTGTTAAAGTGTTTTGTACAGTTTTTTAACTGGGTTGTTTGTTTTTCTTTTATTATTCTTTCAAGAGATTTTTGTATATTTTTGATAATAGTCCTTTACCAGATTTGTCTTTTGCAATTATTTTTTTTTCCCAGTCTGTGGCTTATATTTTTATTATTTATTTATTTTTTTTGGCTTATATTTTTAAACTCTTAATTCACTGAATTTCATTCAAGCAAAACACAGTCCTCTAAGTGAAACATCAAACAGAAACATTTATTGAATGTGTCAGGCATTGTGCTAAGGAAATAATGCTGAATAAAACAATCTTAGCATTCAGGGAGCCCAGAATACAAGGACAGAGGTGGAAAAAATGAATAGATGATTACTCCACAATGTATGTTATGAAAGGGATGATAAAGAGGACATATTCTGGGTAAACATAACAAACCATAGAGAATCAGGTAAGGTCTGATGGAATAAATGCCTTCAGACCTGACATTTAAAGTATGTTAGTGAGTAAGGAAAAGACTGCAGAAAAAGTGGGCATTCTGAGGCAAGGCATGGACAAGAGAAATACCACGGTTTGTGAAGGGCACCATAAGCCTTTTGTTGCTTGAATGAGGGAGTAAGGGGATGAAGCCGGAGAGCTTAGATGGAATTAGATCATGGAATCTCTCATATTCCCAATTAAAAAGACTGGAATTTATCTAAGAAGTGATAAATAGGAACATTTGAAGAAAATTAAACCCTGAATAAAACTAGAGTTCTGTGATTAAAAAAGAACTGCAGAGAGAAACAAAGCCTAGGTAACAAATGATATCTGCCACTACACTATAACATATTTGTACAAAATTGATTACAATCAAAAGCAAGGAAATGACTGCTTCCATTGAGGGAAGGGGCAGGATTTTAAAAAGATAGTTTCAGTCTTAAGGAATATGCAAAATTTCACCAGCAGAGCCTGGATGTTGAACTAAGCAAACAATATGCAAAGAAATGAGAAAACAAGTAATGATACATAACTGATAACATGACAAGGAGGCAACAAGTCCTGTGTGAGGATGGATTTCCTCACTAGCTTTTTGAAACAAGTTCTAGTGGTCAATTATACAAAAATGTCTCCATTTTTATATGCAGTTTTGTCTTAATGATGTGAATATACAATGATCATAGTAGTTATCCTTTTTTATGTATTGTATTATTATGTTTTGTAAAAGTTCAAGTCAACTCCAGAGGACATCTTCTTAGGTTTCCAAGATGACTAAGCTAAAGAAATGAATTTGCATTTATTTAGCTTAGCCAAGATATTTCCACCAAGGTACACCTTCACTGGGTAGCTCACTGACCTAAAGATTCTTCGTTTAAATGTGCTTAAGAGCATCAGAAATTATAATTTGGTCTCATTAAAAGCTCAGCTTAGTTAAACTTCCACTTAGAACAAGAAAACTGGAAGGAGCATTGTTTCCACTCTAACAACTAGAAAAAACAGACTAAAAAATCACACATTTTCTTAAACCCATAAGAAAGCTAGCGTTGCATGGTAATAAAGTAGACTTGAAATCTAAAGATCGTTCTTTCCTGGAAGAAATAGGACATGAACCCAGGATTACCTGTGACAGAGCATGGAGGAAAATAGGCCAGGTGCCATAAAAAGCAATACGAATTTAACTACATTTTTAATACATTCCTAAAGGTAGAGTGCAGGCTAGCATAAGAGCTTGAGAGAATGGAACTCCTGGAAGCCACAGACACACAGGTATTTCCTTCACAGTCACAGGTTCTTCTTCACAAACCATCACTGGGTGCTCGCCAGAAAGATCTGGACCAGGGAAGAGGCCCTGGTGAGGCATGTCTAGAAAGACAGTTTGTCAGTTTCTTATAAACAATACAACAGAACAATCTCAGTCCTAAGTATTTACCCAAGAGAATTTAGCACTTTTATTCACACAATATCCTATATGTGAATTTTTATAGTTGTTTTATTCAAACTACCCCAAACGGGAAACGGCCTAAATATCCATCAAATAGTGAATAGATAAACAAATTGTGATGCATCTGTAAAATGGAATAGTAGTCAATAACAGGAGGAAGCATACTTCTGATACACTCAACACCACGGATGAATCTCACATTCACTGTATACTAAGTACAAGAAGGCAGAATGGAAAAGGTACATACTAAAACAATTTTATTTATATTACATTTTGAAGAGGAAAATATAGTGATAGAACACAGATCAGAGCTTTCTATAGGTTAGGGTGGAGTTAAGGTTTGACTTCAAAAGGGCATGGATGAATTTTTCTGAGGTGATGAAACCAAACTATTCTGTATTTTGATTGCATTAGCGGTTACATGAATGTATGCATTTGTCCATATCATAGAACTATACACTAAAAAGGGTGAATTTTGCTGTATGTAAATTATATCCTAATGAAAATAAAATAATATAATGAAACCTCCTCTTCTTTTATAAATTGAGCATTGTCCCTGGCTTGTTGAGCGAGAAGAGAAGCATGAAAAGCAATTTTAGTTTTAGAGATCAACCAAATACCAGTGTAAATGTTTTCATCATAATTCTGCTCTCTTTTCTTTAAAACTAAGCTGTAAATAGCTGAACAGTCTATTTGGAAAGCTCAATTAAAAATAGCAAGTTGAATTGGTAGGGAATGCAATTTAGGCTTATATATTTAAATTTGCAGCAATATTCTAGAAATACTGAGTAAAATACAAAATACTTTAAACAAAATATTGCATATTTAAAACAAAAAGAATAATAATTCTATACTAGTTTTTAATCAGCTTTTTAATTTTAGGACCAATAAAAGATTTTGAGTAAGTGTTACTACCATGTAATTTTAGAAAAAAAATTTTCATTCTAGTAACTTAATGTAAAATTCAAACGAAAAAGTTTGTGTGCGTGTGTGCATGTGTATGTGCATACATGTGTGTGCATGTGTGGTTAGCTTACATTTCCCTAGACTGCTAACTGGGAAAATATCTCTACTACAGATTAAATTTGCTGTGAAATGCAAACACAGTGCCCTTTGGCCTCCTGAAAAATAGATGCTTATGCCATCTATAATTTTCTCTTGATTATTATTTGCATGAAGGCAATGCAACCAGGATTGTTGTTATGAGTGAGAAAAATGTAAAGGTTTTAATAATGTTCTTTCTGCCCCAATATTGAAGAAAACAGTAAAATGAATATTTTTGTCCCTAGTTGAGTACAAAGGAACACTCTAGCCCACAGATGTCATATGGGGAGCAATTGCACTTTCTACAGTGTATAACTACTTGGCAGACTCTTCCAGAAGCAGTTGGTGAGACTAGCAGTTCTTGAACTGCCTTGAGGGCTGTCATATGCCTTAGTGGTTGTTGAATTAATGGTCTGCTCAGCTCTCCTGACCCCAAATTCTTTAGTTTGCTTAGAGTACCAAGCTAAATGAATAAAAATGAAATTAAAGTAAAATCATTTTATTTCAGCAGTCTCATGAAATTAAATCACCACCATTCCCAGATTTGATATTTTGTGATTGGTGTGTCATAGAGTAAAATAACTGAAAGTAAACAATTTATCTTGCTATTTAATGTGATCAGGGCCATCTTTTTGATCCCTCATTTATTGAGCAGGCACTGTATGCCTTCCATTGTAATAGGCACTAGCGTACATAACTTGAAAAAGGCATGGACCTTGTGCCCAAGGACTGAAGGCAAGACAGACATGAAACAAAATTGATGCATCACTGCCCAGTGAAGTTTTATACATATGTGAACATGAAACCATGAAACACAAGGAAAGGAAAACTAAATCTCCATTAAGGCACCTGAAAAAGTTACACAGAGGTTTGATATAATTGATCTGAGTGCCAAAGAATAAATATGAGTTTGCCAGACGGAGAAAAAGAAAAAAGCATTTCAGTCAGACAAAAACAATTATATGGGAAGGGAAAATATGTGCCTGAAAAATGGTGAAATATTAGTAATAAATAAGGAGAAATGTATTGAAGATGTTACAGGATACAAGATATATTTAGATATAAATAAAATTGAGAAATACTGTTTATGTTTATTGTAGACATTGCTCTTCTGTTGCAAGGCACAGAGAACCCTAAATAGACAAACTGAGGGAATGATAAAAAGAAATTTATTTGTATGTAAGGACAGAAAACACAATATAGCCTGACCTCATGTGTACTACAAATCCCACAGGAATCTGTATTTTCTCTTCATTGCTCAGTGAACACATGGCCCTCATTAACCTTGAAATTTTAGTGGCTTAATACAGTAATAACTTATTATTGACTCAATAAAATGATGGCATTCAGGGAATCTTCCTCTGTTTGGGGGCACTGAAATCAGAAATATGTAGCCTTCAGGTCATAATGTCAGGGGAGCAAAGTCTAAATGAACACATAGAATACTATTAAGGACCAGGCCTACAAAATTTTCACTCACATCACATTGTCTGTAACCCAGTCAGTTAATCTAACAGCCAGGAAGTTTGGAGAATGGGCTTATAAAAAGGAAAATAAAATAATATTTGATAAAGAGTACATACCTTTGTTGCTGCCAAAATTGTAATCTCCAAGATATTTATAGGTGATACCATTGCCTTTATATTACTTGCACTTTAGATAAAGTTCTCTTTAGAACTTTAGTTCTAAAGTTCTCTTTAGAACTTTAAAATTCTCTCTGTTTTCTCATATTCACTATTATTGTCTCTGCTGCAGTAATTGATCCCAAAGTTATAATTGATATTCATAACCTCCTTCTTTTACTGGCTATTCTAGGTGCTACTCACCCTCAGTCAACAATTCTGCTGATCTAGGGTTTCAGATCTTCATCCATGGTGGGATAACTCGGATTTTCATCCTGGTTACCATATCCTTTCAGACCATACTTGCTATAATTTTCCACCTAAATTTATCACTGAGCATGAGAGAATCAAGAGGAACCTCAGTGTGTGCTGATTTCAGACACACTTCCCCTTACCCCAGTAACATAGCAGCAACAATTTCACCTCAATGTATTAAGTCAACTAATTCTGCTAGTGTAGTAATTCCTTTCTTTCCCTGCTAGTCCACTGACATAGCAGTGGGCAAAATAACCAGTGGCAGATAGACCTCCAGGCTTAAGAGAACCGTATTGTGTGCCCTGGTAGAAGTGCCCTCCTTCTAAAACTGGAACTCTAGTTAAGTTTGGAGGAAAAGTGTTAAAAATTACCCAAATGTGTCAATAATATTCACTGATGATGAAAAGTATGTACTCCTACTTTTACTCTCAGAGACATCTGTTCTACTGTTGAGGATGTAGTACCATACAATAGGTGTTGGCTTAGACTTGAATTCCACAAGGATTCATCCCAAAGAGTTCAATTCAAATGTATCTTTTCTGAAGTCATTCTAATGTTCTATCAGGAAATAGTTTCTAAATGATGCAGTATAATATAGGAAAAATGGATCTCATGTTCCTATATTTAAATATTTCTTTCACTGTCAAATAGGCTCATTAACCCAAAACTATGTTATGATAATTCCATGATCATAAATTTGATACTTTGTGAGCCTGAGATAGTGACGCTAGCTGAGACAGTGAAGATAAACCTATATCCAGAAAGCATGTTAACCACTTTCTTGCATGCAGTGTCTGAAATAAGGAAGAAAATGAGAATTATGTCATGAGAAAATGGTCATTCTAAAATTTGTTTATTTCATTTTATTGTCATTGGTAGCATGTTTCAAAGATTACTAAAGATAGATATTCTTTAATCCTGAGAGTTGTTGGTTGGATATTATTCCTATCAAACAATCATATCCTCTAATACAGCTTCTCATTTCATCTTGTAAACTAGTTCATTTGATTCTGATTGATTGCTATCAAAGATCCATTTGTTAGACATCTACTACATGTAAAGCACTTCGGTGGGTGCATGATCTGAAAAGCTCAAAATTTATTGACAGAGATAAGAGACAATAGCAATAATACAAGACAAACTCATAGAAGAATAAACAGTATTATGGAAGCACTGATATGAGAATAATTTATTTTATCTAGGAAATTAGGAAATGATCACAGAAGAAGTGACAATTACGTTGGGCAATGAAGAATGAATTGAATCAAGTCATAAAAAGCTATAGGAGCAAAGATATGGAGGGATGAAAGTTTGTGATATGAAAGCTTGTGATATATTTGGGAAAGGGAGAATAACTCAGGGTTAGAATTCAGTATGAATAGAAGTAGTAAGGCATATAGAACCAGAAAAATACGTTAAATGACATATTATTAATATCTAATGTTTGCGAAAATATGTGACTATGTGGATGTCCTTGAAACAAAAGAAGTATGGAAAAAAGTGGCATGAAATCCTGGAGAGTTTTTGAGCCAGATTACAAAACTTTCAGTGGAATGATAAAGAAGTGCTAAAAAAATATTGAGAACAAATAAAACATTTTTGAGAACACAAGTAACATAATTACTGAAGAAGGGGACAAGAGAGTGGAATCAGGAAAAACAACTACCAATTAATTAGATGAGGTCAGATAATACATTTAAAAACATATGAAGTATAGAGTAGCAAAAGGCAAGGATATAAGATAACGGATGTGATACTATCTTACAGTAAAACAAATGTGAATTGCTGATAATAGCAGATATTGTAAATGACTCACCCATCTCCCCTCAGCCTTTACCATCTCCGTGCACTCTGGAGCAAATTCCAACTGTCAATGCCTCTGATTTTTTGTTGCCGAGGTGTCCATGACCACCAGAGCCTGTTCTACCTTCTAGATGGTTAGGCTAGAAGTACTGGTGGATCAGTAGTCTTTAGGATCCCTTAACCAGTAGCTGATGGAACTATATGAATCATTACCCCCGTCTCCCTTGTCCCCTGAGTGGGATAATTCTCAAGTTTTGTTCTTCTCTCTCTCCCTCAATTCTTCAATAAGTTTAAGTTCCAGGTGCTCACATGGTAACATACTTCTTATTAGCTTTACTCTCTTCCTTGTATTATCTATGTTCTCTCCAACGCTGTCCCCAGATCACTCCCCAAATATACTACTTGCATTCTAATTATTTTTTTCAAGACCTTCTTGTAGGAGAACACAAATTAAGACAGTTTTGCTGGAAGTAGTCCTACACATCCTCAGATTGAAACACTAACAAGGAATGTTTCTAGGAATATATCACCAATGATTCAACTGAAGTGGCTAGAGATAATTCCTGGCACACTTTAACATCACAATTACTAATGCTCTTACCTGAGAAGAATTAAGACAAAATATGAATAAAGTGGAATGCACTGGTGTATTGCCTTTCTATTGCATCCATAACAAGTTACTACAAATTTAGTGACTTAAAACAACACTTTATTTTCTTTGAGTTCTAAAGAAGACCAGTACAGATCTCAATAGACTATCAGGTGTCAGTAGGTTTGTGTTCCCTCTGGAGGTTCTAAGGGAGCATCCATTTTCTTACCTTTTCAGCTTTTAAGAGGCAACCTACATTCCTTGTCTTCCTGTTACCTTCAAAACCAGTAATGTTGCCTGTCTCTCACTATTCTTCCATAGCCACATTTTCCTCTGACCCTACATAGGTCCTGTTTTTAAGAACCCATGTGATTGGGAAAGGAGTAGGGGGAGGGATAAATTAGGAGTTTGGGATTAAAATATACACACTACTATATATGAAATAGATAACTAACAAGGATCTACTGTATAGCACAGGGAACTATACTCAATATCTTATAATAACCTATAATGGGAAAGAACCTAAAAAAGGATATATATATATATATATATATATATATATATATATATATATATATATATATATATATATATATATATATATATATATATATATATAACTGAATCACTGTGTTGTACACCTGAAACTAACACAACATTGTAAATCAACTATATTTCAATAAAGATTTAAAAAAGAATGCATGTAATTATATTGATTCTACACTGATAATATAAATAATATTACCATCTGAAGGTCATTAACTTAATCACATATGCAAATTCCCTTTTTCTATGTAAACTAACATTCACAAGTTCTGGGAATTAAGATGGAGACATTTGGAGGACATTATTCTGTCTACCCCAAATGGCTTGTGGAAAAAAACAAACATTTAAGAGATATGTGGACAATGGTACTTACAAAGATTGGGTGATTTGTTGGTTTGAGTTAACTGTTATCAAAGCATAGAAGGAAAAAAAATTATAGATTCAGGTCGGGTATTAACAACACAAAGTTAAATGTGAAAAACGGAAGCTATCTATGGTTACATTTAAAGAGATGGTTATCTCCTGCAGGCAGAAGCCAGACTGAGCTGAAAATGAGTCTGGAATCTTATTGTGGTAGAAGCAGAGTTGAATTTATATCACCAATAAGTTTTATAGAAAGATAAAGACGTGATAGGCAAAGAGTGAGCAAAGGTATAGGAGAGGAACATAGGTGTGGACATGCTTTAAAACTTTGAACAATCAAATTACTCTAAAATGTCTGGTTCTGCAGGAAGGAGTAGGCCATGTGGGTTTGAATTATTTTATTCTGAAAGTCCTCCAGGAAAAGAAATTTTCCTGGAATACAAATGGGAACCAATTGTCCTATGGTGGAAAAATGGTAATAAATTGCTCCTAATGAAGTGGCTGGTATTCAGTGTCTGTGAATGGCATGGCTCAAATAGAGCACAATGTAGACTGTTTTATGTTTTCAAGTGATATTTGAAAAGAAGACAGAACAAATCTTAAGTCCAGTGACAAGCAATAAAAATGAGTAAATGCATAGAATTAAGTTCCCAAGGTTGAGGAAGTAAGAATTGTTTATCAAAAAAAAAAAAAAAAAAAAAAAAAAGAAGGGCCCAGGATAACATTATCTCAAAGATCTAAAAGTATATATTGGGTCCATTGTTCTTTCTCAAAATTGCTTTGGCTATTCAGGGTCTTGTGTTTCCACACAAATTGTAAAATTTTTTGTTCTAATTCTGTGAAGAATGCCACTGGTAATTTCATAGGGATTGCATTGAATCTGTAGATTGCTTTGGGTAGTATAGTCATTTTCACAATATTGATTCCTCCAATCAAAGAACATGGCATATTTCTCCATCTGTTTATACCATCTTTGATTTCTTTCATCAGTGTTTTATACTTTTCTGAGTACAGATCTTTTGCTAGGTAGGTTTATTCCCAGGTATTTTATTCTTTCCATTGTGATGGTAAATGGGATTGTTTCCTTAACTTCTCTTTCTGATTTTCTGTTTTTAGTGTATAGGAATGCAAGAGATTTCTGTGTATTAATTTTTTATCCTGAAACCTTACCAAATTCATTGATTAGTTCTAGTAGTTTTCTGGTCACATCTTTAGGATTTTCTATGTATAATATCATGTCATCTGCAAACAGTTTTACTTCTTCTTTTCCAATTTATTTTTATTTCTTTTTCTTCTCTGATTGCCATGGCTAGGACTTCTAAAACTATATTGAGTAAGAGTGGTGAGAGTTGAATCCTTGTCTTGTTCCTGATCTTAGTGGAAATCCTTACAGATTTTCACCATTGAGAATGAAGCTTGCTGTGGGTTTGTCATATATGGTCTTTATTATGTTGAGGTAGGTTCTCTCTATACTCATTTTCTGGAGAGTTTTTATTATAAATGGGTGTAGAATTTTGTGAAAATCTTTTTCTGCATCTATTGAGATGGTCATATGTTTTTTATTCCTTAATTTGTTAGTATGGTGTATCACATTGATTGATATGCATATACTGAAGAATCCCTGTATTCCTGGGATAAATCCTACTTCATCATGGTGTATGATGCTTTTAATGTGTGGTTGGGTTCTGTTTGCTGGTATTTTGTTGAGGAGTTTTACATCTATTTTCATCAGTGATATTGGTCTATCAGGCTACCTGACTTCAAACTATACTACAAAGGTACAGTAAGGCACTGGCACAAAAACAGAAATATATATCAACAGTACAGAATAGAAAGCTCAGAGATAAACCCATGCACATATGGCCACCTAATTTATGACAAAGGAGACAAGAACATACAATGGAGAAAAGACAGCCTCTTCAATAAGTGATGCTGGGAAAACTGGACAGCTACATGTAAAACTGGACAGCTACATGTAAAAGAATGAAATTAGAACACTCCCTAACACCATACACAAAAATAAACTCAAAATGGATTAAAGACCTAAATGTAAAGCCAGAAACTATAAAACTCTTAGAGAAAAACATAGGCAAAACACTCTTTGACATAAACCACAGCAAGTTCTTTTTTGACCCACCTCCTAAAGAAATGAAAATAAAACAAAAATAAACATATGGGACCAATTAAAATTAAAAGCTTTTGCATAGCAAAGGAAACCATAAACAAGATGAAAAGACAACTCTCAGGATGGGAGAAAATATTTTCAAATGAAGAAATGGACAAAGGATTAATCTCCAAAATATACAAGCAGCTAATGGAGGTCAATATCAAAAATAACCAAGTAACCCAATTATAAAAATGAGTGGAAGTTCTAAACAGGCATTTCATCAAAGAAGACATACAGATGGTCCAGAGGCACATGGAAAGATGTTCAAAATACCTAGGAATAAACTTGTCTAAGGAGCCAAAATACTTGTAGTCAGAAAACTATAAAAGAGTGATGAAAGAAATCAAAGATGACATAAACACATGGAGAAATATACCATGTTCTTGGATTGGAAGAATCAATACTGTGAAAATGACTATACTGTCTAAAGCAATCTACAGATTGAATGCAATACCTGTCTAACTACCAATGGCATTCTTCAGAGAATTAGAACAAAAAATCTGACAATTTGTATGGAAAAACAAAAGACCCTGAATAGCCAAAGCAATCTTGAGAAAGAAAAATGGAGTTGGAGGAATCAGGCTCCTCGATTTCAAACTATACTACAAAGCTACAGTAATCAAGAGAGTATGGTACTGACATAAAAACAGAAATATAGATCAATGGGACAGGGTAGAATGCCCAGAGATAAACTGATGCATATATAGACACCTAACTTATGACAAAGGAGCCAAGAACACACAATGGAGAAAAGACAGCCTCTTCAATAAGTGGTGCTGGGAAAACTGGGCAGCTACATGCAAAAGAATGAAATTAGAACACTACCTAACATTGTACACAAAAATAAACTCCAAATGGATTAAACACTAAATGTAAGACCAGACAATATAAAACTTTTAGAGGAAAACATAGGAAAAACACTCTTTGACATAAAGCACAGCAAGATCTTTTATGACTCACCTCTTAGAATAAAGGAAATAAAAACAAAAATAAACAAATGGGACTTAAACTTAAAAGCTGTTGCACAGCAAAGGAAACCATAAACAAGACAGAAAGACAACCCTCAGAATGGAAGAAAGTATTTGCAAATGAAACAACAAACAAAGGATTAATCTCCAAAATACACAAACAGCTCATGGAGCTCAATACCAAAAAAAAAAACCAATCCAATTAAAAAATGCACAGAAGACCTAAATAGACATTTCACCAAAGAAGACATACAGATGGCCAAGAAGCACATGAAAAGATGCTCAACATCACTAATTATCTGAGAAATGTAAATCAGAACTACAATGAGGTATCACTTCATGCCAGTCAGAATGGTCATTATTAACAAAGCTAGAAACAATAAATGCTGGAAAGGCTGTGGGGAAAATGGACCCCTCCTACACCATTGGTGGGAATGAAAATTGATACAGCCACTATGGAAAACAGTATGGTGGTTCCTTAGAAAACTAAAAATAGAACTACCATATGACCCAGAAATCCCACTGCTGGGCACATATGCTGAGAAAACCATAATACAAAAAGAGGCATGCATCACAATGTTCATTGCAGCACTATTCACTATAGCCAGGACACGGAACCACCTTAAATGTCCACTGACAGATGAATGGTTAAAGAAGATGTGGCACATATATACAATAGAATATTATTCAGCCATAAAAAGAAATGAAATTGAGTTACCTGTAGTGAAGTGCATGGAACTAGAGACTGTCATACAGAGTGAAGAAAGTCAGAAAGAGAAAAATAAATACTGTATGCTAATGCATATATATGGAATCTAAAAAAAAAAAAAGGTACTAATGAACTTAGTTTCAGGGCAGGAATAAAGAGGTATACCTAGAGAATGGATTTGATGACATGGGGTGGGAGGGCGAAGCTGGGGCAAAGTGAGAGTAACTTTGACATACATACACTACCAGATGTAAAGTAGTTGGCTCGTGGGGAGCAGCAGCATAGCACAGGGAGATCAGCTTGGTGCTTTACTATGACTTAGAGGGGTGGGATAAGGAGGATGGGAGGGAGGTTCAAGAGGGAGGGGATATAGGGACACGTGTATGCATATGGCTGATTCGTTTTGTTGTGCAACGGAAACTAAAACGGTATTGTGAAGCATTTATATTCTAATAAAGATCTATTCAAAAATCTACAACAATAAATGCTGGAAAGAGTGTGGAGAAAAGGGAACACACTTTGCACTGTTGGTAGGAATGTAAATGGATACAGCCACTGTGGACAGCAGTATGGAGTTTCCATATAAAACTAAAAGTAGAACTACCATATGACCCAGCAATCCCACTACTGGGCATATACCCTAAGAAAACTATAATTCAAAGGGACATATGTACCCCAGTGTTCATTGCAGCCGTATTTGCAATAGCCAGGGTATGGAAACAATGTAAATGTCTGATGACAGAAGAATGGAAAAAGAAGATGTGGTACATATGTACAATGGAATATTACTCAGCCATAAAAAGGAATGAAATTGGGTCATTTGTAGACATGTGGATGGACCTAGAATCTGCCATACAGAGTGAAGTAAGCCAGAAAGAGAAAAGCAAATATCGTATATTAATGCATATATGTGGAATTTAGAAAAATGGTACAGATGAACCTATTTGCAGGGCAGGAATAGAGATGTAGATGTAGAGAATGGACATATGGACACAGAGGAGGAAGGGGAGGGTGGGAAGAATTGGGAGATTAGGACTGACATATATACACTACCATGCGTAAAATAGATAGCTAGCTGGAACATGCTAAAAAGCACAGGAAGCTCAGCTCGGTGCTCTGTGATGACCTAGATACGTGAGATGAGGTGGGTGGGAGGGAGGTCCAAGAGAGAGGGGATATAGGTATACACATAGCTGATTCACTTCATTGTACAGCAGAAACTAATGCAACATTGTAAAGCAATTATACTCCAATTAAAAAAAAAAGTATACTAAGAGTTATTTATTAAGTGAGTGTGCTGATCAACTGACCTCTATTTGAACAACAAAAAATGAAAAGTAAATTTCTCTAAGAATTTTCTTAGATATAAGTTGAATATGTTTGATTACTAGAATTATTCATTTGTCAAATAAACAAAAAAGATTTGGTGAGGCACATTTTGCCTGGACACCTTTCACAATTGCTTAAATGGATAGATTAGACGTTTACCTACTTGGGGACATGAGAATGGATCCATGGCTTTCAAATTCTAAGACTTTTTTTAACAGTAAAAGATGATTTGGATCAGATATCAGATTTCCGAAGCCAAAGTGAAGGGAAACATTGATCCATTATTAATTTCATAAATATATTGATTGATATATTTCACCAGTGATGGTGAAAAAATCAAGATACATTGGCCAAACTCTTGAGTTTTATTTCACCTCTTCTTTGACCTTCTAATTGGGATTTAGGGATATTGAAGCTATTTATATTAGAACATCATAAATGAAAACAAATGGTTTATGTAACAGTGATCTGTGTATTTTGTATTTGTGGGTATTGAATAGTTCAGATTTAAACCTGAAGAGAATGCTCTTGTTGAAAGGCAAGAAATAGCTAGGGTAAGGTGTCTGCTGTTGGGTATGCAGAAAACTGTCAAGAGTAAATCTCCCACTCCCAACTTATTGTGAACTGTGGTTATTTGGACAGCCAGAGGGAGGCAGGAGATAAAAAAAAAAAAACACACTAAGAAGCAAGCTGTAAGAATATCAATGGAGTGACCGCAACAGTGAAATATGATGAACAAACTTATAGGCATAGTTTATGTGAAAAGATTCTCCATATAATAGAGACTGTGAGTATTATGGCAACATTATAAGCTGTAGGATAACTGTAAGATAATGTGATATTGTAGATTATTTTGATTTGTATGTTGTATGTGTGAATAGATATTTATTTTATTTTTATATGACAAAAGGAAAGAACTTATATGAATTGTATGCTTATTGTACTTCCTATTGTGCACTTTGAATGGATCTTTTACCCGTGCTGATTGTGTAACAGCATGCCTAAACTAGTTGGAAAATACTGGTTAACTGACAAAAAAAAATATTTTCCATAGTTGGATACATTACTTTATACATTTGTTAATATTTCCTCAAATCTCAATAGAAACATCTTTAAGTATTGAGAAATTCTAAAGAGCATGGTGTTAGATAAATTTTTGCAAAAATCTAATTTTTACTTGAAAGTGCCAGTTTTCTCATTTGCAGAAAATACTATCAGATGTTTTCCTAAGGTGGCAGGTTTGCTTCATCTTTTGTCTTGTTGGGTTTCTTTTAGAATATATCAGCAAAATATTCAATTCTGAATAATCATAATTTGTCAGCCTGTTGTATCTTCAAGTAAAATGGTGCTTTATGAATAAAGGGACTAGTTCAGCTAGCAACTGAAACCATCACACAAGGGCTTTACTTAGAGACAAACATCAGAAGAGCTTTATAAACATTCCTCATTTTGTCCCACAGAATATTAAAATGACATATATACTCAAGGGTCAATAGTAATAGAACTAATAGTTTTTATCATTTTATCAAAGACATTCATAAGTAAAATTGGTTTCTCTGCATGTGTGTGTGTGTGTGTGTGTGCGTGCATGTTGCATGACAGTGAGGAATATAATGACTGAAATTTTTTGCCACTGCCTTGATTTATGATGTCACCAGCAGCTGTATCAGCAAATGTGAAAACGTCAGCACAGTAAAATAGACAGAGTGTTTTAGTGTTATTATAAAAATCACTCTGACCTTGAGGAGTCTCTGAATGATTTCCAATGCCTCAAGTGGACTATGGATACCTGTCAATGTCTGGCCCACTACTAAGGTGGGTCTCTGGTAGGGGAAGAGTGTATCTTCAGATTTGAATCCTATTAGTGACTGTGACTGGCCCAGTACATTTGTCCCTGTGCTAAAAAAAACACCTAGAGAAACAGCCAACACTAATGTAGATGATACACAATGCTATGTTAGAGGCTACCACACTAACCTGTACTCTTTCTTTGTTTAAATCTAGTATCTCCAGATTGAGTGTCTAATCTCTTCATTCTAGACCTCTGACCCCAAGTCTGTTTCTTGGTATCTTGATCTCAACTTATTTTTTCTGCCTGACTATCACATGAATAATATTTTTAGTAAGTTTCCAGTTCATCCTTAAACTGGGATTTCTCTCACCAGTGCACATCCCTCCTAAGTTATCCCCTATTGAAGCATGGCCTAGATTTGTGAACAGGAGATAGGATGAAATGTCCAGTTTACTAGTGGTAATTTTCCTCCAGGGGAACACATCATTATTCAATGCCTCTAATATATAAGGTTTTTATCAATTATTAATTCACCTGACAAATATTTTCAGAGATTAGTGACTTTTTGAAATTCAGATACAGTACCTAAGTGGCATTTCCCAACGCCTGAGTATAAGAATTCTATAGATAAAGAAACATACATATATATTACCTATGATAAGTACTGGTGATCATGGATTCTCTTTCTAAGGAAACAAACCACTATTTTTCAGGTCCATGTTTTCTAATATATACAGCCAACCTTATTTCTCTTTTTAAAAGCTAAGAAAATAGTCACATTTCCAAAATTCAAATGTGTCTTAATATTCCATTATTTTGGAACATTGGTTCACCAAAATTATCTCTGAATTTTCTCCTTATAACAGAAATGCATATTTTTGGACTTGGAGTGTTGGATTCATTTAAACCATCTATGAATTTTTGTATAATCTTATTTTATGTATTAAAATCAAATTCATTTTTATTCAATTTGTTTGCATAGTTATTTTATCATCATTATTGTTGGTGTTAAAGAAAATCCATGGACCATATACACAGGTATGTCATTTGTGACTTACCACTTTAAGGCTAGGTGTCTTTAATCAACAATTCAGTTTTGTTATTTTAAAAATTAAAAAAAAAATCTAAGTTATAGAGTTGTTGATGGAACTCTACTAACAGAGTTCCAGGACTACAGAAAGAATATCACTATGTTAGGTCCCTCTTTCTTTAATGTGGACAGCAATAAAAAGGCACCAACAGAAGTGCTGCAATTTGTTTAGCCAATTCATTTGAACTGTAAGTTCTTCAAATTAAGAACTGTTTTTAATCATCTTTGTATCTTCAGAAACAGAAATAGTGCTAGGCATACAGTGGTCAATAAAAAAAAGGTTTTGTTGACCCAAACTATAATTGTAAATAAAATAGAAATAGTATTTTCTCTCTTGTCATCCTGTGTACATATTGACCATCTGCCTCAATATCAGGATTAAGACTTTATTTTATAAGAAAGTTGCTTTAAACAAAATAAAATTTATAAATGCCTTTTTAAAAATTTTATATTTTTTCAAGGTTTTCTCACTCTGGGTGTTAGAATTTCTCACAATATTCTACCAATCTCAGTCATTAACTTGTATCTGACCATATTTGTGTTTCTTCTTTGTCATCTTTATGTGCCTCTTCAAGGGAAGAAGAGTATTGAAGAAGAGGGAATGTGAATACTGAACTTTTCTCACTAACACATTTGGTACTTTGGTCTTAACAGTTTCATTACAAAAGAGACAAAATAATGATACAATCTGGATAATTTGTTTAGACCTCTAAGTCCAACACTGAGAAGTTATTTCAGAAAAACATAATCACCCAACTAGTTCTGAACAATGGTTTTGGTTTTCTTCTAGTCACAGGCTTCCCTTTCTCTGGATGCTTGTGGGAAATCACAGAAAGTCTATGGCTGAACTTTCATCAGTATCCTAATGCCTACTGAAACCTGGGATAACTTCTGTCTGATTTTTAGTCTGTTCCTAAAATACTTATCAAGCATTGTCTGAGAAAAGCCAGTAGAAATTTTCTGAGAAATCTGGAGAAAATCTCACTTGCACTATGTCCCTCATCCTCCACCATGTTTGAGCTCTTTACAGTATTTGTTTCACTTTCCCTGAATTGGTAGACAGTGACAGAATGTCCCTGAAATATTTACTTGGGTCCCTATACATCACTAGGGTGCTGACTTGACTGCTGGCTCCACAAAAGACATGATGAGAAACCTGTCACTTCCTCCTCCCATAATTTCATAACCTTGACAGTTTAGACCTTAACAGAGATGATCCCCAGTTTACAAGAGTTGGACTTAAGATTTTTTGACTTTACAACAGTGTAAAGTCAATAAAGAACACTATACAATCCTTACATGCTGTTTAAAAAAATAGAAGAGAATGTTATATTTGCTCTACCTCATGTACAAGTGAGGTAGAGCATTTTGTTCTATAATGAACAAAAATTTCCTAATAAAGACAATGAAACTAGAAAGGGATAGGGTTTGTCAAATTGAAATGCAGGAGATATAATAATTCATCACTTGAAAAGGACATTACAAAATCTAACCTACCATTAATACAAAATTTTCTCTCCAGGGCCCATTTCAATATTCAGTAAACACCACCTATGTTCCAGCCTTTAGGTTTGCAAAGATAAATAAGATATTTCCTGTGCTCAAGAGAATTACAGTATAGAAGTAAAAAGATCAAGGGAATAAATTGTTTGTAGGTAATTAATAAAAAAAATACTTTTTCCAGTAATACAGCAAAAACATAGAGAAGGGAGTGAATAACCATAATATGTTGAGTTGGAGAAGGCCTCAGGGAGAAAGTAATCCTAAGGTGGGTGTATAAAATGTATTATAAAAGTTTACCAGGAAGACATAGCAGAAGGAGGGTATCAACAAATATTTGAGACATGAAATAAAATTATATGTATATAGAAAGTATTTTAATACTTCTGAATGGTAACACACTTGTATGTACTTATAGCAGTAAAGACATGAGGAAGGTTGATGGATAATGTGACTGGAAAGGTGGGTAGGGGGGCAGATCAAGTGAGGTCTGTGTGTCAGGTCAAAATATTCCAATTTCAAACTGGAAGTATCAAGAAGTAAGGAAGAGAATTAAGTGGTAAGTCATATGACCAGATTTGGTTTTAGATAGTTCATGGTAGTTGAACATGTACAGTGGGACCAGATTAAGAACAGGGAGGTTATGTAAGAGGCCATTATAACAGTCCAGACAAAATAGAAGGAAAGAAGAATTGAGTTGAGAGACATGCATGTGGTAGAATTCCAAGAAATATTCTAAGATTGGTTGTAGGGTTAAAGGATGAGTTGAAGATAATACCTGATGAGTGGCACAGGGCACTTAGTTGATACTAATATTTAAGTAATGCTTTATCTCTGGATAGATGGTTTTAGTCATTGGCGCTCAGACTCTAATGCATGTAAACCCTTATGTGACAGTTTTCAGACACTCAGGATGTATTTACTTTATAATGATAATGTCCCAGGTGTCCATGATTAGTGAGCATTGTCTACTTCATAGACCCTTAGCTGCCACAAAAATCAGCAGTATATGTGCTTCAGTGAGCATTTGTAAATAACTTAAAAATTAATTGCTCCAGTTGTTCAGATAATTCTGCAGAAGGATGAATTAAATTCAAGTTGCTCTGTGGTTTATTTGGCAGAATAGAGGAAATTGAACTCTATTAATTTATGTAAAGTAGGACATATATGTTCATTTTATAGTTATAATAATCATAACTAAGAAAAAATCTCCTTGATGTTTTGTTCTACAGCACTATACAAAATTAGCTCCATCATATCAAAACAATATCCTTGGACAGTTTTACAAATGAAAATGTTGTAAAGAATGAGGGTCATTTTTGTCCATATTCCTTTCATTGAGGGATTCACACAACAGTTTATTTGACAGTTTGCCTTTCTGTGCTTATATAATCTTCAGGATGAGCTTTATAGAAAATAATGACTTGGTTCTCACTTAAAACCATTTGCATAACATTCCTGGGACCAAATTGTACTCAATCCTTGGCTCAGGTATTTTGGCTGCTGAAAAGAAAAGAAAATGATCCAAGAAGGTTTGAAATTTTATTGGTGACATTTTCTATTTTGAATGCTTAATCTCAGGTTTTTAAAAGGAAAGATGTCTCATCTTAATTTCTATTTGTATTTCTGATGACTTCTAACTAATCCTATTTGTATCCCATCATGGAAAAGGTGGAACTCACTGTTCATAAGTTGACAAGGTTTGTATCATTGGCAAACCCAATCATTGGAAAATTAGTGATATGACATACAAACAAGAAATCATAAAATAACCTGGATATTATATCAAAATTTTTCCAATTTTATTGAGGTTTAATTTACAAAAACTCAAAGCTATCCATTTTAAACATACAGTTGTTGAGTTGTGAAAATTTTATAATGTTGGGTAAATACTACCATTTCTCTCATTCTAAAAATTTCTTTTCTGTCTATTTGCAGTTAATTCCCTCACTAAACTCCTGGCCCTAGGCAAACAATGATTTATTTTTGGTTATAATAGTTTGACTTTTCTAGAATTTTGTATAAGTGGGTTTATCTAATAACATTATGTATTCAAGATTTATCCTCATTGTGGCTGTGTCTATTGCTGAGTTGTATTCCACAGTATGGGTAAACCATATTTGTTTATACATTCAATAATTTTTAGACATTTGGATTTTTAAAAGAATTTAGTTATTGTGAATATGTTACAGTGGTCTAATAGGAGATGTTATGATAGAAACAACAGTAGCAGCAATGTGAGTAAGGAATGCAGGTGGCTTTTAGAAGCTGAACAAGTAGATCTTTCCTGGAAGCCTCCAGAAGGAATGAAGTCCTGCCAACACCTTAATTTTAGACTCTGTCCTTCAGAACTGTAAAGAATAAATTTGTGTTGTCTTAAGCCACTTGTCTGTGGTAATTTGTTATGATAGCAGTGGACTAATACAGATTTTGGTTTGTCAATGTTTTAGTGTGGAAAGATGTCTTTATTTCTCTTGATGGTGGAAAAGCAGAGTCATACAGTAAGTGTATAGGTATTATTTCAAATAATCAAATTACCTTAAAACACACTGTGTGCCAAGGGGAGGAAAATTGTATGTCCAAGATTATTCTATGTGACTTGTCACTGAAGTTAACTTTAGCAGTATAAATTAATTTTTGCGACTAAAAATATGAGCATGGGAGTCAAACATAACTACATTTTACTATCTTAGTAATTATCTAATGTGGAGAAAGCTACATATCCTCTTTAGTCTTCAATTTCCTTCAATTTTCCGTATCCTTCAATATTAACATAAGTGATAATTTGCATATAAACAGAATAGTAGAATCAGGTACATTGTTTACATTCAGTATTATGATTACCAATATTTGGCAATTCCAGCAAAGATACTCCTTAGCATCGTGCGTATGTACCTGCCTTTCCCAGGTGGCCAACTGAAATTATGACATAATGTGAGTGTGAGCAGAGGTAATTATAAAAAAATATTTGTAAGTTTAGATTCATTTATGATCTGTCCAGTTCAGATAAAATAATACAACTTTAAAAAAAGCATATTTGAAAGTTGAATTTGTTAGTATAAGAGAATAAGAGCATGTAAGCAATAAATTAAATTACCACAATTAAAGAATTGATATTATTCTTAGGTTATTTAAGAAATACTAGAAATATGTGTGTGCATGAATGTGAGATAAAGAGAGGTAGATCTGTTCAAGCCTCTGAATCTAAGCACCAATATTTATAAATACAGGGAAATTGGTTATCTATAGCTACATTTATAACCATACTCTAATCTATAGCTAATCTATTTCTATATATCTCAAAACACAAGCGTACTTCATAGATGGTGGTGTGTTCTTCCACAATGTCTGGCTATCTCTTTTCGTATTGCCCTCAGCTACTGATGACTATTGTCCCAATCCATTAATTCCTTAGAGGTTGCAAAATGGTGATTTCCTAATTCTATCAATCATTCTTTATTATTTATTGTCTTTATTTATTGTCATGAATAGTAATTTAAAGAGTAATTTTGCTTGTTAACTCTATTATTGCCTTGAAGTGATTATGAACATGAATGCTAAGAAAAATACTTCATAGTTTTCCAAATATTTAGATGATTTACTTGCATCCTCTTAAAGCGACACCTCCCTCATCTTGATGCCTAATGTGAAATTAGCATTCTATATCCAGCCTTTATATGGATAGTGTCTGGAAAAATTGCAAAGAAACCATCTTTGGGAAAAAAATAAAACACAATTTTCATTAGAATAAGAAAGAGCAGAGGTTAATTTTATTAAGCAGTTACTTAATTTAAGCAGTAATGAGTAAAAAAACATTTCACATATTGTGTTTTCTACTTCAGTGGTAAGAAATTTCAGGTATGTAGAAAGATAAGAAGTCAATAATTTTTAAAATTTTCTGAATTATTATGTCTAAAAAAAAAAGAATTATTAAGTAACTACAACAACAACAAAAAAAACCCAAACACACAAAAACTCCCAAGCCTTAATTTATCCTGTTTCAACACTAACATTCTAAACCATCTTTCATGTATCTAATTCAAAATCAGAATTTGATAGAAACAAAAATTCTGAAGACCTTTGATGTTTATTGCTTAGAATATGAGTTCTTTTATGGAGTTATGTAACATTCAAGCAGTCATAGTAGAGATAAACTCAAAGCTAGGAAAATTAAACAGTGAGGAATAGAAACACCACAAAATAATACACACAATTATGACTATGCATAGGATTAATCATGTGGAATAAATCTTGACTGATATTTTCAATAAGTATATCTTTTAATGAATTAATGGATCTAGGAGATACCCATCAATGCTGTTAAATCATAAGTGAATGCTTTATGAGAACTGTATGATAATGTTGAATTTTACCTGAGTCCTGTGTTCCTGGAAAACAATGAGGGTTAGGAAATCTTACTACCTCTACCTCTTTTTATTTGGGGAAGTGGCTTACTGCAGAGAATCACTCTTCCATATATGACTTAAAGAAGTCTCAGAAATGACTCCCTTTTTTATTGAAGACTAGGCCATACACAGACCCTCTAAGTTCCCATTCTTTGTCTCATGAATGATTAGCTGATCTCTTTGTCTCCACTGACCAATCTGATAAAAATTATTGATAAGTTTATTTGACCAAACTTCATTCAGGTTTCTTTCCCATGCTGCCATTAGGGCTTTGAGCCCCCTTCAGCCAGGCCCAGCATCAAAAGAAAATTTTAAAAAGTGAGAATGTGAGCATGAGAGAGCCAAAATCAAAACCACTGGAAAGAGAGGAAAGGAAGGAAGGAAGGAAGGAAGGAAGGAAGGAAGGAAGGAAGGAAGGATGGAAGGGGGAGGGAGGGAGAGAGGAAGGAAAAAAGAAAACCACAAAGGGAAACAACTGCTCAATTTTTTTGATACCACCACACATACACATACATCTGGTTATTTCTACCTTTATTTACTTTACTCAATAAAAGAAAAGCCCTTCTGCTTTATCTTTGAGACAACTGCAGATCTTATAGTCAGAGTTTTCTTTTTATTACAATAGTCCCCTTTACCCTATTCCAACAGTCCCTCTCACCTTTTACAATAGTGTCTCACCTTCTATTGCAATAGTCTTTTCCAACAGTCTCACCTTACCAAAGTTCATATTAGAGTTTGCTATTCATAATGGGAGGATTACTCTGACACTACCTTATCACTAAGAGTAGAAAAATCAGGCTGTATCAAACACCTGGTATAATGCAATAGGAAGTACACACCACCACTTTTGAAGTATCCTACCCACCCACCACCTCCAAAAAAAAAAAAAAATTAAACCTGAATCTAACCAAGCCTCTAGCTCCAACTACCCAATATAGGAAATAAAAAAGATGGAAGAACAATTTTTTTTTTAAACCACAAGGATACAAAGCACCAAATCAAGACCATGCAGGGTACTACAAGACAAATGACACAGTTCCTTTAATGAACTAATATCCTGAAGCAAATAGGAAAAGGAAAGGGAAATTTTAGGTTAAGAGAGCCTTAAAAGCTATACTTAGAAAAGTACTTAGACTTTGTTTGGATCCTGATATTAACTATCTGTAAAAAGATATTTTGAGACAATCAGGGAAAATTGAACATGAACAAAGTATTAGAGACTATTAAAGAATTATTGTTTAATTTTGTTGGGTCTGATTATTACAGTTATATTTTTGAAATAACCTCATTTATTAGAGATACATGCTGAAATATTTTTGAAGGTGAAATGGTATGATGTTTGATATTTGCTTTAAAATACTCAGCCAAAATAAAAATATGGGAGGCATAGATGCAACAAGATAAACAAATGCTGCTTTTCATGATCAATTGTGGGATGGGTATATAAAGGTCCTCTTTACTATTCTTTATAATTTGTGTGTGTTCAAAAATTTTCATAATAAATGCTTAAAATGATGGTTAAGGACTTCTGGTTTCAGTTCTGTCATGTAAAGGGCTTAGAATTTATCACTCTTGTCCTTTCAACAAGAAAAAAGCTAAACAAATTGAAAATTGACAACTTTTTGGATCCATCAGAGAATTAAAGTTACAAGGCAAACTGGAACTGTAAAATCTGGAGAGGCATTCAAATACACAGAATCAAGCCAAAATCAGTTTATTTAGAGCAGACCCCAGTGGGACCATAAACCCTTAAAAGGTAATTTTGATGAATTGCTACATGCTGGATATGGACTAACATGAGAATGAGAAACTCCTGGGGGCTAAGCCTGAGAGGACAGCCACATATTCATTACCTCCAGAAGCCCCACAAGATCCTCATGGTGAAAATCAAAAACAAACAAACAAACAAAATCCCCTTGAGTTTCTGTCAAGAAGAAAAGAAAATTAACCATTTGAAATATTCTCAGAGCATTCTCCATAACAATGGCCTACTCTGAGGAAAAGGACTATGAAATCCTTATCCAACCTAGGGAAGGGCAATCATCCCTTTCCAGTCTTAGCTAGCCTTCCTATCTCACCTACAGGGAGAAAAAAAAATGTTAAGAAACACTTGTGAAGGTTGCAGCCCTAGGGCCCAAACCCCTAAAAACCTGAGATTTAATCATAAAATTATAGGATATGTGTCTTCCCACATACTTTACTACCACATCAATAGAACTTCAATATAATAATGGTGGATTACAGTTGCAAGAACTGTATGACACAGACTCTACTTAAGAAGGAGATCTTTGTTCCTCTTTACCAAAAATAACAAGATAAAGACAAGGACACTAGAAGGAACTGAGCCTCTGACACCTATAGCTACAAGAAACGTTAAACATAATGCAATTTCTAACAGGATTATCAAAACCTCACATTGAAGGCCTACTTACCACAGTTCCTGTTACCTGATACATCATGTCTGGTTTTCAACAAAAAAACTATAAGACATGCTAAAAGGCAAGAAAAAACAAAGTTAGAAGACTTTACCCAGCACATGATTTGCTTATTTTGATTTAAAGACTTTAGCAAAGTAGTGACAAAAGATATGATTAATAAATATTTGCATTATTCTGAGTGACAATTTATAGTGTGGTTTCTTTTAATCTCAAAGCATTTCTAGGACATGCTTGCTGACATCTGTATAAATATGTGAGATTTGATTTTGTAGTTAAATAACCATAATTTTTAAAACCAGTCATTTTTATAAGTGTGTAGTATTTCTGCCTAAAACCATATCAATTAGATAGATTCTTTAATTTTGTTGGCAAAAAATGTCTGAACCTCTATTTCTAAGGAAAATAATATTTTTTTCTGTAAATAAATTTTTCTCTAAATAAAAACAAAAAGAGAGTGAAGGCCTTGACTATATGACTCATTCAGTGACAAAACTCTTATTGACTTGTTGAAGAAATAACATCTGACAAGGTTAACACAGCAATTTATTCCAAAGGTGAACATTATTTCAGTAACTGTAGAAATGTTTCAAAGAAAAAACCATAGAAGAAAAAGAGTCACTATGGATATCTGAACAACTTTAACTGCCATGGACAACATAGCAGCTGAAGGATATACATAGAGGGAAATTATATATTTAGAGGGGAAGGCTAAAATGTTGAAACAAGAGCTAGATTATAGAGGGTTGGACTCAAAATGGGGAAAAAATAAAAGTTGTGAAGTGCAAAGCTTAATGTATTAAAGTAAATCAATCGTAGTGATTTAATAATTATTATATTTCTTCCTTTTTTTTTTTTTTTTTTGGCTGCATTGGGTCTTCGTTGTTGCACGCAGGCTTTCTCTAGTTGCAGTGAGCGGGGTCTACTCTTCGTTGCTGTGCCCAGGCTTCTCATTGTGGTGGCTTCTCTTGCTGTGGAGCACAGGCTCTAGGCGCACGGGCTTCAGTAGTTGTGGCACATAGGCTTAGTTGCTCTACGGCATGTGGGATCTTTCTGGACCAGAGAACCAACCCGTGTCCCCTGCATTGGCAGGCAGATTCTTAACCACTGTGTCACCAGGGAAGGCCAATAATTATTATATTTCTTGATGTTATACTAGTGTTTTATTGTTAATAAGGAATATTCAGAAAATAGCAATGTTTCCTTCAGATACATCATGAAGGAAGGGGTCAGAAATAGGTAGGGATATAGATGAAGCAGCATTGGCTAAGAGTAGATAATCATTAAAGCTTCTGTGATGGAAATGTGAGATTTCATAATACCTTGCTGTTTATATTTTTATTTGCTCAAAGCTTTCCTCAATAAAATGCTTCATATTTTTCCTTTGACCTTGAAAATATATATTTTTACTGTTCTACCTACCATCAGAATATCAAGATCTTTCATTCATATATTTATTGTTTATTTGCTCAACATCAACCATGTGCTGGATCTAAAAGCCTGGATTTATCACACTTTTCCCCATTCCAACCAAGAAGTTAGAGAAGGAGTAAAAAGACTGATAGAGTTTATCATCAGATCCTGAAGAATACCAGAACAATGAAAATCATGATGAATTTGCAGCAATTGTACAATATTCCCCAAACTTAATAGAGAACAAATGAATAATCAGTAAACTGGCAGAATAATCAACAATTTGTTTTCAAAAATTTGCAAACCAGAGCCACCTGCATGGAGCCTGTTCTGCTCAGTAAGAGGAAGAATTTCACATACTGGAATAATCATCTCATCATAAGTTCAAACAATTTCTGTTTACTGTGAAAAAAACTGTTCAACTTTTAAAACTTGGTTAAGATTTTCTTTTTATTACAGATGCTTTGTATTGAAAAAAATGATAAATAAAATTCACTTTGTTGTTAGCAAAGGAAAGGAAGTAGGTAAGAAATTTGGCAGGAAGTTGTGGCATTTGGCTCCTAGCCCAGCTAGCAAATTCTCATCTTTATCAAGGTCATCAATCAGCATTTCCTGGGAGTCTGCTAAGGATAAGACAGTGTTCTAAATGCCCTGGTGAGATACAGTTCAAGCAGAAAACACTGATACCAATAATACAGACTAGTTATTGATGATGTCACAGTCACATATTTCACTCTGTTAAAATTTAATGTAGATATATGAATGTTTGGTTCAGGGTCCATGAATTTTGCTGCCTAAAAGAGATCTACTCTCCATTTAAGCCTTATCTAGAGCACCAATCAGAAACTCATTGGAAATTACTTCTGTTATGCAAAATACTTTATTCCCTTTTGAGAACTCCCATTTTTCTCAACACCACCGTTAAATCCAACTAGCTTCCAAAAGCTGTTGAACCAGTTGCTTCTTTCATAATGCTTCCTCCTTATATATCTGCTTTGGTGTAGACCCACATTATGTCTCAAGTGGACTATTAAAGTAACAAATAACTTTTCTCTCTTTTTCCAACCTTACTCTATGCGAGAATGACCTATCTAAACAATTATATGATCGTGATACTCCTTAACTAAATTCTTCAATAGCTGTTTATTGTCTTAGGAAAATATATGAATTTTTAAACCTGGTATGTTTCTTCCCCTCATCTCCTACTATACCTTCACACCTACTTCTAGCTTTTCAAAACTACCATTCTTTGTGCTATTGTCATAATTTTCTTTTATCTGCACATATTCAACTTTTCAAACAAGTTACCTTCTATTAATTTTTAGAACAAGTCTCCTCAGGGCCCTTGATTTGGAAGCTTTAAATCACCTACCCTCCCTGAACTATCCCAGGTAAACACATTTCCCTTTGTATTCCCACTACATTTGCTTTCGTTTTCTCTACAGCTTTGTGTGTAATAATCTGGAATATGTTGGAAACTCATTAAATGTTTAATCAAGTTAATAGTTTATAATAATAATAACTGTTTTCAAGATAGGTTTCCTTTTTAATTCTGTCCTTTGCTTTGATTTCATATGAATCTTGAGGATGTAAATCATCCTCAAATTGAATCAAATTACTCCCATTGTGGAAATTTTTAAACACTTTTCATTGCCAACTGAATAAACTCCAAATGTCTCTTCCAGTAGTTCATTTTCTACCTTATTTGAAAAGCGCCTTTTTAGATATTGTGTTACCCCAATCAGGTAGAAATAATTGCTACCTGTTCCTTAACTACCCCATGTCATCTCTGTCTCCACATCTTTGCTCATGCATTCCTTATACCTTTAGTATTTTTCATTATTTAAAAATACAGAATTTGCACCTATAAAAAAGCATAGGCAAACTTATGATATCTAATTTTATTTCACTTTGCATTCTATTTTTAATTTTCTTATTTCCCTATTGGATTAGTTGAAAGCAAGAACTGTATGTTATTAATTTTTATCTCTCCTAATGTCTTATACATCACAGCTGATGAGTAATAGTTTGTTGTGTGAAAAATGAATTAATGAATGAATAATAACTTGGTTAGTATATGTGTGAGAGTGTGTGTGTACCAAGTTGATTTTTGTGACTTAATTATGAAGATTATGTCTTGCATTTCCTGAGCCTATTATTTTATAGGCAATAAACTGAGGATTTCAGTTATCTATTATATAAATAATTATATAATAATTAACAGGCAGTCTAGCCATTCTAATAGCTAAAAGCAATTGTTTCAAATCTTTTAAAAATAAAATAATGGAAAAGCAGAAGCTATAGCAATGCAGAACAAAACTGAAAGGATTAGAGGAAACACATTTATTATAGCAGTTTGACATATGTGTTTCTTTTTCAAATACTGTTATTTCTACCCTCTATGTCTTAAGCAAAACTATAAGGAAGAAAGAGGAAAAAGGAAAAAAAAAAAAAGAGCACAGAATATATTGAAAAACTTTCTGACAAGAAAAGGGAAATTGACTTAGATCAATCAGACCCAGCTCCCAGAAGGCATGAAAACTTAACCCAACAGTACTTCTAATGAGACTATTTTTAGAGGATGTTAACACCTCGTTAATTTGAGTAGACTCTGACCTTAACATGTTAGCCATTTTAATAATTACCTTGAGAATAGTGGAAAGTTTCCTATTTTATAACTTAAGTATTTCTCTTATTTAGTGAAATATCAAATGCCACCAGTTCATTTAAAATTCAATGTTCACAGTCTGTATCTACCACTACATTTAGCTATGTCAGAAATGCATCCATGGGATCAGATAAAAGATGGACATGTGACTATGACAACGTAAACCACCATTATAAGTAATTATAAAACCATCTCATATTACAGGATCATTACTGAAAGAAAATTTTATATATAGTCATGATAAATAAATCCTTTCTTTAGGTCAATGAAGTGCTGTTTAATGAAAAGCCTTAAACCATACAATTCATTTATAAATTCTATTTCTAGGAACTGAAAGTAAATAAATAAAAATAAATATAAAGATTTGGTTAAAGAGATGGTTATTGCAGCACTGTTCATTAGAAAAAGAATCCAGTAAGCCAATGTTCAACAATAATTAAAACTACATTGAATACTATGCAGTCATTAAGATATTGAGTAGACTTATATTAACTCACCTGGGTAGTTGTTCACAAATGTAAAAGAATAGATATAACAATGATATGCTTATAAATTGTATAGTGTAGAGGTTAAAAATAGGGTCCAGGCCCTGGTGTCAGCAGCACATCAGGCCCTCAATCCTTGTTTTGTTATTTATGGTTATATCATCTATGAAAGTTGTTTAGTATTTCTGGGTCTACGTTTCTTTGAGTGCAAATGATTTGCTAGTAAAATGGTTATAGGTACCTAATTTATCATGAAAGATTTTTATTTAAATTTTAGGTACAACCAAAAAAGTTAAAAAACTACTCCTCCCCCTCTACCCTCATACCTACAGCTCTATTTTGTTTTTGTTTGCAGTACCTACTCCCCAAGATGTGAATTAATGTGGTGATGCTCAAAATTCAAACACTCACTTCATTGTGTTACTTCTAACCATGTATTTGGGAACTAGAATGAAAGCAAAAGTGATTTCAGTATATTCTTATCCTAGGCTAAGCAAACATTAGTGATACTGGATTTAACAAGAAGAAATCTTTCAAGTTTTGAAAATGATACACTTATTATTAAATTTCAAATGTGCCATCTTATAATAATAACATTAAATTGCCTTTTCACCATGTTTATCTTCCTCTCACAAAACAAGAAAAATATATCCTAAAGAATCTATGCTGAACATAGATGCAAAAATCCTCAACAAAATACTAGCAAACAGAATCCAACAGCACATTGAAAGGATCATACACCGTGATCAAGTGGGGTTTATTCCAGGAATGCAAGGATTCTTCAATATATGCAAAACAATGTGATACACCATATTAACAAATTGAAGGAGAAAAAACCATGTGATCAGCTCAATAGATGCAGAGAAAGCTTTCGACAAAATTCAACACCTATTTATGATAAAAACCCTGCAGAAAGTGGGCATAGAGGGAAATTTCCTCAACATAATAAAGCCCATATATGACAAACCGACAGCCAACATCGTCCTCAATAGTGATAAACTGAAAGCATTTCACATAAGATCAGGAACAAGACAAGGTTGCCCACTCTCACCAGTATTATTCAACATAGTTTTGGAAGTTTTAGCCACAGCAATCAGAGAAGAAAAGGAAACAAAAGGAATCCAAATCAGAAAAGAAGAAGTAAAACTGTCACTGTCTGCAGATGACATGATACTATACATAGAGAATCCTAAAGATGCTACCAGAAAACTACTAGAGCTAATCAATGAATTTGGTAAAGTAGCAGGATACAAAATTAATGCACAGAAATCTCTGGCATTCCTATACACTAATGATGAAAAATCTGAAAGCGAAATCAAAAAAAAACTCCCATTTACCACTGCAACAAACAGAATAAAATATCTAGGAATAAGCCTACCTAAGGAGACAAAAATCCTGTATGCAGAAAATTATAAGACACAGATGAAAGAAATTAAAGATGATACAAATAGATGGAGAGATATACCATGTTCTTGGATTGGAAGTATCAACATTGTGAAAATGACTCTACTACCCAAAGCAATCTACAGATTCAATGCAATCCCTATCAAACTACCACTGGTATTTTTCACAGAACTAGAACAAAAAATTTCACAATTTGTATGGAAACACAAAAGACCCCGAATAGCCAAAGCAATCTTGATAATGAAAAATGGAGCTGGAGGAATCAGGCTCCCTGACTTTAGACTATACTATAAAGCTACAGTAATCAAGACAGTATGGTAGTGGCACAAAAACAGAAAGATAGATCAATGGAACAGGAGAAAAAGCCCAGAGATAAATCCATGCACGTATGGTCACCTTATGTTTGATAAAGGAGGCAGGAATATACAGTGGAGAAAAGACAGCCTCTTCAATAAGTGATGCTGGGAAAACTGGACAGGTAAATGTAAAAGTATGAGATTAGATCACTCCCTAACACCATACACAAAAATAAGCTCAACATGGATTAAAGACCTAAATGTAATGCCAGAAACTATCAAACTCTTAGTGGAAAACATAGGAAGAACACTCTATGACATAAATCACAGCAAGATCCTTTCTAACCCACCTCCCAGAGAAATGAAAATAAAAACAAAAATAAACAAATGGGACTTAATGAAACTTCAAAGCTTTTGCACAGCAAAGGAAACCATAAACAAGACCAAAAGACAGCCTCAGAATGGGAGAAAATATTTGCAAATAAAGCAACTGACAAAGGGTTAATCTCCAAAGTTTATAAGCAACTCATGCAGCTCAATAACAAAAAACAAACAGCCCAATCCAAAAATGGGCAGAAGACCGAAATAGACATTTCTCCAAAGAAGATATACAGACTACCAACAAACACATGAAAGAATGCTCAACTTCATTAATCATTAGAGAAATGCAAATCAAAACTACAATGAGATATCATCTCACACCAGTCAGAATGGCCATCATCAAAAAACCTAGAAAAAATAAATGTTGGAGAGGGTGTGGAGAAAAGGGAACCCTCTTGCACTGTTGGTGGGAATGTAAATTGATACAGCCACTGTGGAGAACAGTATGGAGGTTCCTTAGAAAACTACAAATAGAACTACCATATGACCCAGCAATCCCACTACTGGGCATATACCCTGAGAAAACCATAATTCAAAAAGAGTCATGTATCAAAATGTTCATTGCAGCTCTATTTACAATAGCCTGGAGATGGAAACAACCTAAGTGTCCATCATCAGATGAATGGAAAAAGAAGATGTGGCACATATAAACAATGGAATATTACTCAGCCATAAAAAGAAACGAAATTGAGCTATTTGTAATGAGGTGGATAGACCTAGAGTCTGTCATACAGAGTGAAGTAAGTCAGAAAGAGAAAGACAAATACCATATGCTAACACATATATATGGAATTTAAGAAAAAAAAATGTCCTGAAGAACCTAGGGGTAAGACAGGAATAAAGACACAGACCTACTAGAGAATGGACTTGAGGATATGGGGAGGGGGAAGGGTAAGCTGTGACAAAGGACAGAGAGGCATGGACATATATACACTACCAAACGTAAGGTAGATAGCTAGTGGGAAGCAGCTGCATAGCACAGGGAGATCAGCTCGGTGCTTTGTGACCGCCTGGAGGGGTGGGATAGGGAGGGTGGAATGGAGGGAGATGTATGAGGGAAGAGATATGGGAACATATGCATAGCTGATTCACTTTGTTATAAAGCAGAAACTAACACACCATTGTAAAGCAATTATACTCCAATAAAGGTGTAAAAAAAAAATAGAATCTATGCCTTAGCCTAACTGCCTAATTATTTTTCTAAAGCACTGTGATTCAAGTATCATGCTTAATCTTCTCTTTACCTTCTAAACCTGGTGTTTCTGGACTGCTGAAATGGTCAATAATGCACTGTCATGCTACCCCAGAGAGACTGCTGTCTCCACTTTCTTATTCATTTTTGCCTTGTGTATTAGTTTCCATACAAATACAAATTACCACACATATAACAAATTACCACACATATAGTGGCTTAAAATCATGCAAGTGAATCGTCTTATAATTCTGGAAGTCGGAATTCCAAAATGGGTTTCACTCGGCGAAAATCAAGGTGTCAATAGGACTGGCTTTGCCCCAGAGGCTCTAGGGGAAAATCCATTTCCTTACCTTTAACAATTTCTAAGAGCCATCTCTATTCCTTGGATCACAGCTTCTTTCTTCATCTTCAAAGCCACCAGGGTAACCACAGGGTAACATCTTCAAATCTTTCTCTCTTTCTTTCCCACACACACACACACACACACACACACACACACATACAGCCCTTTCTGATTCCAGCCTCATTCTTTCCCTTATAAGGGCCCCTGTGCCCTTGTGATTACATTGAATCATCTTGGATAATCCAGGATAATCTCCATCACAAACTCCTTAACATTTAGCATGTAAAGTAACATATTCACAGGTTCCTGGGATTAGGACTTAGACATTTTTAGAGTGTCTTTGATTCTACCTACAATGCTTTCCTTCTAAAGAATCCTTTAGATTCTTTAGAATAATAAAATAAAATAAAATAAAAAGAATAATTTTGTTTTCTGATAACTTCATTCACTTCTTAATATCCTTTAGTGATTCTCCATCAATTTTTGGATAAAATCCAAGATCTTACAATGCAGGACTCTTTTCAGCAGATCTGCATTTCCATCCTTAACTTGCACAAGTAGTTCACTCATATCTTTTATTGCAGCCATACTGACATCGTCCTGCCCCCTCCTTCCTACACATGGCCTCTTCCCTTGGTCCAGGTAGGAGACAAAGACAGGAATAAAGGAATCAGTGACATGATGAACAGAGAAAAGAGGAGAGTTTAGTGGTATATTTAGGAAGTAGATTTATCTTTGCTTTATGATCTCTTAATTATGGGGTAGTTTGAGCTAAGGGACGTAAGACAGGAAACCAGGAAAGTAAAATTCTCAACAAAGAACAGGGTTTTGGGTAAAGATCATGAGTTCAATTTTCAACACACAAATACGTAGAAAATATATAGTACATGTTAGAATAAGAGAATTATTAAGTTTCATGGACCTTTGTACAAAATTCAAGACTACCTTTTATGTCAATGATTTGGTGTGTATTTTAATTACTTTATATATATATATATATATATATATTTTTTTTTTTTTTTTTGCGGTACACTGGCCTCTCACTGTTGTGGCCTCTCCCGTTGCGGAGCACAGGCTCTGGATGCGCAGACTCAGCGGCCATGGCTCACGGGCCCAGCTGCTCCGCTGGAATGTGGGATCTTCCCGGACCGGGGCACAAACCCGTGTCCCCTGCATGGGCAGGCAGACTCTCAACCACTGCGCCACCAGGGAAGCTCAATTACTTATATTTTTAAATTACACATTTTTAAAAACAAGATAAACATCTGACAATACAAGGAGCTATTGTCATCTAAAAATACTCCCCTTTAATGGTCTATAGGTGTTCCTTTTTAGCTGTTCTGCACAGTTTTGAAAGACCAATGCAAATTATAAATGATGAAATAATTTTTGATTTGCGTGGAAGTGCCAAGCATCTTGTCAGCTGTAAAAGACAGTTGGCCCACAATCTTTAGATGTTAGTCTATTTGGTGCTTTTTATTTCATTCCAGGGTCAGGCTATGAATAGCTAACTTGGTGAGATTTGTCTTTAGTTCACTTGCAAAGCCTTATTTGATGCTGATTCATAACTTATACTTTCTGCATTACAGAATCTCATTATCGTTCATTAGAAAAAGCCTACTAAATAGAAGTTAGTATTACATGTCAGGCACTGCCTGCAGGATGAAAGCGTCAGTGAAAGCAATGGCATTGCAGTTTATTGGAACAGAGAGGCAAGAAAATGTAGGCTCTATTCCTCTTGTCCTTGATATGTAGCATAATATAAGTCTTGTAATACAAGTTCAAGCTTAGGCAAATATGTAATTAATAAATAAGAACAATTAGTAAACTCTTAAGTAAGAAGATGTTTATTATATCTCAGCCCTCCACAAAGGGCTGTGACTAGTACAGTGCCTAGCACATAATAAATGATTGATAAGTAAATGTGAATAGCAACTTTAATTATTTCCATGAGTGAAGCCACTTATACTTGTTAATCAGACACTTGTAAATCCTCATAAGAGGGTATTAAATATTTTTTACATAGCAATTCTAAGGAAGATTTATAATGTTTATGAAGATTTTCCTTCACACACACATGCACATACACACAATTCAATAAGACAAAGATTCAACACCTGTCTGTAACTTTTCCCCTGTTTCACTAGTATAATGCTTGCAAGATACCTTAAGTTTACAGAGTTAGAAAACATAGTCCCTTACCTCAAGGAGCTTATGGTACACAAGGAATGATAGAGAAAATATAATGATAAATATAACAACAAGGCAGACTGTTTCTTTCTTTTTTATTTTTTTAATTAATTAATTTTATTTTTTAAACATCTTTGTTGGAGTATAATTGTTTTACAATGTATCTAATAGTCAAGTCACTAATTCCAGATACATTTATGTCATTTTTAAGAGGTAAATATCTAGGAAATGAGTGTTAATATAAATCAAAACAATGTTTTTTACTAAAATATTTGAAACCAACTTTTTAAATGAAATAGTATTAGTTAGAAATAGGAGCATTTAGATTTTTGAGAAGCCAGTTCTGAAGAGTTTTTAGAACAATTAGAAGCTAATGATTCAGAAAACACAAGACATTAACTACAGCTGGACCGAACTCTGCATGTGGCCTAAGGTCTTTGTGGTGTCACCACCATTCCTAGTTCCTAAGTCAAAAGGCACTATAATCCAGATACAAAGAAAGAATGAAGATGATAGAATAATAGAGTCTACCTGTAAGAGAGCTAGACAGATTTTTAAAATATATGCCTTGAGGACATGGGGAGGGGGAAGGGTAAGCTGGGACGAAGTGAGAGAGTGGCATGGACTTATATATACTACCAAACGTAAAATAGCTAGCTAGTGGAAAGCAGCCACATAGCACAGGGAGATCAGCTCGGTGCTTTGTGACCACCTAGAGGGGTGGGTTAGGAAAAGTGGGAGGGAGACGCAAGAGGGAGGAGATATGGGGATATATGCATATGTATAGCGGATTTACTTTGTTATAAAGCAGAAACTAACTCACCATTGTAAAGCAATTATACTCCAATAAAGATGTTTAAAAAAAAAGCCCAAATTGTTGGGTCACAGGGTAAGGTGATGGGGAGGAGGGGAGGTGTCCACAAATACTGAGTTATGTAAAGGAGCAGTAGAGTTATAAATGGAGATAAATATATATTTCTTAACTTTTTCTAAGAAATTTTCAAATCAAGTAGAAATTTCTGACTGGATTGTCAAAATATCATTTATGTGACCAAGAGAAAAGAGAGTAAGTTTATATAAACTCAAGCAAGGGTGCCTGCACTGACGTTATGTTCCCAGATCTAGTATACACTGAAGAGAAAAGAATCTGAGACAATCTAACCAATTTAGAGAAAAGAATGCAGAAATAGTTGACCTGACCAGATTTCCACAGGGAGCCATAATAAATGAAACAGACGCGGAATCAATGTGCTGAAAAGATCATCATCATGATAGACCTATGTGGTTTACTTATGCAATAAAATTGTGGAAAGACAGGAAAAGTAAAGTTAAATTTCATTATTCTCTGAGTGCGTTAAGTGACTATTAAAATGACATTAGAGAGAGAAGAAGAAACAATCGTAAACATTTGGCCGCCAAACAGTTTTATTCTTTTTTCTGAAGAAATATTTCATAATTACATGATATTTTAACATGGGCAAACAAAAGGATCATTGAAGAGGAAAAGAACAGAATGTTTTAGGATTTTTTTAAAGTATCTTCCTTTAGAACTCTTAGTTGGGATTCTCCAGAGAAACAGAACCATCCCCATTATCTTTTTATAAGATAGTAAAAGAAGAAAATTTAAATAACAGTTGTAGATAAATAAAATATAAATTATTTTTCCATCTTTAAAACCTGATTTGTCGGGCTTCCCTGGTGGCGCAGTGGTTGAGAGTCCGCCTGCCGATGCAGGGGACATGGGTTCGTGCCCCTGTCCGGGAAGATCCCACATGCCGTGGAGTGGCTGGGCCTGTGAGCCATGGCCGCTGAGCCTGCGCGTCCGGAGCCTGTGCTCCGCAACGGGAGAGGCCACAACAGTGAGAGGCCTGCGTACAGCACAAAAAAAAAAAAAAAAAAAAAAAAAAAAAAACCTGATTTGTCCACTCTTTGCTTCATTGTTTTCTGATGGCTTACAGATGATAAATTTTTAGTTCTTTTACTTTCTGAAGGAGGACTGAAAATGGATGAGCTTTTTAGCTAGTATTAGTAAACCCCAGGAAATTGCCGTATTCAATGATAAATGAGTCACTCTGCAAATGAGGGAAATGTTCCAATAGCTTTTCCTTCATTACTAATTAAATATTTATATGAAAGAAAGTGGTGTATTTTAATAAAGAAAATATATTAAATTTATAGTAGTTGCCAAACATATTGTCACTGAGACCAAGCAAAGAGAGATTGCATAAAGCAATGCATTCATATTGAAGAAAAACACTATCCTTTGTCATGACTTTACTGACATTCTTCTTTATGCAGCTAGATTTTAATATTATTGTACTAATATACGAGATATAATTCTTTTTCCCATTTCAAATTGAACTTCAAGATTTTCAATTTGCAAGTTTAGTGTTTAAAACAAACATTTTAGTTCTTTAAGGCACTTATTCTCTATGTTGTTTTATAATATTGCTGTACTTGTGATCCACTTGCTTCACTCATGGTCAAGTATTATAATAATAAATATAGCAAAATGCCTGGAGCAGCTTAAAACTGACTTGCTGCTGCTGAATCCTAATTTATTTTTAGGGTTTCCAAGAAACCAATTTGTTCAACCATGCTCAACTCTGCATTTGAATGTAATGTCAAGTCAGAAAATAACTTTATAAAAAATTTCAACATCATAAGTACATTTCAGAGAAAACACTCTTGATGGCTGCTGCTCTAAGTCAGCCTTTAAATATGCATCAAAACTGAAATATGGTCAAAAAGTAAGAATTCTTTGAGATCATGATTTTGCTGCCTCTGGAAAAAAATACATTGCCAACATTGGTAACTATTTTTTTGTGGGAATTGGGAGAAGTAGAAAGAAAAATGCACAGTAGCTTCATTAAAGACTTTGTATAAATTGACGCTTCCTTCACTTAAAGAAGTGGAAACATTTTAATATATTATTGCAAATGGGTAGGAATAGCTTAGACATTGCAATGGTAATTAGAGCCAGGTTGTAATGTGCTACATTTTATAGCCTTTGCAGTTCAGCCTTACTTCCATGGACAATTGAATATTCACTGCTTATTTTCCCTCAGGGTGATCAATTGCTAAGGGAAATATCTTCCACATTTTCCCATGAATAGGAATGATTCATATCTGCTTCCATGAATTTCTATTACATTTTGATAAAATTGGCAGCCTTGTCTATTGTACATTTCTAAATGGGAGTTCATTACTGAAAGGATTTTCCCACTAATTGGTTTGGTTTAGAAATCACCAAACTCCCATCTGTATATCTAGTGGCCCATGCATCACAATTACAAAATAACTACAAATTTTAACTTTGCTTTGTAAAGTGTTAACTTTAAATATAAATACACTTTGTTAAAATATAAACTTTAAAATGAAGTATTTTATTTTTCCATTCCAGGATATGAAATGTCAAAGTAATTTAGTATAATATTATTATAACTCATATAACTTTGTTAGTCCTAAAGGAAAACTGTATTAGGTTACTTTACTATCCATGGATAAAATGGGTGACAAGCAGAGGTCTATCATTATATTACAGGATACACTCTTTGTTCCTAAGGTTTTCAGCATGAAAGATACTAGAATAAAAGGTACCTATTTTTTTCACCAAGGTGTGAAGGTAAGTTACTTTTAGTGTCCCATGCAGGTGATTAGGAAACCACCAAGGATTCTATCTGAGGTCCTCAAATTGTAAATTCCTAGCCAATACAACATATTTTCCCCCCAGTACTCAATAAATCTTAGTTATGATGTACAATATGGTGGGTCAAACTTCAGAACTGCTATGAAATCTAATTTTGCTCTCAATCTGAGCATGAAATTCTGGCCCCCTGAATTTTTACCCATAAAAAGATGCTTTAGGTATTGGACTCTGTGTCACAATCATTCCCAATATTGTACAGCTTCAAGTTTTCAAAAAGTTAAATTTTATAATTTACTCAAAATGTTTGCACAACAGTGAATGCATATAACTTTATAAGTAAGGCAATGTATTTTGAAGTTGCACACTCGTAAAGGGGAATGCATTCTTACAAATTAAGCAATTACTGCCTGGGATTATATGCTCTACAGTGATTGTAGTTAGGTCTTTATCTGCCTATTTTATTCAATTTTGAATAATCCATTTCTAGAAAGTGTCTGGCACTTATAAAGCATTCCATGAAAGTTTATTCAATGAAGGAAAGTTATACATGCATGAAACCAACATTATTCACATTTCATTTTAAATGGAAATTTAAAGGGATTAAGGCAAAAGACTTTTAAATAGACACAATTATAATATCCAGCTTAAGAAAATGATATGAGCAATTTTGGAGTAACATCCTTTAATACACAATAAGATTCCACTTCTTTGGCAAACAATCAAACTATGAAGCCTTCTGGGAGCACTTTTGTTAGTAGTTTTTGACAATTATCTCAAAAATTTTCCAAGGCTCTTTGTCTATTCAACTTACTACATCATTTTGTGGTGATTTAGGTAACATATTTCCTAGAGCAGTGGTCCCCAACATTTTGGCACCAGGGACTGGTTTTGTGGAAGACAATTTTTCCATGGATGGGGTGGAGGAAGATGGTTCAGGCAGTAATGCTAGCGATGGGGAGCAATGGGGAGCAGCAGATGAAGCTTTGATAGCTTGCTCGCTGCTCACCTCCTGCTGTGCGAGGGTTCCTAACAGTCCATGGACCTGTATCAGTCCATGGCCTGGGGGTTTGGGAACCCTGTTCTAGAGCATCATTTCAACCAGATTCAATTTTATTGGTATCATAAAATACAAAGTATCATTACATCTCTTTGCTCATACTAAAGTTTGTACAATTACTCTACTTTTCATTTACATTAACAATTGGTTTATATATTTTATTGTTTATAGGAAAGAAATTCATGCCTGTATTTAACAATGTAAACTTTTATTCCATTTTCTACTTAGATAATTGCATATTTTACTTTTTTAAGTTATTACAATTTCTTGTCTTACATTGATTTTGTGACTGTCTTTCAAACTTTAGATTTCATTTCTGATTCAATTTATTTTAATATTATATTACCATATAATCAAATTGTTTAAGAAGAGGAACTCTCTTCTGACAACATGCTTTTCCACAATTCATAAGTTTGATAATGTAGTGCTATTAATATCTACATAATTTTATTTACAGTTCATTTTATGGAAATATAAAATAGTTTTAAGAAATGTTTCCTGCTAGTAGAAGTATGGATACCTTTTATTTATTGTAGTCATGTCTGCCATCTAGTCCCATGTTGCCTACAGTGAAAATATATTATTTTTCCAGGAACAATGTTTTTTTTTCTGGTTAAGATGGTCTGTAAGTTCATGATTGTAGGTAAGCCCTTTGCTCCCAATACAAAGCAATAAGATGACTATGAAAATATGATACACAAAAAGGAAATAGTAAAAGAATATATCCTGATTCAAAAAGAAGATAATTATCTGCATGGAGTAGAAGAGAGAGGAGAATAAGGATGAAGCCTCTGGCCTGCTGGAAGCAGGAGGTTTGGCCATGGGTTGGCTTTATGAGCACTTCAAGGATTAAAATCATTGCATGTGAGGTGGGAAATGGAAGAAGGTGAATTTGGGCACCTCCAAAATACTTAACCTGACTATCTGTTATTCAGAGGAAAGTAAATTATAGTAAACATTAAGTACTATCTTACACCCATCAATCTGGATAAAGAAAGAAAGCAAAGAACAAAATAAATCTGACAATTTCAACTACTAGTAGAGAAATCAGAACTTTCCTATTCTGCTGGTAATGGTTTTGATAGCTAATATATACTGTACACTTAACATGTTATAGACATTGTTTCAAATGCTTTATACAAATAATCTATTTAATCTTTATTGAAACCCAATCAGATAGATATAATTGTTATATTCACTTGACAGATGAGAAAATTAAGTCACAGAGAGGTATCTTGCTAAGGTCATATAGCTAGTTCTCAGAGAGTCTGATTCCAAAATCCATGTAATCCTCAGAACATAAAATAGTACAATTACTTTGGAGAGCAGATTGAAAAATTATGGTCAAGTTGAAATGTATATACCAAATACCATATATTTCCACTTTTGGATGTCATTCCTACATTTTACAGGTGGAATCAAAGAGGTGAGTGCATCAAGGATGCTTGCAACACTATTTATAATATTAGCAGACACATATTTATTTTGCACTTAGCACAATTCTTATATTTATTAACTATTTTACTCTCCACAAAAATCCTATGAGGGAGGTACTATTAATATTTCCAATTTAAAAATAAAGAGAATGAGACGCAAATAGGTGCGTGTAAAACAGCAAAATATTGAAACTACCTAAATGCTCGTTAATAAGAGAACAGATTTTTAAGCCTGATATATTCATAGAGGGCTTAAAGCAGTTATACAATGAACAGCTTATATATATATAGAAAGACATAGTCTAAAAAAAATAACAATTTTTTTAAAGTTTATTGATGCTAGTGTATTTTTAAAGATAGGAAAACATAAGGATAATATTCGACATGAAGATATAAGATTTTCCTTTGGATTGGGGAGGAAGAAAATGTGATTGAGAGTTGTCTCCCAAGCGCTGCCAATATCTATGTTTGCTTCATTTTTTGAACAACAAATATCAAGATATTTTTTAAAAAAGGTGAGTAGTGAGTACACTACTGTTCTTTATGAATTTACATATTTTCCACAGGATTGATATATTTTATACTAAAATATGTGACAGTAAATTGAAATTATATCCATCATGTAATAATCAACTTGACATTAACTTTATTAAACTTATTAAAAGTTTACTTGTGCATAAGAAGAAATTATCATGAAAAATAGCTAGTAGTATTTACCATTTATTAAGAATTTATTTTCTGAAGCTGTATAAGTTTTTATACTATTTACTCATTGGGTAAATACTGTTGAAATTGATTGCTAAAGACAAAACTATTAAGGGATTGAACTGGGATTAAGTGTGTCCAGTACCCACTTTGACTAGGCTATATTACCTCTCTAAAACTACTATAGACTGCAGAGCTCCCAGAGTCCTTAAAGGGAGAAGCTTTTTCTGGTCTCTGGGACCTTCTTTTCTGGAGATGAGTACAGAGCAACTGAATCACCTGGGCATGAACCCCATGCCAAAATCCACATGCTTTGATTGGTTATTGTACCTCCTTCTCTTACTGGGATCTGGGTTGTGCCAGAATTTTGAAATTGGCAATGGAAAAGTGATGTCATGTACTGGAGAGAGGAAAAGTTCAAAAAATTAATGAGAAGGAAAGATTTCATATAGGTCAGCACAAGTTTCTGAACCAGGCTGTGTAGAATTGTCCTAAAAATGACACCGCCTATGCATAATTTATTACTTTCTCAGTTATTATAGTAAAGCTTCTCAGCTAAGATCTCTTTTTTTCTTTTCTTTAATAGAATTACTCTTCAGATCACTAAATCTAAAATGTCAATATTTTTCTTTGTAATTCACCTTTCTATAGCTTTTGAAATTGTATGTAATAAATTGTGTTTTATATATTATGTTTACAACTATTGGGGCATTAAGAATGAAAGTCTAGCTCTACAAGTCAACATTTAATCAAATACCAGTAATATGATAGGACTTTCAGAGTAGCTTCATATTTCTGATTACGTTTACACACCGGCTTCAGTAAACTTCTTTTGTCTGCTATGACATTATAGGTTCCCAATTTTGTGATGTTAAATACAGTTGTAAAATAGAGATGCATGTCCCTATGTTTTCACATATATAGACGTGTACACATAAGTGATTATGAAATCCAGATTTTCCTTTTTCCCTCTGTGATTGCCCATATATGTTTCAGGTATTACATGGAGGATGTATCACAAAACACTTCATGAGTGTCAATATATAAATACACTACAAAAAGATATTATTTTACCAGCTCTTTTCCTTTTAAAAATCAGGGTCTATACATATTTCTCTATCATACATATAATAGAAAGTCATGCTTGAATCCCCCCATACCTGTTACATGTTTATTAACCTTTATTGTATTTGTCACTAAAAGAGCTTTAATTCTTATTCTTCTCCATATTGAACATTTTCAGGAATTCAGAAAGCAATTGTCACAAAATTTAAGCTACTGATATATAGCTAGTCTCTTCACCTCATTTGTAATCAATTTTCTCATAGATAAAGTCTGGTTTAGAATGTCTTTAAAGTTAATTTCAGATATACCATCACATCTTTTTTTCATTAGTTCTAATAATATGTATTTTTCAATCCTTACACACACAATATTCCCATATATATTTTCCCATGATATTCACCCCACACCAATATCCTGATATCACGTTATTTTCCTAAGTTCCAATGAAGTATTGCTATGTAACAAAATACCCTAAAACTTAGTGTTTTAAAACAGCAAGAATTATTTGGTCATTATTCTGCAGCCTGGTCAGGATTCAGTGGAAATGTGCCTCTGCTTTACATGATTTGCTGAGGTAGCTATTGTTTGTCTTATAAACACATTCAGTGGGGAGCAGCTTAGTGGATGCCCCTCTCCACCTTCTAAAGCACAAATTAAAATGACCTCCCAAAAAGGGTTTCTTGGAAAAAGAAACTTACATTTAGCATGAATAGATGCGTATGAAAGAAGGTTCTGAGAGAATCTTTAGAAAGAAGGAAAAGATATAAAAGTTGCAGAAATTATCAAGGATGGGTTAGAAAATGGAAAGGCTTGAAGGGCTAGAGATAAACGTTGCTCATTTAGTCTGCCTACTTGCCTGAATATCACTTATAGAAATTGTACACCTATAAATGAAACTGCCAGTTACTTCTGAACTAATATATCAGAACCCAAGACTAATTTCTTTTGAATCTTCTATGTCCCAGAGTTGAAAGCAGCTAGATTGCAAGTTCTTTCAAACCCTAAGAGAAATACTTCATTAAAAGTGTGTGAAAAAGAGATCAGCTTAGCTGTCATTTTCTGTGACATTAACTTGGAAAACAGCTCATTTCCATATGCTTTTTCAGACCCTGTAGATGTTTTAGATACTTAACTATAACACATGTTAAATAATTGCACCCTGCAATACAATTTTTTCATTATACATGTGCAAAGACCTTTTTTTTTTTTTTTTTTTTAACAGAGCATCAAACTAACATTTTCCCCCAGGAGAAAATTTAAATTCAGTTTTCACTTAAGCAGATAATTGTACAATTGAATGAGGGAGCTCTGTATCAGTAAGCCTCCTTTAGACTGAGGCTGCATGAGCTCTGTGTACATCTATCTCACTACATCTCATTTTGACTCTCTGGCACTTAGGTAATGTTGAAGTAAAGAATGTGAACAGTCTTCCTTCAGTTCAAATAATGAGTCAGTGGATCAGCCAGATGAATGCCCACAGCATTATTTATTATCCTGTGACAGTTATGTTTTTGAATAAAACACATGGCTTTATTGGTCTATGACTAGTAACTTTTCAAGGGCAATTTCCCAGACTTCAAGAAAGGGTACATAGGGCAACACTAAGTGATTCTGGAAACATAAGATAAATCTTATTTGCATAATTTAGCCATGCATTTTTTGAGTATCTACTGAGTATTCTTATTTGTCTAAAGGAATATGTAAATTATATTTATCACAACTCAGAGTTGAAAATTAATTGAAGATATTACTGTCAACTTAAAAAAAAATGCACAATGTATAAGCTGTAAGTCGAATTTATTCAGTGTCTTACTGAGGACTACGGCCCAGGAGACAACCTCTCAAATAGCTCTGAGAAACTGTTCTGAAGACTTAAGGAGGGAATTCAGTATATATGTGATTTTGGTGAAGGGTACATGTAAACAAACACATGTCTCAGTAGAAGGCTGCTGCTACTCATGAGGAACAGATATCTTGGCTAATGGTTTTAGTGCTTTTCTAAGTATGGGATAATGCAAGAATTGGAGTTCACAAAACTTTCTCCTGAAGATATCTTAACTATCTGAAGGCCTGTTCTGCCAGTTTCCCCAGAGCACAGAGTGCCTCACTCCTGATCTCCACCCTGAACTCCTCTCTGGCTGTGCTGAAGGTCAATGATTGCAGTGGCTCAATCCTTTTGGAAATGGATTGGAAAGTGCATTCTTTAATTGACAAAACAAACCCACATAAAATAGTGTAGAGTAATAACCAAGGATTGAATTTAATATTAAAATAATGAATGTAATAAATATGAATTTTAAAGACCAGTGATCAAAGAGGGAAAGTTTGAGAATTCCTGAGAGCTTAAGAGATTTAAATTAAATGAGATGTACAAACTTGGAAAGGAGAAGGAAATGTAGCAAGCATCATGGGCAAAAGCAGAATAATTTGCATTGATTTAAAAAGGAAAAAATAAAGTATATTATTTGAAATAAAATAATGCAGATACTGATTAATAGACTAATTGTATGCTAGTCATGATTTATTTTTAAATTAATATTAATTAATTTATTAATTTCATTTAACCAAGAATTATTGAGTATCTATTAAATGTCAAGAAACGAGCTAGAAAAAGAAATAAATAGACACTATTGACATTTACTGATGCACAGACCTCAGAAAGAGATGGTTTTAAAGGTTCCGAGAATAAGTTCATATCAAATATGAGCTGTTCTGCAGGGTTCAAGTAGAGAAGATGAATACAAAACCAGATATATACCTGCAGAGCTTGGAACAGATGTCAAGGCTGGAAATGCAGACTTAAAAAATAGCAGCATAAAAGAGTCACAGGTATTGCAGGAATAAATGAGAACACCTAGGGAATATTAGACCAATTCAAAATGCTTATAGACCCAGACCCTATTGAAATAAGAAAATAAATAAAATAGAGACAGGCTTTAAAGTAGATTTTCATAATACAACAAATGTGCTCATGAAATCTCTCAGCGTATGGTCAAAATATCATGAAAATAGATATTTCATTACCTGTTGTTTTCATTACCAAAAACATCATAGAATATAATAGTAGTTTGAGATTGCAAGAGAACAAAATTTGTCACTCCAAAATGTCTCTTTGGCATGTGGATTATTTCAAGCTGAAAACAATAAAGGTCCAAAAGACTCAGAAAGAAACAATGACCTTCCCCCTTAAATCACTAAAGAATTTAGATAAAGACACTGGCCCCGGAGGAATGGAGCTATCACCAGAGACATGTGCAAAGAATATTGGCCAGCTGTGTCTGTTGACGAGGAGGACAGGGCCTAGAGATCAGAGTCCACTCTGTGCCCCATTGTCTCAGCATAGCCCTCCAAATATTTGTTTACCAAACAGTTGCTTTTCTATCTTACTGTGAATTGTCTTCCTCCCTTTTGAAGTCCCAAGCCACTGACCCCAACACCCTCTTTTTTCTTTAGCTAAAGATGATATTTAAGGTGAAAGTTCCAGCCATTTTCTCCTGTTAATTTGTCTCATGTCAATTTAATTCTTAGACCAGCCGGAAGAACCTAGAAGTGTAGAGCAAAATTTCTTTCTCCCTGACAAGTAGAAGATGGAGTTGAGGGGTAGTTTTATTATTTGTATTATGTTGTGTTGTGTGGTGTTGCATTGATTTTAGGAGGGAAGCTTAGGATGTTTAACTAATGAGAGGAAGCCTATGGAAAGTATGCAAGGTCTGGAAAGAACACCTAGAGGCAAAGATTACAAATGACCAAATTAGCCTGGATGTAAAGAAGAGAGAAAATTCTTCCTCTATTAAAGATTATAAAAGATATTATAGATATTTTAATTTACATAAACATGAGACAGTTTAAATTTTTTTTTTTTTTTTTTTTGCGGTACGCAGGCCTCTCACTGTTATGGCCTCTCCTGTTGCGGAGCACAGGCTCCGGACGCGCAGGCTCAGCGGCCATGGATCATAGGCCCAGCCGCTCCGCGGCATGTGGGATCTTCCTGGACCAGGGCACGAACCCGTGTCCCCTGCATCGGCAGGTGGACTCTCAACCACTGCGCCACCAGGGAAGCCCATTTAAAATTTTTGAATTCCTGCTTTCAACTATACTCTTCCTGCTAAATGGTAGTCCCCTTAAAAAATTTATCTCAATTTTAGCACTTTCTAGTTAACTTGTTATTAAAATCTTAATTTTTATTTTGGTAACTGATCATTCAATATCCTCACTCTAATTTCTCTAAATTTTTTTGTTCATTCGTTATTTTCATTTACTCTTCAACAGAAGGATTCCTGGTAGCTCTATCAGATTGGAAGTGGGGTACAGTGTACTCTAACTACCTTCACTCTCTCTTCCCTGAGCTCCACCTCTGTTGTTAGGCTGAGGAGAAGGGTTGTGGAGACAAAGACATCCTTATCTTTTGGCTTATAGGCCTGTGGTCAAGGTTCAGTTCTCTCCTAGTTTGTCCTGATCCATATTATTATCAAGTCCACAATTTCATCTTCCTTCCATGGTTTCCAACTCCATAACCTAAAGGCAAGTTTGTCATATATATTTAGATCTCTTGAAACTCAGGATATGGAGGGAATGTCCTTGCTGTCCATACACTTCTTCATGCTTTTTCTCTTTAGGTTTTTGCTCCTTATTCCAGCATCAAAGGGCAGATCAACATGTCTAAAGTTTAAATGATTTTCTACCTGGAAGCAAAATGCTGATGTCCTTTTTTTGCAGGACTCCACATTTTACAAGTGATTTCTTTGTGTCCTTTCTCTCTTTATTTGTGGAGGGGAAGCAGACTCTTTCCCTCTGTATAGATAGTGAAGGAAGTAGCTTCTTGTAAAGAACACTGCACTCTATGAAAAGACCCACATGACTCTCCTCAATTTTTAAATTTCCTTAGCAGGGTTTTGTGAGGCAATAGTTCTTGTATGGTTTCTCCAATGACACCTTTTAGTAATCCCTATGAGAGATGATCAGTCCAATGGTTGATCATTCTCTGAGTTTAGAATATGGAATATTTAGGGATTTTTCTTCTTAACTTTGGGGCTTAGCACCATTTTTAAGATAACAAGAAAATTCCACTCAGAACATAATTTCTATTTACATAAGGGTAAGTAAAAATATAGGTTTTGAGGGGGAAGGAATAAATCAAGAGAGTATGTAACAGATTTTATTTCTGTGGGAAATAAAAGTCAAGTTTATAATAGGAATAGAGATAGCCAGCTTAAGTTAAGAAGTGAAAATATAATAACTACTGGAAAATGGAGAAAGAGTGACACATAAAATTAACACTGGGCACTTTAGAGACCCATCTATATTGGAAAGTTTTACTCTTGGATGAATCCAGTCAGCATATTTATATATTTTCCCAAATAGGGTAGGTTCAGTGTCCAGGTTTGATTCTGAGTTGAAGATCCAAAGAACAGATGTGACAAAATGCCATGGGGATCAAGGGAATTGAAGAAACTTAGTATGCTTCATATCACTGATTTCTTTTTCTTTTTGTTTTTAATTGGGGTATAATTGCTTTACAATGTTGCATTAGTTTCTGCTGTACAGCAAAGTGAATCAGCTATATGTATACATATATCCCCTCTTTTTTGCATTTCCTTCCCATTTAGGTCACCACAGAGCATTTAATAGAGTTCCCTGTGTTATACAGTAGGTTCTCATTAGTTATCTATTTTATACATAGTATCAATCCCAATCTCCCAATTCATCCAATCCACCTTCCCTCCTTGGTATCCATACGTTTGTTTTCTATGTCTGTATGTCTATTTATTTCTGCTTTGCAAATAGGTTCATCTGTACCATTTTTCTAGATTTCACATATATGCATTAATATAAAATATTTGTTTTTCTCTTTCTCTCTTAGTACATCTTCTTGAAAGGGGCTTTAGAAAAACAAATCTTGGGATCCAGTTGTCTTGAAAAACTGAACAGATCTTAGAGTCAAGAAAAGAGTCTTGTGTTAATCCAGTGTCATTCAAATTGAAAAAGGAGAAGAGCCATGGGTGGAGATAAGCACATTCAGAATTATGAAAAGGGAGTCAAAACAAGATATATGAGCTAGCAAATAATAGAGAATAAAGGCAGGATAGTTAGCTGGAATTTCAGAAGCTAAATAGTGGTTCCATGACCTGGGAAATAGGGAAGGATGAGAAAGCCTGACTAAAAAATAATTTCTGATTTACTGTTAGACATACTGAGTTTGATCCACCCATGGAACTTCCCATGGCCCACATCCCTCTATGACTTGGTGACTTCCTGTATTGGAATGACTATAAAAAGAAACAGTTTTGGTTTCTCTGTCCATAGTTACTCAAATTCAAACTTTAAAGTACTATCTTCATAAACAGTAGTTAGATCTCTTTAGCTATTTGTTTGGATTTGCTTTGACCCTTCAAGTCCTATTTGAGATAGCAGGACTTACCAATATTAACTCTCCTTCACTGTGTCCTCTGCCCAAATCCCAGACATAGCTGTTTGGAACTGGTTTGTCCCTGTCCTCTGAGATAGCAGAGTTGGGCTTATTTAAATTGCTCTGACCTTTGGAATAGGGTGGGGTAAATGGAAGGTCTTTAAGATTAAGCTAGCTTCAGAAAATCTTCCTTCAAAGCACTGCAAAAAACAAAACAAAACAAAACAAAACAACCTCTCTGGCTCTGGCTAAAAATTGCCTTAATAATAAAATTTACTCATTTAGTTCTCAACAGCTCCATGAAGTAGAACTATCACTCTTATTTTCCCATTTTGGATGTAGTGACTAAGCCACAGAGGCCCAATGTCATGGAGACAGTGAGTAATAGAGTTGGGGCACAGGACTTGATCTTTTTTCCAGCATGTTATGCTGCCCCCTGTACAGTAGGTCTCAACAAGGATTGAAGGAAAGAGTGGAAAAGAATGAAGTTTTAGGGCAGAGTTTTGTGTCACCTTACATGTGACTGTCCATTAATGACCATAATACTGTGCTCATCAGGTTTCTGACAAGCTAAGAGAGAGCTAATGCCTTCCCAATTCTCTGAGTCACTGGGCTGACAGAGAGAAATGGACTGTCATCCTGCCTTCTTCCAGATGGCCCATGTTTGCTGTTGCATTTCTTAGAGTAAAGCAGGGGTGGGCCACCAAATCTTTGTCTCCGTCCAACTGCATTGTCCTGAAATTAGGTAGAATTTTTTTTTTAATATGACAATCATTTGACTATTAGTGTTGAGCCTCAATATTGTGACTATTCTGTTTTTCTGAGCCATTTTAGATATTGTAGAGCAAGGTTGAAAAAGGCGGCTTCAAGGTCTCCCAGAGAGATTTCTTCATATCTGAGAATCTCCATTAAAAGCTCTTGGTGACATGAGTGACAGCATCAGAACTGTGTTTCTGAGATATTTATCTGGCAGTAGTTTATAAGATGTGTTGAAATGGAGCAATATAGATTTTAGAAATATTATGCTCATTTATGCACAACAAACACTGGTATCAAATTCCCTACTTTCTGAGCTAATTCTGGTTATAGGAACTTTACAGAATTTGCCTCAATAGCTCCAGGAAATATTTGGTTGTAAAAGAAAAATCTGGTTTGTTAACTCTGCTGACTTACTTAAGTAATACCAATCACTCAGGAAACTCACCTAATAATGTCATACTGAATTTTTAGTGTTTGATACTTTCAGCATCAACTTCTCTCTGGGTGTAAAATCATCTTAGGATAACATTATTCATAGACTTAATCTAGCCTTAAACCCTTATATGCCTTTTGATCCATGCATTTGCATTCTCTGACAAAGAGGTACAATAAAGAACATTACAAAGGCTAATAAAAAGACCATAATGATTAAAGACATTCCTTGGTAAAAAGAGACTGTCCTCAGAAAACAGAGCCACAAATCTACAGTGAAATGAGATGTATCGTATTGGTTCTCTATGAATAACAACAGTAACACAGTATTTTAGATATGTAAACTAATTCAATGACACTAGAGCAACTTGGTAGTTTTAGGGCTGGCAATGTTAAGCCAAAATGGTTTTAAAGTTCATTTAATGTTCCTCTTAGAACCATAAAATTGCAATATTTCTCCTTGAATTGTAGGTCCCTGAAAAAATAGGAGGAATATTTAACAAACATACTTCTTTACAATTTTTGAAAATAACATTCTATGATTGCAATAGAAAAAGCCTTTGGAAAGTTTCCCCCCTCTTTTCATAGGCTGCTGCCAAGAGGAAATGAATAAGGTCTGAGATATTCACAAACAACCGGTGTGGATGGGGAAACTCACTTTGAGAGCCAGAAATTTATTCTATTTTCTGTATTTGAACCAATTTCAACAAAAGCTGTTCCCAACTCTATCTATTACAGTGCCTTACTACTTCACTAGATATTGAAATAAATTCTCTATCCCTTCTTTCTTCATTTTCCCTGTCTTGCTCTTACTTGTTTCCTATTCTAAGGCCTGGGGATACTGAGGTGTGACACATGTCTTGGACCCTCAGCCTCTCCTCACTGGCTCATCACAGGGAGAAGTTCTGGGACATATGAGCAGGTCTGGAATGGAGTATTTTTATGATACATGCTTCCCACAAAGGCCTTATCTACTGGTAGACATGCAGCCTTCCCAAAGGAGACCGTATTGGGTGAGAAAAACTTGAGCAATATCTTCCTGTTAGGTGGAAAACTTTTTCTCCATTCAGGGAAGGAGCTGCTATTTGAGAAAGCTAAATATATTTTCTTGCACCAGATCCCCCTCCAATCATTCTCTTGAACACACAGAATGAAGAAGAGTGAGGCTTTCTGGCTCTGGCCTCCTCCACACCTAATGTATGTGATATATAGCTTACAGGAGTTTTAAGTACTATTATAATGGTCCTGATACAATTCTCTAGGAATACAAACAAACAAATATGATTATAATCATACTTCCCTTCCAACTTTTAATTGGCTGTATCAATAATATAGTTGTAATGACCCATATCCATCTAATTTCCATGTCAGACATTCTGTTTATCTCAAGGCCCACCTGTAACCTCTTATATTCATGGAAAATAATGGTGCTCCCTGTGTCTGCTCTGTAATTCCAGTGGCACTCCCTTCTTACTCTTATCCAAGCTAATTCTTAAGTGATTGGGTTACTGGCCTTACTCCCTATTGAGTTCTACCCTTCTTTTCTCATGCTGCATCTCCCACTCTAGTTAGCTCTTTCCTTCTCCACTGGACCTGCTCCTTACCTTGTACTTCTAGCATGTTCAATTTTCAGTTCCCTGGTAGATGTGTTTTCTAATTTTCTTCATCCTTTAGCCAGTTTTCAATGTTGTATAACATCATTGCCATAAAGATGTGAGGCAGTGAGCTGGCAGCATGGCATGAATCTAGAGCTCATGCAAATGGCTTGTATCTGATGGTCTAATTGGTGGTTAAACCGAGGAAGAGCACTTGAAAAAAATAATGAGGGTAAAGGAAAATAAAGAAAGGTCAAGGCCTCCCTTTTGATTACATCATCCCATATTTCCTTAAGTTTAGCCCTGAAATTTAACACTGAATTTTCCTTCGTTTTCTCTACTTAATGTCTTTCTTCCCTCCCAGTGGCCACCCAACACTAATTTGCAGTTGTAATATTGCTAGTACACTTCAACCGGGACTATAATATGAAATTTCATACTTGGAGTAGTATACAAACAGATGAGCAGTAAATGCACAAGAACAGGAGCTGAGGAGTAGGTTTACCCTGATGTTGTTGACAAAATCTCTGGAGGCATTCCATCCACATCAGTAAATCCATTTGGTCCATATAAGTAGAATCACTGTCATAACAAGGGGCTTACCAGGCTGCCTGTCCTCCTCTAATCTCTACTTTTTCTCCTGACAAAACAACTAGAAATGCGATGACATAGAAGTTCCCAAATCTGTTCTAGGAACAACCTACTTAACTGTTCCTAATGATTTGGCTCTCTTCCACTTCATTGTGCTAGGTTAGATTCACATGCGACAACAACAAAAACAAAAAGCTGATTTGTCAGAGTATAAAGAGGAAAACACAGCAACTTAGAAGTTTACATGATTTTACTATTTTTTTTCAGGGGGAAAAAGCAGTTACAAAAATGGAATCTTATAAAGTTAATTGTGAGTCAGGGGCTAATATATGGTCAGACATTTTGAGACCCAAAGTTAAATCGAAAACTGAGTTAACTTATCCCAGAAGAGAAGAAAGCACTGAAAAGCAGATCTAGAGGAGAATCATACAGCAAGGGCAGAGGGGACACAAAGATCAGCCAGGGAAACCTCACTTTGAGGACCCAAAGAAGACATGAGATACTATAGAAGCGGCCGGGGTTCCTAAAGGACCAAATATTGCTATAACTGCTTCACAGTGCCATCATTTATACCCACTTCAGATAAGGCCTTTCTGACTACAGTTATTGTATAAATACAATCCCCCCAAAAGCCCACAAAACTTTTTACTTTTGTCTCAAAAAGTCACATTTGAAATAAATCCTAAGAAATCAGCATGATTTTTAGGGAAGAAAGGAAATTAAGCTGCTTCAGCTTTCACACTCTGACTTGTTAAGGTGATTCATTTCTGTTAAATACTGCATATTGTATACCTATCATATGTATCTTTATATTTATAGCAATTTTTTATATTGATATACGCAAAGAGGGACACTGTGCAAAATACATCAGAAAAGAAAAATCATTTCACAATTCCCCTTATTGTTTATTCTCTGGAAATTTTTATAGACCTCCTTCTGGTTTTTCATACTTGAAGTGATAGGCCAGCTCTCCTGAGTAACACCATGATCAATGTGAATATGAGTGCTTAACAGCTCATGCAGGCAAAAATCACACACACACACAAAAATAAATAAATCTATACTGACAAGCTCAAACACTCTTTCAGTGTTAATTTTTAAGTTCCCTTTATACATATGATGAGCTTCCAGATTCAGATCTGATTTTTCATTTTTATGAGTTTTTCACTTTTTTGACTAGTATCAGTATCAGAGCGAAAGTTTTTTTTGTTGTTTGATTTTTTTATTAGTTTGTTTGTTTGCTATGGAATTTTCCCTCTCCTTGCAAAATTTCAAAGCAGGAAAATTTTAAGAACTACAGAAAATGCCTGGCATTTAAGTCAGATCTGGTATGACCTAAATCCAACTTTCACCAATTACTAATTTGCAGTCTGTTGCAAGTTATTTAACCTCAGGCATGTATCTGTGTAAAGGAGATAGCAACACCTACCAAACAAGTTTGATGTGAGGACTAAATGATATAATACATGTAAGGCATGTAACTGATATGTAATCAGGATTAAATAAATACAAGTTATTTATTATTGTCACAGATTATATGAATTAGTCTCCATATCTTGAGAGTTTTTCCTACATAAAATTGCTAAGATTTGAGTAAATAATAAATGAGGAATTTAAATTATATGTTTTATTCTTTAACAAAGTATTTGTTAAGCATCACACCTTGTGGTGCCATACCCTGGAGATAAAATGAATAACCCTATTATCCAATAGCTCAAAGCTAAGTGGGGAAGACAGGAACCAAAATAAATAATTACAACAGAGCCTTAAACACAAACCCAGTATATGTATAAGGCATACTTGTGACTGACATGAAGGTGGTTCAGCTCTGTCTTCACAGAAGAAGACACTTGCCTGATTCTTAAAGATGAGTATTTGGTCTCCAGATATGAGTGAATCCACATGGATGTATCTGAAACACAGAACTGCCTCACAGTTATATGTGTAGACTTAACGAACTATAAATGATACAGAATGTATAAATGAGTCATTGACAGTGAACAGATCCAAAATGCTGGTGTGGCCTTGATTTATAGAACTAGTTCACCTTTTTGGTGGTCACTTACATATCCCGTTTTCCTGAGCCAGTACTGCAAATATTGAAATTCACTCTCTACGTTCAGCCTCCTTGACACCTACCCATTCTATCTATGAATTGAATCATGAAAGCAGCTATGAATTCCCTTGCAGTTTCTTGCTCTAAGAATTCATTTTCCTTCCTTCAAATAATAACGTTTCAGCTGCTTTGGGGAAACTACCACTTTCCCACTGTTGGTTATGCATTTTTGGGGGTATTGCGTAGGATTTATTGGCCATAGTGACTGAGGTCAAGGAAAGGTTTCAACATATTGATTTATTTACTGGATGTGTTCACAAATCAATGGATGAATACAGACTTCACCAAATAGGCATATTTTCCTGGCCATCAGGATTGCTCCAGGCATTGGCCATTCATTTAATCCAGTCCCATAAGTGTGTTCCTCAGAACAATTGCTAGATGTGCTAGATAACAATACTCACTCTGTAGTGGGAGGTAAGAGAATGTGAGGGTTGCTGCTGCAGCTGCCATTTTACATCCATTTTACACCATCCTGAGAGCTGAGCTAGCCCAGGGAACAGGGGGTAGTGTAAAAGAGAAATCCTAATGATTAGAGTTCTAGCTTACAATTTAGCTGAACTGTTTGTTTACATTAGCCAATGATATGCCATGCTTATTAATCCAATTTAAGTTGTCAACCATTTAGAGCAGAAAGAATCCTAATAGGTATCATCTTTTAGTCAACTAGTTGCAATTCTTCATTTGTATATCTGTGACCTATCACTTCCCAGATTTTGAGATCTTCTCAGTTTGTAGAAAGTCAATCTATTTTTATCAACTTTCCACCTGTTTCAAAATATCAGGACAATTCAGGAATCATCATCCATGTAACAGAGAGAATTTAAATGTAATGCTTTCTGATTCCTGTTGGTGCTTTGTTTTTTTCCTTCATTTTATTCCTTTTCCTCTGGTCCAGAAAGCCAATTTCCATTCCCATGGATCTCCCAATGGCTTTCAGTTCCTCAGTTTCTTATGTCATCTTATTTTTTACAACTTTTATTTTAGATTTTATAGATGTGTGCAGCTAGCATGCAGAAATAAATTCTTATATTCCATGCCTTTAGGTAACTACTAACCTGATTCATAACTTGTCAGAGCAACCATTTCTAATTATCATTGTACCAAAGTTTAAAATTATTTTGATAGAGTAAATTATTAAAAAATAATAATCTAGAAAGTATTACAACTTACCAATGATAGAACTCATAAGATTACCACAAATTAGATATGAATAAACAATATTCAAAATTATAAATATACATAACATTAAAAATGTATTGTGCATACTTTAATATCTAATTTAATTTTTTTCTGAATCAGAAAGTACTTCAGCGTAATCAATGAACATCAGTTAACATTTTACTATTGATTTATAATGAGATTCTTAATAGAGAATTTTGGTTGACTGCCTGATAGATAAGTAAAATTTTATCTTATATAAATTGTGCTACAGTCCGGTTTTAAATAAATTCAAATATGCATAAAATATTAGTTAATAGTTATTCCTCTTATTTCTCCTGCATCATTTATTTTTTTTTACTAAGTGGCTTTAAGGAAAAATGAAACTTGTTAACTAAGGATTAAAAATAGCTATATGTTCTCATCCAGTTTACAAATTAGTGCTTCTAATTCAACTCCAGCCTTAAACATTTTTTTTGATCCATCCTATGTAATGGTTACATACTTTCCAAGTATATTTCTTTTATCTTAGTGCTAGTAGATAATGTGCTCGCTTATACATCTTTGTTATTGTTCATTAGCTGCAAGCACTGTGCTTTGACTTTTATGTCCTTGAAACTCTGAAATAGTGTTCCTATAATTCAGTTCTTCCTAATATTTCTACTTTAAATAGAATGTCTTATGAAACTGAGATCTGAGCATTTTAAAAAAATCTGAGCTGGGGATATCAGTTTAGTCAGAACAGTGTCAAATGTGGAACCCAAACAACATAATTGGTACCTTGAGGCTGAGATTGATGTGACATTCTCTTGAACGTATTTTAATGCTTATGCATATTTAAATTAAAATTTAACCTCCTGACATTCAAACCAACAAGCCATTCACCATCCAACTATAGAGCCATGTCTGACAAATAAGATGGCATACAGCAAAAGTCACTAGTCTCGAATCTATGCTTATTGCACAGGAAACTTCCAAAAGGCCCAGTTTGCTAACATTTTGACAGTGGATTTTGATATGAGCACAGCTTTTCTGGTTGCTTATACGGCAAGAATTTACTTCAAATATTTGTCTATATACTAAATGGCTGCTAGCTAGAAATTGTGGTATGGTGTATATTCAAGTCATGACATCTTTTAAGTTTTATTATTTTACTTTTTGTATGTATGGCAAGCAGTTTTCTGGTGATGCCACATAATACAATTTCTTGCTTCCAGGAAAACTGGATGAGATAGGAGTCCGTACTATACACACTCTACCCCTCCTTATCAATACCCACCTGTCCAGAAATAGTATTTGTGATCTTATCCCTTTTTGCACTACTTTGTCAGCTTCAAAGTAGCAGGGCTCCTGCAGAGAAGTGTGTCTGTGAACATGGCCAGAACCAGGTTGGCAGGTCAGATATCACAGTTTGTTTTACACCACATGTTCTTGTCACAGCTCATTTTGGTGCCATGGATCTGCAAGTATGTTTCAGTTGAAGAGTCTAAGGTCAAATGAAAGTGACACTCCCATGCATAGCTGGATCTCAGTGGGAGAAAGGATCATCATTCAATCATTCAATGCTATTTCAAATTTATAATTTCATTTTGCATTTGTCATAGTGCCAGCTTTAGAGTAAAATGCCAAAGTAAAAATTATCATGTTCAATAGCAGGCACGAATAAAAAATATTGTATCTGACTGAATCTGTACTTGCTCTGAACAGTTAACTTTTAAATTGGGAAGGTGCCAGGGGCCTTTGGCTTCATTCCATAATTGTTGAGTTCCATGGCATTGAGAAAGTTATTTTAATTCCAAGAAACAGGAGTTAGCATCCTCAGATCCAATACTGGCTACTCAAAACCAAAATACACCAATGTTTATGTCAGTGAAATACAGAAGACCCTTCTTGCCAATTGCCTTTGTGTTTATTAACTTCAAGTCCCAGATGAACAACCCAGATCAGTTTTGCCACCCACATTACAAAGAGCATAGCAAATTCATAGTCTTTCTTCAAAGAACAGAAATAATTCTGAAATATGATTAAACTCACAGTGTCCTTGTGAAGGAGATAGTAAGAGACAGAGTATTTTCTCTAATTTCAATTTCAGGAAAGCAAGGAACACAAAAGTTAGGTGGCTGGTCTCCATTTATTCAAATAAATTTATTCAGGAGTAGAGCCAGAAATAAAGATCAAGTCTCCTGGCCCATGTGAGGCCCCATGCGGCCTCACAGCTGTCAAAACCCTCATTTTCCTGGAAAATGCTAAAAAGTTTTCCCTTACTACAACATTAAATTCAGACATACTGCCATCTACTGACCCACCAAGGAATGTAGTACTTTCCCTTCAGAATGTCATCTCCAGGATGCCAATGGACTATGTTTACTGGACAATTTAGGAGAATGGTGTAAGAGGTAAGTGAATTTATGACATTTCTTTCCCTATCAATGGATTAGTATACTGGCATTCTTAAATTTTATATAGCAGTGCAACAAGGCACCTTGTTGTTTGTATGCGGAACATCTTGAAATCACCTGTTCCTCTCTGTGCCCTTATTTTGACATATTCTTCTAGGGAATCAGCTAGTCTAAAACAGCCTATCTTTTTACATAAAACATTTTGAGGAATGCCATACCATTTTTATGTTGTCCATATTGTCTTATACCAGTGTCTTATGAGATGTGCTAGTTATCCTACATGTTGCCAAAGAAGGAATGATAGACACCAAGCTAAACAGCTACAGTCCTGCTGTAGAAAATATCATAAAATGAAGAAAATATCATAAAATGTCCTAAAGGTGTTCTAATAATAAGAGAACAGGATCCCAAATATATTTTTGACAAGATTCCCTTTGTACAGGACCAACCTGTTATTTTCTCAGAAATGTACGTCAGTATCTTTTTTCACTGCATCAACACTTCACAGCTTGCCTGCATTCTCCCTAGGATAAAAGTAACATTTTTTGGGTTCAATCAAGTTGCTCTTTTCACACACAATTGTTGCGTTCATCTCATTATCATAGCTGAATTAAAGTTATGACATTTGTCTCTCACTGTTGCTCATCATTGTATTTATTCTGTTGCCTCTAAGAAAAAAGTCGAGTCTACGTATTTGGAATAGATATTTGTTTTTGATTAGAAAAACTGCACAAAAATTTCTCAATACAGAACCAACTTTTATAAGCCTAGTTCACACAGTATCAGAGAGACATCTATGCCACTATGGTTACCTGTCTACATCCTGCTTTAAGATCTTAAGAGAAAATTCTTTCCTCTGATGGTGGTTCACAGACAACATGCTTAAGAAATCTTGAATATAGAACTTACTTCTATTCTTTCCAAATATAAAAGCTTATGCTCAGAATAATTTAATTGTTTTTATAAAGTAATTGATTTGATCTTTACAATTAATCAAACAGAACTTATCTTTTCAAGTTCACAGTTTGAAACTCAATCTGAAGAAGACCATTCATTTAATTTGGAATAAATGTCTATATTTGTCCAACCAAATCTTTACAGAAATATCTTAATTTGAGGTCAACTTAGACAGAAATGAGAAAGGGTATTGTCACCACATTTTGGAAACATCAAGAGGGTGTCAAAAAGTCACAAAAGAGGTAGAGATTACAAGTAGAGGTATATTAAGAATGAAAACATTAGGGAGTGTTACTGATTCACTAAAATCAGAACATTGTGGAATTTTACTTGAAAAGTCTACAGAGAGAAAATTCCAGCACAGAAATCTGGCCCTCATGTGCTTAGTCCTTATTGAAAGCCTATTAGATGTTGGAAGATAAGAGTGAGTTCAGGAAAAGGTTAGACGGAAAATGAGAAGACAAGAGGTGATGAGGAGAGAGGGAAGGAATTTGAACATGTTTGGGATGAACTTAGACAAGGACCCAGATATTTGGAGGGTTTATATGAAGTAAGCTGAACCACCAAACTTTCTGAGAAGCAGTAACAACAACAAAGTATTTTTTAGCTTTCTTCTATTTAAAGCACATGCACCTATAGCAATCTTTCACAAAATGATTATATGTACTTGTTTCTCTTTACAACATAGTGACAATATATCATACTGTAGGAGTAGTTACGCTTTAACAATGTTTATAGAAACTTTATTTCCCAGATATCAGAAAGGTGAATTAGTTCAATGGTGTTATTCACAAATTCTATGTTATTTATCCTTTTATTTGTTTCTATTCTTATATTTTTGATCATCTGTTTTAAAACAAAATTATAACATAATTTTCTTAAATGAAGAGCACAAGAACAATTTCAACTGAGATTTCAGGCCTTTGTACAAATTGGCATGGTTTATTTTAACTAGTAAATGATGTAATCAGCTCTAGTTTCCCACCTAGCTGAGACAGAAGGGACAGAGGCCAAATGTGGCATTCCAGCTGAGATGAGGAAGCTGCTGATAGTTTAGAGGCAAAGTAGCTTGTTCCACAGAGCAAGGACCAGAAGGCAAAGGTCTTCAAAAAAAGAAATGTCTGGCAATATGCAGAAGGTCTGTCTCAAATTTTTCAGTACAGGACTAATCTGCACACGTGTGTCAGAAAGATAAATCTACCTGAAGCTGAGGAAAGAATCACCTGGAAAAATTAGGGAGAACAATTCTTGGAGACTATGCAGAACCAGGAATATTGCCTGTTTCTACTATCCAAAAGAGTCCATTTATCAAGAGGTTACAATAATCATAAATATTTATACATATAGTAACAGAGCTTCAAAATACATGAAGCAAAAATAGATAGAACTTCAAAGAGAAATAGATAGACCTCATTCTCAATAATTGATAGAAGTAATGTCAGTTCTATACAATCTTCCAAAAATTGAAGAGGAGGGAATACTTTTCTAATCACTCAATGATGACAGCATTACTCTGTTAGCAAACCAGAAAAACTTTACAAGGAAAGAAAACTAAGGACAAATATTTCTCATGAACATAGATACAATAATTCATAAACAAATCTAAATAAATGGAATCCAACAATATGTAAAAAGGTCAATTCTTCATTATCAAGTACAGATTATTTCAGAAAATGTAAGGCTATTTAACATTTGAAAATTTATCAGTGTAATTTACCATATTTACAGATGAAAAAAGAAAAATCATAATTTCAATAAATAGAGCAAATAAACACTTGACAAAATCCACATCTATTTCTGATTAAAAAAAAACTCTCAATATATGAGGAAAAGACAACTTGATTTTTAAAAATCTGAAAAAAACCCTACATATAAAATCATACTTGGTGTTATGAGATTTATTGCTCTTCCCTTAAGATCAAGAACAAGAAAATTTCATTATGTCTGTTCAGCACTGTAATGAAGGTTCTAGCCAATGTACTAGGACAAGAACAATAAATAACCACATTCAGAATGGAAAGAAAGAAGTCACTTTCTTTATTTGCAGACAACATGATTATCTTATGTAGAAAATCCAATGGCATCTACACACACATCAAAAAAAGCTATTCAAATTAATAAATGAGTTTAGGAAATTAGCAAGATGGAAGAACATAGACTAAATACATTATATTTTATATTCTATCAACATACAATCAGAAATTTTAAAAACAGTATTTGTTATAACTTTTAAAATATTTATAAAGTACTTATGGATAAATATGATGAAAGATGTGAAGACCATGACACAGAAAACTACAAAACATTGATGAGAGAAATTAAAGAAGACATAAATAAATGGACAGACAGTCCATGTTCATAGATCAGAAGACTCAATATTATTAAGATATTGCTTCTTCACAAATTGATCCATAGTCAATCCAATTTCAGCCAAAACTCAGCAGGCTGTTCTACAGTAATTGGAAATATAATTCTAATTTTTCGTATGGAAATTAAGGTGTCTAGAAAAGTTAAAACAACTTTGAAAACTAACATAGTTGGAAGACTTAGACAACCTGACTTTAATACAGATTATACAATATACAATATTATTATCATATATTAATATTGTAAAATATACAATATTATTATTATTATGCAATAATCAAGACAGTGTGACATTGGCATCAAGATATACAAATAGATCAGTGAAACAGATTAAGTAATCCAAAAATTGATTTTCAGGGTAAATGCAAAGACAATTCAGTGGAGAAAGAATAGTTTTTTAAAAAAAATAATGCTGGAAATTGGATATCTACATGCAAAAAATAATGAGCTTTAATACTTCATACAAAAAGTAGTTCAAAATGGATCTCAGAGTTATGTGTAAGTTAAAACTATTAAAGTTCCTAGAAGAAAGTAGGAGATATTTTTGTTTGCCTTGGGTTAGGAAGGATTTCTTACATAAAAAACTAAAAGCACAACTACATACAAGAAAAATTGATAAATCCTATGTCATCAAAATTAAGTACATTTTCTTATAAAAAGACACTGTAAAGAGAATGAAAAGGAAAGCCATGGGCCAGGGGAAAGTATTTGCAACTCATAAAGTTGGCAAAGGATTTGTGTCTAGGGTATATAAGAAACTTTCAAAATAAGAAATAAATTCACACTGAATCTTGGGCAAAAATTTTGAACAGACTTCACAAAACATGTATGGATGAGCTCACTTCATCCCCCCACATTCTCCCCCCGACCATAAACACAAAGAAGGGTTCATGTGAGCACACATGGAGATGGTAACCACCTGCAAGTCAAGAGAAGAGGCCGTGGAATGAAACCTACTTTGCCAGTGCCTTGATCTGGGACTTCCCAGCATCCAGAACTGTGAGAAATAAATTTCTGTTGTTTAGGGAAAAAAAAAGTATGTGAATACTAAATAAGCACAGGAAAAGGAGCTCAAATTATTAATCATTAGGGAAATGCAAACTACAATAAGATATCTCTACACATCATTTAGAATATTTACAATTAAATTACTGAATCAACCAAGTGTTGTGAAGGATGTGGAGACATTCATTTTACTCATAAGTATGTACAAAAGATAAATGAAAAAATATGTCCATAAAAGAGGTTGTTCATAGCGATGTTATACATAACATTATTATCTATTATACATAATAGACAAAAATTGAAAACAATCCAAATTTCCATCAATAGGTGAATGAATGAACAAATTGTAGCAAATGAACTGCTGCTCAGCAATAAAAAAAATGAAAAAAACCTGTTTATTTTATGTCATTTATACTTTCAATAAAAAGGAAAGCAGTGAGTAGCAGGAGATAAATTGGCTAGCCTGGACTGAAAGATTTGCACAGAAAATGGTCCCAATTATTCCCTCTCTTGTATCCATGTATTTTGCATGTATCTGAGGATGTTGTAGTTCCTCTAAACAGAGATGAAGCCTCCAAAAGATAATTATTCAACACTAAAAGGAAATGAGCCATCAAGCCATGAAAAGCTTCAATGCATACTACTAAGTGAAAATAGCCAATTATACATGCAGTATGATTCCAACTACATGACATTCTGGAAAAAGCAAAACTATGGAGGCAGTAAAAAGTGGTTGCTAGAGGTTGCAGCAGAAAGAAACCTAGGTAGAGCACAGAAACTTTTTCTACTGAACTAATTTTATAAGATAACAGTTCTTTATTTACCTGACTAGTGTATTACAGACCTGGTAAACAGTGTTTCTGGAAGTTGAGAAATGAAAGAAAATAGTAGATTAAACATTAAAAATATTTACTGATTTGAGATGTACAAGAAATCTGAACAGAGAGATTCCAGAGGTGGTGCAGTGACTCATTAGAAGTACAACTGATCTTAAATTCTATTTTTCCTCTCTTCCTTTCTTATCAATAAAATTCCAATTGGTGCCCTGTTTTGGTAAGGTACTCAGCTACCCTTGGTGTTCTCAAACTCTCTGGGCAGTAAACCTGCTGACTCCTGTTAGGATGGAAGGGGCAATGAGCGAGAAGTTTTGAGGGTATAGATATTTTACATAGTAGCTTTTTTTCACATGAAATGTCATAGACACTAGTTGGCTGCATGGCTTATTAGGGAAAGTACTTGAAAATGAGTCTTAAGAGGTTTGGAGGGCAAGTTGGTTAATTCCTCAATGCATGTAAAGATTTTAATTTTTGCTTTTTAACAATAAACCTTGAAAAATACATGAATTGGAGGGTATCAGTTTAGATGATCTCTAAAATACTCTTTATCTCTCTAAATCTTAGAGGCTTCCTAGAAGTGAATCTAGAATCTTAAAACACTAATCTGACCACAGTTTGAGAAAGGAGAGAAAAAATTAATTTTTAGTGAATCCATACATTCTTGGAATTTTGTTCATTGCAATTGTATGGAGAGGGTAGTTACTGCATCTCCAAGCAAGATCAGTACTGCCCAGAAAATGCTAGAAGGCAATAGAAGCTGACAAAAATAAATTTTAAGTTTCTTAGTTTGGAATTATAATTGTCAAATTTTTACTCATAGATAAAATATTTGTCGTATAGATAATTTAATAAAATTTACATTAATTTCAAGCAAATTAAATGTTGCTGGCATTAAAATATCCTTTTAGATTAATTTGTAGATTAAAATATTTCTAACAATATAGTAGCCCTTTAAATATATATTGACAAGAAACCAGTTTTTAGTAATGAAAATTTATATTTTTCATAATTTTAATTTAAATTATTTTGCTTTCCTTAGATTATAACATGTTGTTGAATTAGTTTTCAGTATACTTTGAGAATGGAATTATTTTCATTGCTCCCCAAAATTTACCCAAAGAAATATATTAAAAGAATGAATTATATTTCCCTGAAACCTCAATAGATGACAAATTTACAACAAAGTTATTTAAATGAGCATTTTATTCTGCTTTCAGGAGGAAAAGAAAAACATTTAAGAATTAAAGAGGAAAATATTCCAAAGAACAATTTGTAATGTCCAAATTTACATGGCGTCTTGTTGAGTTGAGGAGCACAAGCATACGTGAACTGGGCTACTTCTCAGAGTTTACTTCTATGATCAACTTTTATAATACTGTGGTTACCTGAACTTCACTAAGTCAGATCCTACAGAGGCCCTATAAGGCAACACCACTCAGAGTAGGATCATTCATTGAAAAAAAAAATTGCCTGAGGGCTCTGGATGCTACCTGATTATAGTTTTTTTGGTAGAGTGCTAGAATACCTCTAGACCAAATTTACTAGACTATAAAATGACAGGGTCAAATGAAAATAATATTTAAAACTCTTCCATTTCTTACATTTGACTCTTCTAGAAATTTGAGAATATAATGATTGTTAAATATTTAGATTAAGACAAATCTACCTGCTGCATAGCAGAGGGGTAAGTGGTCACTTTTCCAGTCTCTGGACTTAGAATCAGACTAGGGTTATATATATATATATTTTCTGAATACTGGTTTGGTAAGAATTAATGGGCAGCTGTCATTTGCATGGAAGAGCAGAAGAACCCAACATGCCTTTTTATTATTAATCAACATTGTTATGGCAGCCAAATCTACAGTATCTGCATCAGAATTATCTACTGCAATATTATTGTGTTTTCTACTCTAAGTGTCCCTGTTACCATTTATTGACATTCTTTATGCTGTTGGAATAACAACTAATTTTAATGTTTACCTAAGCTAAAAATTAATTAGGAAAACAAATTCTGTAAAAGACAACAAGTCAATCCTGCATTCCTAAAGAAAATATTACTCTAGTAGCTCCCTCAGTATGCCTCCTGGAAGCACTCAACTAACAGATTTAGCTAGCCCTTGTTGATTTTTGTTTCTAATGTAGGCTAGATACTTTTACAAATATTGATTCATTTGTACATGTAAAATTGAACACTTTACTCTGTATCAATCACTAGATGAGGCACTGGGAATAAAGGTAAGTAAGACATAGCCATTTTGCCTCTGAATATAATTTAGTGTGGTCAAAGCAGCTGGAGAGTATAGACAAGTTAAAGCAGAATTTCAATATGGGTTTATAAAAGTATGAAAGAAGGTACCATGGTAACATATACTAGATGTTATTGGAGAGGACTCAAAAGTACATGCTATTGGAGTGTGCAAGTTTACACAGTTTTGAACTAATCCAGAAGTAAACCATGCCTGGATTTTGAAAGCAAGTAATTGCCTGATTAAATTTGTCTCAGGATGATTACTCTAGTTGTAGTGTGAAGAGTGGTAAGACTGACTGCAAAAAACCCTATAAGGAGTATGTTGAAATAGACTAGATGAGGTACTTTGAGATCCTGGAACAAGGTGTGGAGGAAAGCAGGAGGAATAAAAAAAGAAAGCAGGGGAAAACTAACCTGAAGGCAGGTACTAATGTCCACTATTACCTTGGTGTATGATATTATTTTAGTTACTATCCTGGCTGAGGGATTGAAGTAGTTTCAGAAGCAGCTTCGTGTTCTTCCCCAGTGTAATTGCTCTTACCCCAGAGGCTAAGGAATCAGTACAGGTACACCAAAAGTTAAGTATTTTAATTATGTATGTGGGAAACAGAAAAATAACCACTGGATGGATACACAGACCCAAGAGATACACTGTAGTTAGAACTTTGCCAAGACTCTGTACATTACCTAGATTTGCAGGTAATGTACCTATCAAATTACCTACCTACTATTACCAGGAGGACCATGATGATAATTTGTGTCTCCAGGGATCAATTCCAATTCAAATGGGTGTCCAATAGTCCTTGAAATGTTTGAAAAGTACCGTTTTCTCAGTCTATTGCTGATCCTGAATAACTGCTATAGATCCCATAGAAGAAGAACTGAGGGAATTATTGAATACACTTTTGTGTTGTCACAGAGTACTTTGTCCTGGGGACCTCGTTTCCTTTTCAGTCAGTGGATTCCAGATTTGAAAACAGGTTCAAGTTGAGAAACTTGTTGAGAAACTATGCAAGGGATCATGACTTTTTGTTGAGACAACTTCCCTCAGCCAGTGGTCATCCCTCTTAGATTTCTTCTGCTGGTACAAGCTGAGCAGAACCATTGTTGACTGCCTGTCTGTTTTGACCAAAGGGCTTTCATGTTTAAAACTCTTTGTAGGGTTCTTACTTAGCTTCTCCTCTAACTTGCTAGGTAGTAAGGTGATTGTAGTAGCCTATTAGATTTAGTAATTAACCCCACCACATCATTATTATTGTTTTAAACAGTGAATATTCTCTTCTTTTTACCTCCTTGATAAAATATTTTCATAGATTTTTTTTTTTTAGTGTGGTCACCCCATGATGAATCTCTAATTTTTGTTTATTTATAAATGTCTTTATTTTCTTTATTCTTTGAAGACAATGTTTATCATGAATATATTAATAATTATAAAATGGGAGTTATTTTCTCTCAGTATTTTTTAAGATATTATTTCTTTGTTTTCTAGTTTCCACTGTTGCTGATAAAAAGTTAGCTTATTGGGCTTCCCTGGTGGCACAGTGGTTGCGATTCCACCTGCCGATGCAGGGGACACGGATTTGTGCCCCGGTCTGGGAGGATCCCACATGCCACGGAGTGGCTAGGCCCGTAAGCCATGGCTGCTGAGCCTGCACGTCTGGAGTCTGTGCTCCGCAATGGGAGAGGCCACAACAGTGAGAGGCCCGCATACCACAAAAAAAAAAAAAAAAGTTTAACTTATTATTTCACATTTGAAGAAAATATAACTTTTTATATGGCTGCTTTTCAATTTTTCCTTGGTTTTCAGCTTTTTAACCAAACGACCAATGGGTCTGTGTGTGTGTGTATGTTTATTCTAATTTGGGCTTACTTTGAAAGTTATTTTAAATGGGCCTTGATGCTCTTTTTTTTTAAGCCTTTCTAAAAATAATTGCCTTTTATTTTCTTTGACTATTGCTTCTTTACAAATCTCTGTTGCAGTTCTTCTAAGACAAATTACAAAAAGTTCTGGATTTTTCACCCTATTGTCTTTGGCTCTCATGATTTTTTTGTGTTTTTCATTTTTGTGTTCTTTGGGTTTCAATCTAGAAATTTCTTGCTGAACTACCTTCTAGTTCACTAATCCTTTATTTCATGGTGTCTAAACTGCTATTGAAACTTCTATTACTTTCTTAATTTCAATTACTATATATTTTATTTCTAGGATATATTTTTTTATACTCCAGTTCTCTGATTAAATTCTGCATTTTCTTCTCTATTTTTCAAATGTATTATAGTTATATTGAAGTGTTGTGTATCATAATTACAAAAACGAAATCTCTTTTGGGAGTTTACACTTGTCTTTGCATTTTTCTTTTCCTTTTTGGTTATTTTGTTTTATTTCCTTCCATGACAAATATATTTTTTAAACTGAACTTTGTAGATAAAAAGTATTGTAATGATAGTGAACGGTAGTATCTTCCTCCAAAAGAAATTTAGTGTGACTTTTGCATTTCACTGGAGTATGATGAGATTATCTTCATATAGTGTAGTGTGGATTTCATTTTTTAAGCCCTGTTTTAGTTCTATTTTGCCTTTAAACATGGTCCTTATTTTTTTCAGTGTAACTCTTATTGCTAAGGGTAGCCCTTTGAGGTTCTCAACTGAGAACCTCAGTTGAGGCTACCCTTTGAGGTGTTTTCCTGATCCTGTCCTTTTTTGAAATAAGACCTTTAAAATTGCTTCCTTAGTACTATGGAATGAGTGGATTCTCTGCCTTATTTCTCAGTGTCTCACTTCAAACCTGTGCACCCTAGGAGTTGGCAAATGCTCCAGGCAAAATTGCATGCAGAATTTAAACTTAATTCTCTGCAGTCATTGCACTCTGCTCCAGGATCATTTTCTCTCAAGTTGTGGTTGACTTGGTTTCCCTGAGCTCTGTGTTCCTTCCATCACAGTAAGATTTTCATAACTCAGGGCTCCTACTTTCTCTTCATCTTTCATCCCCACCACTGAGAATCAGCAAATAAATGGTCAGGAGACATAGAGGTAAATGTGGGGTTCCCTTCGATGCAATTTATTTTTGTCTTAGGTCTGGGCTCCACAAACCTTGGCAGTAAGGGTTGTTCTCTGAAGAATTCAAACAATTCTTAGCTTAGCTGTTTGTTCTGTTTTTGTTTTCTCTCCAGGTTTTACATTTACTTTATTCAAGAGAATTTCTTTTTTTTTTTTCATCTAAACTGTTAACTTTATTTATTTATTTTTATTGAAACAGAGTGCATTTAAGAAATTTAATAAATGTCATACACATGCAAATAAAAAGCCACAATTTGAACTAAAGAATCTCTGCTCAATCATAAAGCTAAACTATTCACATTTTAAAATTTACTTATTTATTTAAATTAATTAATTTAATTTTTTTACAGTAGGTCCTTGTTGGTTATCTATTTTAAATATAGCAGTGTGTACATGTCAACCCCAAATTGCCAATCTATCCCTCTCCCACACCCTTCACCTCTGTAAACATAAGTTCATTCTCTAAGTCTGTGAGTCTGTTCCTGTTTTGTAAATAAGTTCATTTGCATCAAAAAAGCTAAAATACCTAGTAATAAACCTATCTAAAGACAGAAAATACCTGTACTCTGAAAACTATAAGACACTGATGAAAGAAATCAAGATGACACAAACTGATGGAAAGATATACCATGCTCTTGGATTGGAAGAATCAATATTGTGAAAATGACTATACTACCCAAAGCAATCTACAGATTCAATGCAATTCCTATCAAATTACCAGTGGCATTTTTCACAGAACTAGATCAAAAAATCTTAAAATTTGTATGTAGACACAAAAGAACCCAAATAGCCAAAGCAATCTTGAGAAAGAAAATGGAGTTGGAAGAATCAGGCTCCCTGACTTCAGACTATACTATAAAGCTACAGTCATCAAAACAGTATGGTACTGACACAAAACCAGAAATATAGATCAATGGAATGGGATAGAAAGCCCAGAAGTAAACCCATGCATCTGTGGTCAAGTAATCTACCACAAAGGAGGCAGGATTATACAATGGAGGAAAGACAGTCTCTGCAATAAATGGTGCTGGGAGAACTGGACAGATACATGTAAAAAAATGAAATTAGAACACTCCCTAACACCATACACAAAAATAAACTCAAAATGGATTAAAGACATAAATGTAAGACCAGATATTATAAAGCTGTTAGAGGAAAACAGAGGCAAAACACTCTTTGACATAAATCACAGCAATATCTTTATCCTTCCTCCTCCCAGAATAATGGAAATAAAAACCATAATAAACAAATAGACCTAATTAAACTCAAAAGCTTTTGCATAGCAAAGTAAACCACAAACAAAAAGAAAAGACAAACCACAGAATGGGAAAAAAATATTTGCAAATGATGAGACCGAGAGGGGATTAGTCTCCAAAATTTACAAACAACTCATGTAGCTCAATATCAAAAAAACAAAAAACTCAATCCAAAAATGGGCAGAAGACCTATATAGACATTTCTCCAAAGAAGACATACAGATGCCCAAGAGGCACATGAAAAGATGCTCAACAATGCTAATTGTTAGAGTAATGCAAATCAAAACTACAATGAAGTATCACCTCACACCAGTCAGAATGGCCATCATCAGTAAATCTACAAACAATAAATGCTGAAGAGGGTGTGGAGAAAGAGAACCCTCCTACTCTGTTGGTGGGAATGTAGATTGATACAGCCATTATGGAGAACAGTATGGAGGTTCCTTAAAAAAACTAAAAATAGAGCTACCATATGACCCAGCATCCACACTCCTGGGCATATATCTAGAGAAAAACATGGCTCAAAGGATACATGCACCCCAATATTTATTGCAGTACTGTTTACAATAGCCAGGACATGGAAGCAGCCTAAATGTGCATTGACGGATGGATAAAGAAGGTTGGTACATATATGCAATGGATTATTCAGCTTTTAAAAAGAATGAAGTAATGCCATTTGCAGCAACATTGATGGACCTGGAAATTATCAAACTAAGTGAAGTAAGTCAGGTAGAGAAGGACAAATGTCACATTTGCTTAAATGTGGAATCAAGAGAATTTCTTTGATAGATGCTACTCCCTCATAGACAGAAGAAAAATTTCCAACTCTGGTTTTAAGGATATAAACTGTAATAGTGTTTGCTTCCAATTTAATATCTTACTAGTCTAGACATATTCACTATTTTTGTATTTTGTAATCAAAATACCAAATTATAGAGATATTATGAGAAATGTTAAAACTGCCCACATTTTGTGTTGTGGTTCTAGCAAAATACCACAGCAATTTCATATTTGATGACCTCCAAAGAGAGAGGTTCAGCTATTCTTTATCAATGAGAAAATGTTAAAAGGCAAAACTACAAGCAGAAATATAATAACTTCAGGAGAATAGCTGGAATAATTCCTATGTTGTCTGCAATATAAAAGGGAGTCTTCCTGTACTCCTGTGTAGGCTTTAGGATATACTACAGAGCTCATTCCCATATCACAGTATTTATATATGTGTACATTAAGCACAATATTTTTAATGATTTGAAGTGAAAGATAAGTAGACTGATGTGACTTGAAAGTCTAGTAGCAACTGTTGATATTCATTTATTTCTTTCATAGTTTCTTCAGACTCACCGACTTATAGGTCAACATATTATTCTTACTGCAAGAGGAACAGAAGATTTTTTTTTTCAGTGTTTGATTTATTAATGATAGAGTTTCTTCACCTTTCTTGTCCCAAAGAAAACTTTGGGAGAGTGTGGTATGCATCCGTTTTAGAGTTAGATGACCATAGACAGAGATCAGCAAATTTCCTTGGGACTGTGAAAAACAGAAACAGTTTGAATTTGGAGAGTAATAAGGATGGGTCATCAGACCATGTCTTGCCTATGAAAAGGGTTGAAAGGGCCAAGTCGAGTATGGAGGGAATGTAGGTTAGATGCAATGTTCCTCTCTGAACAATGTCAAAACAGAGAGCCTGAATTTCCCTGGAAAGATGTAAAGTTAGAATCAGAAGGAAATCATTGTATTAAACAGGAAAAAGACAGGAGAAAACAGGAGGATGGGAGACAATGCTGAAAACATGTAGAGTTGAAAGCAGAATAGGCAAGGAACATGCCACAGGCTGTGTGCAGAAACTTGCAGCTTTATTTATATTTACTGTAGTGTTGCTTCTCCACTATGTGCTCTATGCAGGCCATGTATGAAGATGTATATGTGTGAGGGATCAGACTGAATGTCAGTGCTTACGCTGGTTTCTTGAAAAGATCTACCTAATACCTTAACATCATAGAGGCCTGAACTGGGTGTTGTATGTGGCTTAAACACTATGACATATTTAGCAGATGTCAGTCATTTTTTACTGGCCCTTTCCTGCTAAGACTCAATATACTTCCAATATGCATTTATTTTCCTAATTTTCCATCTCTCCTCATACTTCCTACCTGCTTTCCTCCTCATTTTTTTTTCCTAAAGTCATTAGCCTTTTTAAGACAGAGGAAAGAGCAAAGAGTTAACTTAGGAATAGTGTTAAAAACGTGGAATGGAAGGGAAATTCAAGATAGTCACTTTCAACCCTCTACCACACACGAGGACCACCTCTGCCACAACTTATAACATTTTCATATAGCTTTTATTGAAACATCTGATCATAAGAACCTTGCTACTTCAGAGTCAGCTTATTCTATTCATGATCAGTTGCAATTTTTAGAAAAAATTCTTATAGTGAGCTGAAATCTATCACTCTCTAGACTTAGGCTAGTTAGCTCAACTAACTCAAATTTATTTTTAACATGTATTTTCTAGTAGGGTATAGAAACTTTACTTTTCCTCAAATTAGTTTTACTTGTCTTTCCACCAGTCATATGTTTCCAAAACTAGAATTTTTCTGGTTTTTAGTGGAAACATCAGTCACTACCATTGAGAGGTCAGTGGCATCCTTGGTGCTGCAAGATCTTGAGTGAATTTAGACTCATTAAAAACAAAAACAAAAACGTTTTGTACCAACCAGAAAGTTTGATTAACACTCAACTACAGCTACTTCACAGAGCTACTCTGCATTAATTAATGATGAATTCTGTTTACCTGTCTGATTTGACTCCCTTTATAACTGACTCTGAGCTTTCCCATAGCTCCTTGCTGTTTTTAGAGTCTTTAGTGTGGCACAACATTGATTTTGTTTCTCCCCCACCTGAAAAACTATGAAACACTAAATAGATCAAATTGAAAACATTAATAAAGAAAAACTTTGAAGACAGTAATTGTTTATCTAGAATAAAGTTGCCATTGTTTCAGTAAACATTTCTAAATTCAAGAATCAGAAAGAAGACAAGTTTTAATCTCCTCAGGGCTTTCAGTGCCCAGTAATATAATGTCAAATCCATAACAGGTGGTGCCTCTGTTTCAGAGACATAAGACCTTAGTTTAAATATAGGTTTTGCCACTGTATTACTGTGTGACTTTGGGCAAACAACTTGACTCCCGAAATTCAATTTTCTCATCTATAAAGTAGCGCTAATAAAAATAAGTAAAATATTGAATATATAATCAATAAAGCATTATTTAAACTTTAGATATTATTTTTATCCCACTATACTTTGAGCTTCTTGAGGGTAGCAACTGATATTACTCTCCTTTGTATTGTAGAGACCATAAATCCTGAAACACATAATTAAATGCTCCCTAAAAGCTTGTTGGAAAAAAAGCAATAATACCTACAATGTTTCCTTTCACTCCCTTTTATTTGGTAGGTAAACAAGTTCCAGTAAATAGAAGATAAAGTAAGACTTTTATGGACAAATATTAGCACAAAGCTCGAAAAATTTTGTATTATTAACAATATTATAAATCACTTTACATGAAGGCACTGTGAGATTTTTTTTAATATATATAATTTTCTTAATAAAAAATAAATTAAAATAAATATTTTTAAATAGTGATTCCCCAGGTAAAGTGGACTTTTTTAAAATTTTATTTTATTTATTATTACTATTTTTATACAGCAGGTTCTTATTAGTTATCTATTTTATACATATTAGTGTATATATGTCAATCCTAATCTCCCAATTCATCCCACCACCACCACCCTCCCCCCCAAGTGGAACTTTCTTGAGTTTCCATAATACTATATTAAGGAAAAGAATGGGTGCTTAGTCAATATTTATTTGTTGAAAAATGGATATATATCCTAGCATCCCCAAACCAAGGAAACATACAAATGTCTCCTGCAATTTTAATGAATTTACATTTTAATGTTTATTCATAATCTCTGGAATTCAAAATAAGAAAAAACAATTACAATGGATGTCTCATGATAGCTGAACAATATGTTCTAAGGATCATAAAATTTCAGGGACATTGTAATCTGACAAAGTTCTTTCACATGACAACCATAAGAACCTTGAATATTTTATAGAAAGAACCTAGTGATTTAGTCATTATTACAATAATAAAAATATTGTTAATACAAATGGACTGTCCATCTGCATCTTTCTGAAATTAAGTGCTGTAAATATAAATATAGAACCTGCCTCTTTAAATCTTTACTTCAATGCTACCTGAGCTCTCAAAAATTACTCAGTGAACATAGAGAAAGCACCCTCAGGTTAGTTGTTTCAGCCTGATAAAGTAACCATTTATCAATAAAATGTCTCCCTCTTTAGTCACCAATACCTAGAGGCATTGCCTATTCTGCTTCACAGTAAGACATAAGAAATAAAGAGAAATTGCTCACAAAAGACTCTTGTTAGTTGTAACCTCCTGCAGATGTCTGCAACTAGGGTTAAACTGGTGACCTCAAGCCTATTTGGAAGTAGAAAATACTTTAAGGGGGAGGATAAATTTGAGTTGGAACTTAAAGAAAAAATTAAGCGGAGGGATCCAGAGTGGGAACAAGGCATCTTAAGCAGTGGGAAGAGCATAAATACAGACTTGGAAGAGAAAATGTCACTGTGAAAAGAAAACAGGGAATCTGGAGTAATAATTAATGGAAAATTAGATAATGAAAGTAAATTAGAGTAAAGTAATGGGTGGCCATGAAGTTCAGCCAAGGAGTGTAAATACAGATAATTGGACAGTGAGTTGACACTGAAATGCAACATTTGAAGTGTCCAAAAAGGAACTTTCCATTCCTACAACTGAGCCCTATAGCAACTTTTTCTAGTGCTGAATATACTGTTTTCCTGAGCAGTATGTTATCTTTTCTAGATTAAAATTCTTTAGATGCCCAATACAGCTTCACAGAGTATTTTGTCACTTTAACTTTAAAAATATAGAAAAATGTCCATGCATAAGGAAATATTTCAGCTAAAAGTGAGGTAAAGTCAAATGCTGTTCACGATTATGATGTGGTGGTTGATGATACAACCGGCCACTTACATTCAGCTTTTAGAGCCTTAGAGATGATCACACATCCAAATAATCTGGCCTGTTTTGAATAATATTTTTCTTATGATCTAACAAACAGTTGACATTTACATAACATGCAATTCAACAAACATCCCTTTTTTTAATGTACAAATTCAATTTAGAGATATTTGTCTCTGAAGATCTTTTTGGAACAAAATATCTATTTGTTCTCATTAGTGCATTGCATAACAATTTGAGCTCCTCTTCACAGCTTCTCACTGTGTTCTTTTCTCATGCACTTTTCTTCCTTTCTGGGTACAGGATTGTTCTGCCTCTTGGAAGAGTGACTCTGGAATCACTTCCTGTCAACTCATATTGGCAATTAACTCAGGGATAAACTACTTTTGACACAGCCAGTGTCAGCATTTTTTCCCTGCTTGCATATTTTTGTTTCAAGACAAGTGTTCTGTTTCCTTGTCTTAAACTGAGATGACTGTGACGATGACACTTTTCACTATACTAATTTGAATAATAACCCACTGGTGAGACTCAAGTTCATTGGTTTAACCAATAGCCTAATGATTTAACTCAAGGTGCACACAGTAGTGGCACAAAGCAGCACCCAGCACCTTGAAGTACAAATGTTCTCTTACGTTTCTGAACATTAATCTCCCAGAAAGCATTTCTTTTGTGCATGACCCTGGAATTAAATTTGAATTTTATTGCAAAGAATTTTGACTGCCTGATTGTGCAATACCTGGTGAATAACTGAGGGAAGCCTTCTGAAACTGTACAGAGAATATATCCTCTCTTGAACATAATTGAAAAAATGTTGCTGCCACTCCTCCATCACAGAATTCCATTTTTCAGAAGCATTGTGATGGCTTCTAAGTACCAGCACAGTTGGGGAAAAAGTGGGGCACTACAGTAGAAGAAATATAGACCCAACTGTCAAGAAAACTGAGTTCTAGCCTCAAGTCTGTTGCTTAGGATCTTTGTGTACCTGGCCTATTCCCTTAGTCCTAGTTTTTCCTCTCTAAAATGAGAGTGATAAAATCTGACCCACGAACTTCACAAGATTCTTATCAGATCAAGCTGTTTAAAACCTTGCAAAATGTAATTCAACTGAATAGTATTGTTATTCCATTTTTACAGTATGTACTCTCAAGATGATTGAGAAAGGATGAAATTGGCCCCCATGCATAAGAAGCTAACCAGAGAAAGGCTGTAAGTAAATAATACTAAAGGGTCTGTTTGCCATTCATTCAGGCTCAGGTCTCAGGAATTTAATTCTTTGATACAGAAGCAAATTGGAGCCTTGGCTTATAATATGACAAAAATGTTTCTATCTTGCCCTTACCACACTCCAAACATCTAGAAAGCAACATTTTTGATACTTCACTATCAAACTTAAAACTATGTCACCTGATGGCATAGTATAATAAAAATGACAATGGATTATATCATGGGACTGAAAGATAAAAGTTTGGCTCAATAAATATTTACTATAAGCATAATAACTGATAGTGAGATGTTGTGGTGTATTAGAAAATTTGCACAACTTAGAGTCAGAGGTTATAGAGCTAGCTTTGCCCAGCTGTGGAACCATGTAACAACCCATCACGTGTGACTTAATTATTTGGTCCTTAGTGTCCTAAACTATAAAATGAGGATAAAAACTGTTAAGTTATTGGACTGTATTGGACATAGAAAATAATAAAATATGTGTGAGTATTTGCAATATATAAGGACACAAGCAAATATAAAATTACAGCAGTAGTAGTGTCTGCAAGAAAACAGGAAGGCAAGGCAAGAATTGGTAAGATTATAGGGTATCACAAATTCCTCCAATTCTGGATGAGAATGAAACTAAGTATCTCCTAATGACATATGAAAACAAAAGGCCTTTCATTCACATAAAGGTCTTTAAGAAAGAATGGTGATTTCCCTGGTGACCCAGCGGTTAAGAATCCGCCTGCCAATGCAGGGTACATGGGTTTGAGCCCTGGTCTGGGAAGATCCCACGTGACACGGAGCAACTAAGGCCATGTGCCACAACTACTGAAGCCTGCATGCCTAGAGCCTGTGCTCCACAAGAGAAGCCACCACAATGAGAAACCTGTGCATCACAACGAAGAGTAACCCCTGCTCACTGCAGTTAGAGAAAGCCTGTGCACAGCAATGAACACCCAATGCAGCCAAAAATAAATAAATAAATAAAGATTAACTTAAAAAAAAATTAAAATCATGATCTACACAGAATACACCCAGTAATTTAAAAAACAGAAAAGAAAGAACGGTGGAAGTGACTGCATGAAGGTCAACAGTGAGAACACCTGTCATCCATATTGTCAATCCTGTTCAAGTTATCTGGAATTCTTTTGTCTCCATCCCCAAATCTGGATTAGAAAGATTTTACTAAGTTTTTGTGTGATATTAAAACAAATTTACTGTAAATAACTTTTATCTTATAAAATATTAACTGTAATGCAGAAAGTCACTCAGGATTAAAGATAATATATTTGAGTACACTAAGCTAGAGTGAAAACGTAAGCAATATAGCTAAAATTAAACTAAGTCAATCTGAGAGATAGTGTCTCGAAAGAAATTAATCAAAAAGAAATAAACAAAAAGCTGACATTGAAGTGCTTAGAAATATAGTGATGACACTATCAAAATAAGTAAAGCACAAAAATGAATTGATTTAAAGCATCTATTGGTAACTCAATCTGTAGAAATTTGGCATCTGCTTTTACATAGATATTAATGATATTGTAGGTTTAGGCACTTTGATCTATCTTTTTACCTCTTCATGCTGTATTTTATTTTTATTTGATATCAATATAAAATGTTTTGGCTTATTCTCAATGAAATAGGAATAAGCCATTGAAGGCATCAGTTTGAGGCAGGAGGTAGATGGGCCCCCCGCCAGGGTAAGCAATTGGAGATTCGTTCCCTGTGAACCGATACTCCAAGACGAGAATAGCAGGGCAATTGAGAGAAGAGGCTGGGCCCTGCACAGATAGAAGAGACCACATATTCCTCATTCTTGAAGTCAAGGGAACCTTCCTGACTAGAAAGCTCCTTGGAGGTCAAAAAGGGAGGTCATAGTAAGTGATACCAACTACGCATAGGCATCTTCGGTGGAATCCATCTTGGTTGAGAGATGCACGTGCACACATGGGAGGATCCTGAGATATACCAAATACAGCACTGAACCAGGCAAATCAAAGTGATTGGCCAAAGGAAAACTGGAAGAAATGTCCCATATAGGTGATTCAAACTACCACAAGGGCATGACTCTCTCTCTGAGTCCTCCCTTGAGTGCCTATCCACACATACTCTATACTCTTGTTTTTTTCTCCTAATAAACTACTTTACTTGTTTCACTACTTTCCATCTTTGTGGGAGTTCTCTTCTGCAAAGCCTAAGGGTCAGGGCCTTGTCACTGACCACTGGTCTACTGGCTAGGATTTGGTGCTCTCAGTTCTGCAACCCGACCTCAATTTCTGGACGGGAACCGAAACCCTGCTTCAAGCAGTTGTAGGCCGAGACCACCTGAGATCAAGTTCATGTTAATATAGGCTTCAAAGATAAACATTTATTTGGAATTTTTAAAAATTGCTTAGATATTCATCTAACAAATATCAAACATACAGATATTTTGAAATATCCAGAGTACTGGATATAGAGTTTAACCTCTGGGTGATTAATATTTAGTGGTTGCCATGTATTAATATTAATTGATATAGCCACATGACCAGTCGCTAAGTTCACTAATATCCTTGAAAGATTTTAAAGGTTGACATATGAAAAAAGTAGACAGTTGACTCATTCTCCTTTTCAGAATTGTTACTGTATTCCTATAATTAAACATGCTGAATCAATAGATTCTTGAATACTTTCTATCATGGATAAATATCACAGAAAATTTTCATTTCATCAGATAAGTATCCATTTAACAAACTTCTCTTGTAGCAAACATAAAGCTATTATAAACTTCAAAAAAAAAAGTTTGTATAAATAAATGTTAGTGAAAACTCAGAAAAACAAATTGTTCATGAATTACAAGGAAAACATGCACTGATAAGCAAACCAGTCATCAAAGTCAAATGCAGCAGTGGTTAAGGAAACTTCTCTAGTTGAAATCACAGTTTTGAGGATCAACAAATTCCTTGATTGACAGCTCCTTTAGATTGTATGTATATAATATCAGAGTAACTAGTTGAAAAGTGAAAAATCACAACTACTAAGTTTTTTGTTGATCATGAGATTAAAAATTTTGACAGATTTTTCAGTTCACATTTTTAGAATGAGGATTATGCTCACACAAAAGTAATAAAATATTAAAAATGAGAATAACAGTTGACAGCTAATAGGAGTAGATTAAAAGGAAAGTAATATATCTCAGTTTTATTTCTGATTTCAATCGTTTTGAAGATGCTTTCAATTAGAGTCTGGATATGTGTAGATATTCATAAAGGTTGAATCAATTTATAGGTTTCAATAAGCCCAAATACTCTAAGTGTATTGTATTTGCCATCACACCAATCGATAGTCTTGAAAGCACTATCAATATCCTATTTCTTGTTAATTTACCTTTCCCAACAGTGAAGGAAATGAAAGAGGAAGTTCTATAGAACTCTGCATAAGCAAATGAAGATTTCATTCCATTATCATCCAATCCACTATTGGTCAGAGAAGTTCAGTGTTTGTCATGAAATAATTCAAACTGAATTTGCTTGGGTTCCTAGTTGCAAGCAATAGAAAATAAATCTAGATGATTTACTCAGTCACCAAAAAGGTGGGAGAACCAGACTCAGAAAATAGTAAGAAAAAAGGGAGGACTGGTGTTGAAATACAGCACACTGAGACCATCGATGTTGCCACTGCTGCATATCAGAGGCACAGACTGCACCTACATAGCTGAGAACCCTGAACACCAGGCGTTTTCTCTGTTACTTCTGTGAAAGATGTTCCCTCCTTCTTTGAGACACCCAAACATAATTAAAATGCAAGGTAAGCATACTGGATTCGTAAAATCACATGCCCAAGCCATTCACTTCTGCATGGGTGACTCAGAAAACGAGTGTCTGGCTTTTCAGTGTCTATGGTGAAAAGCAGCCTTTGCCTGTCTTTAAGACTCATAGAGTGTGTGGGGAATGCTTCACCATGGGGAAAAAGAAAAAGTCTATTTTTTGGGCAGATAAATAAACAAACAAAAAGAGGCAAATGCTCACTAAACCACAGATAGATAAAATTGGGGAAGGTGGCATGTTACAGTGGATAATGGGCTTTGGCATCAGACTGAACAGCATGAATTTTGGCTCCCTCACTTCTGAAATATATAACCTCCAATGTATTGCTTATTCTTTCTGAGCATCTGCTAGATTGTAATTTCCACGAGGGTAAGGACAATGTCTGACTTTTTTATGTGGTATTTTTAGTAGCTAGAACAATGCCTGGCAATGAGACAAAACTTTGAAATAGCTGATTGAATGACAAGGTCAAATCCTATTACATATGCTGACAACTGCATGTAACATTCCTTCTAAACACTTACACATTTTATATATTTTTGTGATCATTTGACTAATGTATCTCACCACCACCACCAGACTAATCTCCATGGAAATCAGGGACAATTACATTTACTTCTGATTGTCTCGACTGTGCAGAGTGGGGTCTGACACTTAATAATTATCATTTGTTAAATAATGAATGAATGTATGAATAAATGAGACAATATAATTTCTCATCTGAAAATTGGATATAGTATCCAGTTAATGTGAGGAGTCAATGAAAATAAAGAGTCAAACTGTAAGTACTCATTCATGGTTTTTTGTTTGTTTCTGGACAAAATAAACTCTAGGGTTATAGTTAGTTTTAAAATTCTAAAACTTAATCATTTAATTCAGGCAATAGTGAACAATTATGCAGTTGTATATTATTAATACATTTTATTCTAATTTGTTTACATACTTGTCTCCTTTAACATACTGAGAGCTCCTCAAATGCAGAGAATGTCTCATTTTTTTTGTTTAATCAGTCAATGACTAGTAGTTCCTAATCCACAGGACATACATTTTATTGAAAAAAACTATAAAAGATTGAATGACTGTGTAACAATGGGCTTTAATCATTTCCAAGATTAATCTTAGAATCAGTAACATCACTTTCTGTATTATGAAAACATATAGATATTATAAATGCAGAAAAGACCCTGACAACAGCTCCCTTCCTCTTTATCCATGTTTGCCTGTGAGAGTCAAGGTTTAACAAGATGGTTGTAGTAACATATGCTTCTAATTGTTGAGGTCACATTCCTTTAAGAAAATCTTTTTATTTGAAGAGTAGAAAGAATTTTGACAAAAACTAGTAAAATCAGGTTTTAAGAGAATACCAGGTCTAGTTCATTAAGACATAATAAAAGAAATGGACATAACGAACAATAAAATGAAATCTAGTGAAAGATGGTTGTGGAGCAAAGTTGACAGGAGCTAGATAATACTTATTAGGCATGGCTAAGAAATCCAACTAAAGGAGAACAAGTATGAAAGGGCAGATTATGTATGTATGTACATATATACTATACATATGTATATATGTAATATATGTAATATTATATGTATATATATGTATATATGTAATACATATGTGTTTATATATATACAAAATTGACATTTTTAAAACAAGGAAATTTCCTACAAGTGAAAAAGCATGTATTAAACCTCAATATTAAAAAAGTTGTATTGAATTATCAGTAAAATAAATCAAAAATTGCATCCATGTGCAAAACCTTGTGGATAAGTTATAAGATAAAGAAGTACTAGGGCTGTAATGTACATGATGACTATAGTTAGCACTGCTGTATGATATATAAGAAAGTTAAGAGAGTCAATCCTAAGAGTTCTTATCACAAGGAGATTTTTTTCCCTTTTTTCTTTTCTTCCTTCTTTTTTCTTATTGTATCTATATGAGATGATAGATGTTAGCTAAACAAGTTGTGGTAAACATTTCACAATATATGTAAATCAAACTATCATGTTGTGTGCCTTAAATTTGTACAGTGATTTATGCCAATTTTTTACTAATAAAACTGGGGAAAAAAACTTGTAGATAAAGAGAAAATCTTAAAAGCATACAGGGGTTGGGAGGGGAACTGGGCATATCATAAGGGTGGGAAACAAAATGACTTTAGATTGCTTGATAGCAATTCTGGATCCTATAGGAAAATAGAGACAATGTCCTCTAAATTCTGAGGAAAATTATTTTCTAACCTAGCATGCTCTGCCAGTACCAAATACCATTAAAATTGGAAAATAGATTGAAGGCATTTTAAAATAATCAAGGACTTTAACATTTAATCTTCCAAGTACCCTTTCCTAAGAAGTTTTAGAAAATATGCTAGTGGAAAATAAAACAAGAGGAAGATGTGGGATCCAGAAAGCAGGGCCTCAGTTGTAGAAGGATGGTTAAAGAAAGTCCCACAATAACTGCTTTTCAGCAGGCTTAGGAGCAACCAGTCCAGACCGGAGCAGAAGGGGAAGAAATCCAAGATTCTAAAAATAAATTAATTAAAGAGGGCTTCCCTGGTGGCACAGTGGTTGAGAGTCCGCCTGCTGAGGCAGGGGACGCAGGTTCGTGCCCGGGTCCGGGAGGGTCCCGCATGCCATGGAGCGGCTGGGACCGTGGCCCATGGCCGCTGCGTCTGCGCATCTGGAGACTGTGCTCCACGGCGGGGGAGGCCATGGCGGCGAGAGGCCCGCATACCGCAAAAAAAAAAAAAAATTAATTAAAGAAAAATCAGATAAACCAAATATATCACTTGGTGTGTTTTAGCATTGGAAAAATTACGGCTGTGTGGAAATTATTGCTTTTGGAACAAGTAATGGTAGAAAAATAGAAAATTATGTAAATAAAAGAAATAAGGCAATGATTGAGGAAGGGGAATATGAGTGAAAAAAACATAATCTATATTTTTTGGCTTCACAAGAATATGTATTTACCCAAGTAGAATAGTCCAAGAGCCTACTACTGATTTAACCAATTATATTGTAAGTATGTTGGGAAGATAAGAGTAGGAAAATAAGAAGGAAGTTGTATAAAGCAGTTAAAGCCTCAGCTACCATAATGGGAAATCAGTAATATATGCCTAAAATTGAAAATTCGAAAGAAGTTCTAAAGCTATATTGTCCAGAAATATAAATGTAAATATCAGAAAATATAGATAAAAGAATCAAAAGTAACTGTCATTAGAAACAGAGAGAACGTGAAAGACAAGGAACGGTGGGATTGGGAAATTGTTTTGAATATGATTATAGAAATATTTGATTTTTATAAATAATATAACATTGTTATAATAACTATAAAATAAAAATTAAGTAATCTCAGGAAAGACCAAGAATAGTTACAATAAGAAAAATTAAGATGCAATATTAGACATGAAGAGATATTTTATTTATAAATACTTTATACATATTTATAATAATTTATATTTATAAATTACATGATAATTTACCAAAAAAATCCATGGCAGTCAAGTGAAAAATTCTTGGAACTAATAAAAACATAAAGTGAATTAAGCAAAACAAGACAAACATGTAAAAGTTAATAGCTTGGCTATACATATGTTTAAATATTATTTTTTTACTACAAATAATATTGTTTTACTACCTAACCCACTCTCCATTCCTACTGGCACCCTCATTTCCTCTGAGGGAATCATTTCTCTATGTAATGTAGTTTTTCTTGGAGATAATCCCAGGAACCCAACTCCATTTGTGGAAAGCTAAGGGACCAAAATCTTTCCTTCTTAACTCCTTGGAATAGAGAGGGGATGGGTATCCCATCTCAGCTCAGTCTGTTGGACTCTCCAGGATTTTGAATGTTGAGCTCATGACTCAAGTTCAGAAAAAAAATATTTGGATTCGATTTATTTTAGTAGCAGAGTACATACTTGTTTGTGCTTGGATAGCACAGTGTTACCTTTTTCTTAGCACTCCAGAATTTCTTTCAATGTTGCCTATTGATAAATTTCCAGGCTCCTGTTTTTTTTTTTGTTTGTTTGTTTTGTTTGTTTGTGTTTGTTTCTGAGCCTCCACCAAACTTAGAAAATATCTTTATTGCATATTTTGTCCAGAGTTTTGTTGCTTGCAACCTAGAATCCTAATATGAGCACCTGGGGATAAATATAACAAGAAATGGTTATAATTTATTTAAAATGGCAAAGCTTTACTAAAGAAGATAAAGAAGGCTCAATAATAATAAATTACAAGAGAAATGGAATATCTAAATACATATCTATAAATTCAATGCAATCCCAATGAAAATTTCTAAAGGAGTGCGTGTAGAACTTGAACTGATTCTCAAGTTCAACAGGAAAATAAAATGCTCAAGAACACACAAAACAATTTTGAAAATGAAAGGCAATGATAAAGCTATATGAAATTATATTATTAAAACAAAAATAAATCAATTTTAACTAAATAAGGAGTCTATATAATCAGATCCTTGTAAACAAAGGAAACTTTTCAAATCAATGGGAAAAGAATAAATTATTTGAACAAGTAGGTAACCAAGTTGAAAAAATATTTATGAAGTTATATTAATCTTTCATAGTACAAAGAAAAGCAATTTTTAAAGGTCAAGCATTCATAGCCAGAAGAAGAAAATATTCTTATATTTTAGAATAGTGAAGGACTTGTTAAGCTAGATATAAAAACTGAAACCTGTAAGGAATAAAGAGTTACATAACATAAACTTCTGTAGGAGGAAAAGCATCACAGTCAAAATTAAAAGATAAACGATAATTTGAAAACATTTATAACAAACCAAAATTAACATCCAGAATATATGTTAAAAACTTCCATAAATTGTTAAGAAAAATATATACTCAGAAATTGCTTAAAATATATGAAAGTTTTCCACGAAGAAATAAAAAAATGTATGTAAGGAAATAAAAACATGATCAACACTGACAGTCGTCAGAAAAATACAACTTAAACCAGCTCAGAGATATCTCTTTTTATGTCCTCTACTCTAGAAATATTTAAAAACTTTAAATAAACAATACTGTAAACATTGAAGAAAAACAGGCACACAAAATATTAGAGGTGATGATCCAAATTGACATAGCCTTCCAGGAGGACATGTTGGCATTATTTATTGCAAGTTTAAGTGTATTTATTTTAATCAATCAATTCCACTTCTTGTTTTCTATCCTTCAGAAAGAGTTACATATTTGTATGTATAATGACATTCATGAAATGTTTCTGAGAATTAAAAACAGGAAAAAAACCAATATCAATTAATAGAGGATTAGTTGAAAGGAATGTTACCACATTGGTTATTGGGAGAAAATGCATCCAGAATTGTGGGACAGGTTCAAGGCAAGATGTCAGATTCTAGAGAGAGAAATGCAATCCTTTGGTAACCAGGTTATAACCTGAATAACTAGAAGTACCTGACCTCTGGACTGAACCAGGGGCTGACTGTTGTTATAGCCATACAATATGGCAGAAATTTGACTTCCACATCTGTTCTGTCTTTTCTGCATTAATGATTAGAGGGGTATCAGTTGTTCCCCTGGAATGATTAAGTGTTATGGTCTAAGCCTTGTGATTATAGCTAAATGACATGACAAACCAGTGGTTTCTAACCTTGACCTGCCACATCACCATTCTACTGGCATTATTTCCTTCAAGTACTATGGTGTAAATAATTTCAACATCCTGCAAAAAGTCAGTTCCACCTGGAAAGCTGGACTGCAAAGGATCAATTTTGTACAATTGTCAAGGAAGACAATTTTTCAGGAATTTTGTGAGTTGGTTGTTAAACTTTTGGTAGTTTGAAATGAGCAAGAATGAGAATATTTCCACCTCATAAGTCAGTGAAGGTAAAAATCAGGGCTTAGAATTTTTTTTTCCCATTGAACTGGTTGTTAAACACTTATCACATAACTGCTCTTATTTCTAACTTCTCATTATTAAATACTATTAAACACTTACAAGAATAAGGCAGAGCTAAAAAAAAGAAGCAGAGCTGTTTTTACTGATATAAAATGATTTCTAATATACAATAATAACTTGAAAAGGTATTCTTATATAACAATACGATTTTTGTAGAAAAGAAAATCTTATATAAGTGTTTAGGTAGATTTGTAAATGCATAGAATTCAATCTACAAGAACACACATGGAATAGCTGTCCAAGGTTAGTTGTGGAGGATCCTGGCAGGGTAGGATTTCTACTAACTGTCTATATAGAATATAAAATCTATGAAATATATTAGTTGTAAAATTTGCAATGAGACTATGTCAATATGTTCTATGTAAATGTTTTAACATTAAAGCTAAATGACAGGGAAAATACTGCCAAAGAATTATTAATGTGTTAATACTTTTAACACTAAGAAATTTCTAACAAAAATAAATATAATGAAGAAACCAATTTAAGAAACTAATGCACAGCAAGAGCACACAAGATAATAACTTACCATGGTGGCAAATAATCATAGCCAGAAATGGAAAAAAATAAAATTAAAATTGTCAAATATTCAAAATTTTCAAGTTATTGTTGAATATAAAAAATATGCCATTGGTACAGTAACATGAAAATTCTCCTATAATCCTGTGAGAATAACTGACTGATAATTGATATATTCTTGAAACAATTTTATCTATATATAACTTTAAATATGAAATAATTTATATAATTTTATCAATATATATATCAATATATAAAGGCGTAAACTTTAGCTTTATTACAGATTTCTGAATATATATTAGGGAAATTTTCCCAGATTCAAAAAGTGTTTTTTTTTTGTTGTTGTTGTTTTGTTGTTTTGTTTTTTTTGTGGTACGCGGGCCTCTCACTGTTGTGGCCTCTTCCATTGCGGAGCACAGGCTCCGGACACGCAGGCTCAGTGGCCATGGCTCACGGGCCCAGCCCCTCTGAGGCATGTGGGATATTCCCGGACCGGGGCACGAACCCGTGTCCCCTGCACCGGCAGGCGGACTCTCAACCACTGCTCCACCAGGGAAGCCCACTACTGCTATTTTTTTAATGTTAAAAATTTAAAAATGAGGTACATATCGTGCGAGGCACCTGCCTTAATTCCTCCCCCAAATTTTCCTTTATGTAGCTAACTTCTACTCATCATTCAGAATCAACTTCATTGCCATTTTCTTAGAGGAGCTTTCTCTGCCCTCTTTCTAAGTTTCCTTTGTTATATATCCAGATGACACAGCTCTCATTTGTAATTATAGTTGTAATTCATTGTTTTGAAATTACAGATCTTACTTGACTTATGATGGGGTAACATCCCAATAAACCCATTTGTAACTTGAAAGTATTAAGTCAAAAATGCATGTAATAGGGCTTCCCTGGTGGCACAGTGGTTGAGAGTCCGCCTGCCGATACAGGGGACACTGGTTCGTGCCCCGGACCGGGAAGATCCCACATGCTGCGGAGCGGCTAGGCCCGTGAGCCATGGCTGCTGAGCCTGCACGTCCAGAGCCTGTGCTCCACAACGGGAGAGGCCACAACAGTGAGAGCCCCGCGTACTGCAGAAAAAAAAAAAAAAAATTCATGTAATACATCTAACCTACTGAACACTGTAGCTTAGCCTATCCTATCTTAAACGTGCTTATAACACTTACATTAGCCTACAGTTGGGCAAAAGCATCTAAAACAAAGTCTATTTTAGTATAAAATGTTGAATATCTCATGTAATTTATTGAATACTGTACTCAAAGTGAAAAACAGAATTGTTGTATGTGTACAGAATGGTTGTAAGTGTGTCCGTTTTTTACCCTTATGATGGTGTGGCTGAGTTCACTGTGACTGGCTGCCCTGCCCAGCATCATGAGAGTACAGTACTGCCTATCACTAACCTGAGAAAAGGTCAAAAGTCAAAATTCAAAGTACAGTTTCTACTGAATCCATATTGCTTTCTCACCATTGTAGTGTTGAAAAATCATAAGTCTAACCATAGTAAGTTGAGGCCATCTGTATTTAATTGTAATTTTTACAAGAAATATAAAATAGACATACAAAAGAAGCTGTTTTTGCCTTATATTTGTGTATTTCCAGCTTCTAAAGATGGTGCATTGGTAGATACTCCAAAATAAACTGAGTAAATAAAAATGATCCATAGATTTTTTGATTTCTTGATTGATATTAAAAATTAAAAACAGAAGGAAATGCTCCAAAATGATACCAGTGATTATCTAAGATTGTTGAGATTATATATGATATTTTTGTGTGTGTTCATATGTATGTTTCTATGCATAAATTGTGTTAGCCTTATCAAGTGACTGTCAACTATATAATGAGAAAGTCAATTATTATTATTTTTTTTAATTGTGGCAATAGGAGTTGATATGTCAAGAATAACTTAATGGAATTTTTTTCAAATTATTACTGGCTAAAGTAGAAATTGAATGAAAAATTGAAGGAATTTATCCAAAATAATCTTAACGTAAATAACTATAAGCACAATCTTTCCATTTCATGTCATCTTGTACACATTATTTTACACTTATAATGTGTTTTTTAAGAGAAAATAAGTTATAATCTGGAAACAGGAATCAATAAATCTGGTCTCCTTACCTGGTTTTGCTGCTAATTTCTGGTCTAGGACAAATCATTTAGCTTTTCAGAGCCAAACTATTTGTAATCTATAATATGAGAATATTGGACTGTATTTTTTTCATCTTTAATATTTTCGTTTCCCAACTTTCCAGATTTACAGAAAGGATTGGTTGACTTTAAGAATGGGACTCAGGAAATCCCAATAATAGATTCCATTAATCCATATCTATGTCTATATGGGGAAAAAAAGAAAAGATTAAGTTTATGTGAGTTACCATGACTCATTAAAAGAGCACTAAACATGACAGGACCTGACATTTCCAGGTTCCTGGTGAGCAGACACAGATTGACAACCAGAAAGTTTATGATTATAGTCTCCACACATAAGAAGGTATAGCTTTCAACTTTATATACATCAGACAGTAACTGACTCATGATTTTAGTGACTTAAATTACTTTCAGAGAGCATGACAACCAAAATAAATATAAATTCTTAACCTAAATAGGCACATGTTTTCCTATAGTTCTGTTGTTACTTGATATGTCTTGTTTATAAAGCAGATTGGATTAGTTATGTATGATATTCTAATACAGCAATACTAAAAGTGGTCATAAATTTCCCAGATGAGCACAGATAATTCCTTAAAAGGAAAAGAAATCCACCTTTACTTTCTACATATTTCATTCAATTTACATTTTGTTTCACATTTTTTCTCAAGAGGAAATATCTACAGCTTACTGAAAGCATCAAAACCCAACTCAACTAAAACCTTGGCTTATCAACTGCCGTAAAGGATCACCCACAGATATTTATTGTCTGGCTAATTTGGCCATGTTTTCTATTCCTTTTTTTTTTTTTTTTTTGGCGATATGTGTGCCTCTCACTGTTGTGGCCTCTCCCGTTGCTGAGCACAGGCTCCGGATGCGCAGGCTCAGCAGCCATAGCTCATGGGCCCAGCCGCTCCGCAGCATGTGGGATCTTCCTGGACCGGGGCACGAACCCGTGTCCCCTGCATCGGCAGGCGGACTCTCAACCACCAGGGAGGCCCATGTTTTCTATTCTTGAAGGTAAGTTTAGCTAATTGGCATTCTTCTGGCCACTCTGCTAATGAAATCAGGGCCACAAACAGGGACTATCTTTCTATCTTGGCTATGATCAGATTAAAAAAAAATCTTAGTAATATTTTTTTTAATTATTCTATCTATGAGTTAAGTTACAGTATGAAGAACGCTGGAAATTTAGGTATTAATGGAACTTGATATTTCTATTGCAATTAAGGAAAGAAAAAGAATGAGTAACAAAAGAAAGCATAAATACCTACTAATAATAAAGAAGCCATTTTAAAGCTAGTTTAGAAAATGAGAAGACTGCTTGCGACTGATGGGGTACAGAAGTAACCACAGTGGTCTTGCTAAGATCCCTAAAGCTGTGGTATATTGAGTGTTTTTGTTGAAATATGGTAATAAGAAAAATCTTTTTTTTTTTTTTTATGTTAAGGCACCATCAGATTCACTATTCTGAAGCCATAGTCTAAACAATAAGGATGACCAGTTTGCAAATTTTCCCATTAGCTTACCACAGATAAAGGAATAAAAATAATTGTCAATGTAATATTGTTTGACAAAATTATTACTTCTATACAGAAGAAGGCTGTACCTCCAGATCTCAAAAGGAAATATTTCCTCTCTCCTAAGGTAGAAAAAAACAAGGCCATAGATTTTTAGGCTTTTTAAAAATATATTTTTCCCTGTTATTGTCTAATAATTTTAGAAGGTATATATATTTAGATTATTTGGTCATTGTTGATGAATTAGAAATATCAATTAAATAGAAATATTCTAAAATATAAAATAATTTCTTTATATGTTTATTATTAAAAAATGTCCCTAATAAAATATAATGTTTTAATTTCATGCTATAAAAATATAAGCAATCAATTTTTTTAAGGAAAGCATTTGGAAACCTCTCTTAAGTAATTAATTCTACTCAATAAGATATTCTTTCTTACTGAAGAGAATACATCTGATTGAAAGTTTGTATTTAAACAATTGTGAGGGGGGTTTTCCCTGGTGGCACAGTGGTTGGGAATCCACCTGCCAACACAGGGGACATGGGTTCGAGCCCTGGTCCAGGAAGAACCCACATGCCGAGGAGCAACTAAACCCGTGTGCCACAACTACTGAGTCTGTGCTCTAGCGCCCACAAGCCACAACTAATGAGCCCATGTGCCACAACTATGGAAGCCCGCAGGCCTAGAACCTGCACTCCATAACAAGAGAAGCCACCACAATGAGAAGATTGCGCACCACAACAAAGAGTAGCACCTGCTCACTGCAACTAGAGAAAGCCCACACGCAGCAACAAAGACCAAACGCAGCCAAAAATAAATAAATAAATAATAAAATAAATTAAAAAAAAAATTGTGAGACTGTCTCCTCCTCTTATCATACCAGCTCTGTCCTACACCTTCTCTTTACTCCAGGTCTCATGGTGTCTGTTAACCTTTTGTGTATCCAATCTTTCCTGATGGACTAAAAATCATTGACTCACATTGAATAAATGTGTCTGTATAGGGGTTGCTCCAGTGTCTCTTGGAACATAATTTGTTCCCTGAGAGTAGGTATTATTATTTAAATGTTTTTATCTCATCAAAATTAATATGTTGAAATATTAACCCCCATGTGGGATGGTATGGAGGTAGGGTCTGAGACAGCGGCCTCACAAGTAAAATTAGTGCCCTTATAAGAGATCAGAGAGCAAGCTCACTCTTTCTGCCATGTGAGGATGTACCAGGAAGTCATCATCTGCAACCTGGAAGGGGGCCCTAACTAGAACCCAACTATCCTGGCACAATGATATCCAATTTCCAAACACCAGAACTGTGAGTAATCAATTTTTGTTGTTGATAAATCACCCAGTTTATGGTATTTTTTTATAGTAGGCTAAGTTGTCGAAGATAGTAAGAAAGACTTACAAGGAAATGTTATTACTACTATTAATAAGGCTAACATTTATTGAACACTTGTTAAAATGTCAGGCTCTATGTTAAGTGCTTTATGTTCACTCTTTTAATCCACTCTGAAACCCCACGGAATAGGATCTTTTTTGGGTTTTTTTTAATTTTATTTAATTTATTTTTTTATACAGCACGTTCTTATTAGTTATCCATTTTATACATATTAGTGTGTATATGTCAATCCCAATCTCCTAATTAATCACAGCACCACCAATCCCCTCCACCACTTTCACCCCTTGGTGTCCATATATTTGTTCTCTACATTGGTGTCTCAATTTCTGCCCTGCAAACCAGTTCATCTGTACCATTTTTCTAGGTTCCACATATATGTGTTAATATACTATATTTGTTTTTCTTTCTGACTTACTTCACACTGTATGACAGTCTCTAGATTCATCCACATCTCTACAAATGACTCAATTTTGCTCCTTTCTATGGCTGAGTAATATTCCATTGTATATATGTACCATATCTTCTTTATCCATTCATCTGTCGATGGGCATTTATGTTACTTCCATAACCTGGCTATTGTAAATAGTGCTGCAATGAACATTGGGGTTCATGTGCCTTTTTGAACTATGGTTTTCTCTGGGTATATGCCCAGTAGTGGGATTGCTGGGTGATATAGTAACTCTATTTTTAGTTTTTTAAGGAATGTCCATACTGCTCTCCATAGTGACTGTAACAATTTATATTCTCACTAACAGTGCAAGAGGCTTCCCTTTTCTCCACACCGTCTCCAGCATTTGTTGTTTGTAGATTTTCTGATGATGCCCATTCTAACTGGTGTGAAGTGATGCCTCATTGTAATTTTGATTTGCATTTCTCTAATAATTAGTGATATTGAGCAGCTTTTCATGTGCATCTTGGGCATCTGTATGTCTTTTTTGGAGAAATGTCTATTTAGGTCTTCTGCCCATTTTTGTATTGGGTTGTTTGTTTTTTTAATATTGAGCTGCATGAGCTGTTTATATATTTTAGAGAGTAATCCTTTGTCCGTTGATTCATTTGCAAATGTTTTCTCCCATTCTGAGGGTTGTCTTTTTGTCTTGTTTGTAGTTTGCTTTGCTTTGCAAAAGCTTTTAAGTTTAATTAGGTCCCATTTGTTTATTTTTGTTTTTATTTCCATTACTCTAGGAAGTGGATCAAAAAAGATCTTGCTGTAATTTATATCAAAGAGTGTTCTTCCTATGTTTTCCTATAAGAGTTTTATAGTGTCTGGTCTTACATTTAGGTCTCTAATCCCTTTTGAGTTTATTTTTGTGTATGGTGTTAAGGAGTGTTCTAATTTCATTCTTTTACATGTAGCTGTCCCGTTTTCCCAGCATAACTTATTGAAGAGACTGTCTTTTCTCCATTATGTATCCTTGCCTCCTTTGCCACAGATTTGTTGATCATAGGTGCATGGGTTTATCTCTGGGCTTTCTATTCTGTTCCATTGATCTATATCTCTGTTTTTGTGCCAGTACCATATTGTCTTGATTACTGTAGCTTTGTAGTATAGTCTGAAGCCAGGGAGTCTGATTCCTCCAGGTCAGCTTTTTTCCCTCAAGACTGCTTTGGCTATTCAGGGTCTTTTTTGTCTCCATACAAATTTTAAGATTTTTTGTTCTAGTTCTGTAAAAAATGCCATTGGTAATTTGATAGGGATTGCATTGAATCTGTAGATTGCTATGGGTAGTATAGTCATTTTCATAATATTGAATTTTCCAATCCAAGAACAAGGTATATCTCTCCATCAGTTTGTATCATCTTTAATTTCGTTCATCAGTGTCATAGTTTTCAACATACAGGTCTTTTATCTCCCTAGGTAGGTTTATTCCTATGTATTTTATTCTTCTGCTTGCAATGGTAAATGGGAGTGTATCCTTAGTTTCTCTTTCAGATTTTTCATCATTATTATATAGGAATGCAAGAGATTTCTGTGCATAAATTTGGTGTCCTGCAACTTTACTAAATTCATTGTTTAGCTCTACTAGTTTTCTGGTGGCATCTTTAGGATTGTCTATGTATAGTATCATGTCATCTGCAAACAGTAACAGTTTTACTTCTTCCTTTCCAATTTGTATTCCTTTTATTTCTTTTTTTTTCTCGGATTGCCATGGCTAGGACTTCCAAAACTATGTAGAAAAATAGTGGTGAGAGTGAACATCCTTGTCTTGCTCCTGATTTTAGAGGAAACGTTTTCAGTTTTTCATCATTGAGAATGATGTTTGCTGTGGGTTTGTCATATATGGCCTTTATTATGTTGAGGTAGGTTCCCTCTATGCCCACTTTCTGGAGAGTTTTTATCATAAATGGGTGTTGAATTTTGTTAAAAGCTTTTTCTGCATCTATTGAGATGATCATATGCTTTTTATTTTTCAATTTGTTAACATGGTGTATCACATTGATTGATTTGCGTATATCGAACAATCTTCACATCACTGGGATTAATCCCTCTTAATCATGGTGTATGATCCTTTTAATGTGTTGTTGGATTCTGTTTGCTAGTATTTTGTTGAGGATTTTTGCATCTATATTCATCAGTGATATTGGTCTGTAATTTTCATTTTTTAGTAATGTCTTTGTCTGGTTTGGGTATCAGGGTATTGGTGGCCTCATAATGAGTTTGGGAGTGTTCCTTCCTCTGCAGTTTTTTGGAAGAGTTTGAGAAGGATGGGTGTTAGCTCTTCTCTAAATGTCTGATAGAATTCTCCTGTGAAGTCATCTGGTCCTGGACTTTTGTTTCTTGAAGATTTTTAATCACAGTTTCAATTTCATTACTTGTGATTGGTCTGTTCATATTTTCTAATTCTTCCTGGTTCAGTCTTGAAAGGATATACCTTTCTAAGAATTTATCCATTTCTTCCAGGTTGTCCATTTTATTGGTATAGAGTTGCTTGTAGTAATCTCTCAGGATGCTTTGTATTTCTTCAGTGTCTGTTGGAACTTCTCCTTTCTCATTTCTAATTTTATTGATTTGAGTCTTCTCCCTCTTTTTCTTGCTGAGTCTGGCTAATGGTTTATAAATTTTGTTTATTTCTCACAGAACCAGCTTTTAGTTTTATTGATCTTTGCTATTGTTCCTTTTGTTTCTATTTCATTTATTTCTGCTCGGATCTTTACAATTTCTTTCCTCCTTCTAACTTTGGGTTTCCTGTGCTCTTCTTTCTCTAATTCCCTTAGGTGTAAGGTTAGATTTTTTATTTGTGATTTTTCTTGTTTCTTGAGGTAGGACTGTATTGCTATAAACTTCCCTCTTAGAACTGCTTTTGCTGCATCCCATAGGTTTTGGATCATCTTGTTTTCATTGTCTTTTGTCTCTAGGTATTTTTTTATTTCCTCTTTGATTTCTTCAGTCTTCTCTTGGCTATTAAGTAGTGTATTGTTTAGCCTCCATGTGTTTTTATTTTTTACAGATTTTTTCCTGTAATTGATTTCTAATCTCATAGCATTCTGATCAGAAAAGATGCTTGATATGATTTCAATTTTCTTAAATTTACTGAGGCTTGATTTTGTGACCCAAGGTGTGAACTATCCTGGAGAATGTTCCATGTGCAGCTGAGAGGAACGTATAATCTGCTGTTATTGGATGGAATGTCCTAAAAATGTCAATTAAATCTATCTGGTCTATTGTGCCATTTAACGCTTGTGTTTCCTTATTAATTTTCTGTTTGGATGATCTGTCCATTGATGTAACTGAGGTGTTAAAGTCCCCCATTATTATTGTGTTACTGTTGATTTCCTCTTTTATAGCTGTTAGCAGTTGCCTTATGTATTGAGGTGTTCCTATGTTGGGGGCATATATATTTATAATTGTTATATCTTCTTCTTGGATCTGTCCCTTGATCATTATGTAGTGTCCTCCTTTGTCTCTTGTAACATTCTTTATTTTAAAGTTTATTTTATCTGATATGAGTATTGCTACTTCAGCTTTCTTTTGATTTCAATTTGCATGGAATATCTTTTTCCATCCCCTCACTTTCAGTCTGTACGTGTCCCTAGGTCTGAAGTGGGTCTCTTGTAGAAAACATATTTATGGGTCTTGTCTTTGTATCCATTCATACAGCCTGTGTCTTTTTGTTGGAGCATTTAATCCATTCATGTTTAAGGTAATTATCAATATGTATGTTCCTTTTACCATTTTCTTAATTGTTTTGGGTTTGTTTGTGTAGGTCCTTTTCTTCTCTCGTGTTTCCCACTTAGAGAAGTTCCTTTAGCATTTGTTGTAGAGCTGGTTTTGTGGTGCTGAATTCTCTTAGCCTTTACTTCTCTGTAAAGCTTTTGATTTCTCCATCGAATCTGAATGAGATCCTTACTGGGTAGAGTAGTCTTGATTGTAAGTTCTTCCCTTTCATATCTTTAAATATGTCATGACATGCCCTGCTGACTTGTAGAGTTTCTGCTGAGAAATCATCTGTTAACCTTATGGGAGTTCCCTTATCTGTTATTTGTCATTTTTCCCTTGCTTCTTTCAATATTTTTTCTTTGTCTTTAATTTTTGCCAATTTGATTACTATGTGTCTTGGCATGTTTCTCCTTGGGTTTATCCTGGATGGGACTCTCTGTGTTTCCTGGACTTGGGTGGCTATTTCCTTTCCCATGTTAGGGAAGTTTTTGACTATAATCTCTTTAAATATTTTCTCGGGTCCTTTCTCTTCTCCTTCTGGGACCCCCTATAATGCAAATGTTTTTACGTTTAATGTTGCCCCAGAAGTCTCTTAGGCTGTCTTCATTTATTTTCATTCTTTTTTCTTTATTCTGTTCTGCAGCAGTTAATTCCACCATTCTGTCTTCCAGGTCACTTATGTGTTCTTCTGCCTCAGTTATTCTGCTATTGATTCTTTCTAGTGTATTTTTCATTTCAGTTATTGTATTGTTCATCTCTGTGTTTTGTTCCTTAATTCTTATAGGCCTTTGTTAAACATTTCTTGCATCTTCTCTACCTTTGCCTACATTCTTTTTCAGAGGTCCTGGATCATCTTCACTATCATTATTCTGAATTCTTTTTCTAGAAGGTTGCCTATGTCCACTTCATTTAGTTGTTTTTCTGGGGTTTTATCTTGTTCCTTCATATGGTACATAGCTCTCTGCCTTTTCATCTTGTCTATCTTTCTGTGAATGTGGTTTTTATTCCACAGGCTGCAAGATTGAAATTCTTGCTTCTGCTGTCTGCCCTCTGGTGGATGAGGCCATCAAAGAGGCTTGAGCAAGTTAACTGATGGGAGGGACTGGTGGTGGGTAGAGCGGGCTGTTGCTCTGGTTGGCAGCACTCAGTAAAAATTTAATCCACTTGTCTGCTGATGGGTGGAGCTGGGTTCCCTCTCTATTGGTTGTTTGGCCTGACGTGACCCACCACTGGAGCCTACCTAAGCTCTTTGGTGGGGCTAATGGTGGTCTCTGGGAGGGCTCACACCAAGGATTACTTCCTAGAATTTCTGCTGCCAGTGTCCTTGTCCTCATGGTGAGACACAGCCACCCCTCACCTCTGCCAGAGACCCTCAAACACTAGCAGGTTGGTCTCGTTCTGTCTCCAATGGGGTCACTGCTCCCTTCCCTGGGTCCTGATGTGCACACTCTTTCGTGTGTGCCCTCCAAGAGTGGAGTCTCTTTTTTCCCCAGTCCTGTCAAAGTCCTACAGTCAAATCCTGGTAGACTTTAAAGTCTGATTCTCTAGGAATTCCTCCCCCCATTGCCAGACCCCCAGGTTGGGAAGACTGACGTGGGGCTCAGAACCTTCAATCCAGTGGGTGGACTTCTGTGGTATAAGTGTTCTACAGTTTGTGAGTCATCCACCCAGCAGTTATGGGATTTGATTTTATTGTGATTGTGCCCCTCCTACCATCTCATTGTGGCTTCTCCTTTGTCTTTGGATGTGGGGTATGTTTTTTGATGTGTCCCAGTGTCTTCCTGTCGATGATTGTTCAGCAGTTATTTGTGATTCCAGTGGTCTCACACGAGGGAGTGAGAGCACATCCTTCTACTCCTCCATCTTGAACCAATCTCTCTAGGATCTATTATTAATTATCCCCACATTAGAGATAAGGACTGGATCTTAGATAGGTCACACAGCTGCTAAGTCACAGAGTTGAGGTTCAAACTAATTCCAGAGCACTGTGTAAAACTGACTCATGTGTATTGAGATTCTAACCATTGGTTTCTCACCTTTCTGTTTTAGGAAAGGAATTTTCTGTTTCTGTGTTTTATCTTTACATTTCTCTTTTAACTTTTATTTCCTCCAGAAAGGGACCTCATTTTGCCTAAGGGAGAACCATGATTGCATATTGATAATAATCGTATGAGAATTTTTATAAGTCATATTACTAAATATGTTTTTATAGTCCAGAGATCTTATAAATCACATGTAGGCAAACACAGAAAAATGGTTAAGATTCAGCTTGTTAGGGTGACATAACTGTGACATCTCCATTTCCCTAGAAACAAGTTGAGATTAGAAAGCACAGAGAATAGTAATAAATGAGTTCTTTCTTGGACATAAATATTTGAATTTTGTTAGATTTTCTCAGAAATAATCTGAAAGTAAAGTATTTCTCTAATGCAGATAGAAGAGCAAAACAATAGCAAAAAATAATTTTGATCTACTACTTTACCTAAGAAATCAACCTCTAAAACACATGCACTGGTGATACTAGTTGACTATACCACTATTAGAGGAGAAAATGTAGCAAATTCAACTGAAGTTGTACACATAATAGAAAAATATGACTTATGTGAAGAAAGAAGCTGACAGAGGAAAGGAGGAAGATTTTAAAAATATTATTTCATCATTCCCTTCTTACATGTTTTTAATGAGAATGTTCGCTGTAATCAGGATCTCTCATCATCAAGAAAGAATATTTCAGTGATTAACATATACACACTACTATATATAAAATAGATAAGTAACAACTGTATACCACAGGGAACTATACTCAATATTTAGTAAAACCCTATAAGGGAAAAGAATCTAAAAAGGAAAAAAAAAATATGTATATATATATATATATATATATATATATATATATATATATATATATATATATATATATAACTGAATCACTGTGCTGTACACCTGAAACTAACATGATATTGTAAATCAACTCTACTTTAATTTAAAAAAAATATTGACATAAAAGAAAATTATAAATAAATAAATAAAATGTACTTACTAAATTAAAAGAAAAAGAAAAGAAAGCAGAGTTCACAACAGAGGTCACCACACTTTTCTATGAAGAGTAAGATAGTAAATATTTTAGTCTTTGCAGCCTATTTAGTCTCTGTCACAACTATTCAACTCTGTCATTGTAGTACAAAAGCAAAAGTAAACATGGACTTACATAAGCAAATGGGAATGACCATTTTCCAATAAAACTGTATTAATACAAAAAAATCGATAACCAGCCTGCAGGCCAAAGATTCCCAAGCCCTGCTCTAGAAGAGAGAGAAAAATATTTAGAAATACAAATCCTCCTGATAAAAAGAACTGAGACTACTACTTAATGATGGAATCTTAAAAGATCACATTGGATAGCTTGTCAAAATGATTACTAAGGATGTGCTAACATTCTTTACATTATTTGTGGGTATAAGCACAGAAAGAATGCATTCTATAGCTTGAGGCACTGAGATCCAATAAAGAATGAGAAGCTTTTTAGCAAAGTCAAGGTAATATCATCATACATGTGCTGAGCTTGAGTGATTATTAAAGATTCTATGGCAGCATCATGGGAGAACTTTATGAGAAAACAAATCCACATAGAAAGATATTAATCAGATATGAGACCATTTCAGGATCTCAAATGTGTGATAATGGACAATCTCTAAGCTCTTTATTGAGGTCCTTATAGACACATGTGCCATGTTCATCCTTGTTATTCTTCACTCTAAAATTTGTAGATGATTTTAAAAGTAGTGTGCAGTCATTTGCAATGCATACACACCTATGCATACACATGCAAATAGGTAAAAAGGAAAAAGGTGTACTATTTGAAGAACTAGCACCTTTATGCACAAAAGCACCGTGGAAGATACAGATTTGAGCTTCAGTGAGTGATGAGAACAAAGGCCATTTGTCAAAGCATTCTCCTTGTTGACTGTGATTACAGTCACTTCTAAAAGGTCTTTACCTACACTTTGACCACATATCACCTGCTCAACAAGCTCAATTACAGCAGACAAAGGATAATCATTCTTTCTCTAGATAGCAAAGCTTGTAATCACTGCCCAATAATCCAGGGATGAAAACTGGACAGATCTTATAATAAATTTATTTAAAAAATGACACCAAATCTGCTTTTCCTTATGTTTTATATACATTGTGGATCATACCATCATTTATGCAATCATACAAGTTAGAAATATAGAAATATTCTCCCACTCTCCACTCCCAAGCCCTCACAATCTTATAGATTCTATCTTCACACCATTTCTCAAGCCTGGCCCTACCTCTCTACATCCATTGCTACTGCCTTCCTTATGACCATCATTGAATCTTAGCTATATAGTAGAATAGTCTCCTACAACACCTATCGCTTGTATTTTTAAAAATCTCTATTTCATGCAAATCAGAACCACAATGAAATATCATCGTATACCTGTTAGAATGGCTATCATCAAAGAGACAATGAGCATTGGGGAGGATGCGGATAAATAGGAACACTTGTGCACTGTTTGTGGGAATGTAAATTGGAATAGCCACTGTGGAAAAGAGTACAGAGGTTCCTCAAAAAAATAAAAACAGAACTACAATAGGATCCAGCAAACCAGCTTCTGAGTATATATCTGAAGGAAATGAAATTGCAATCTTGAAGATATATATATATCTTCAAGATATACCTGCACCCTCATATTCATTGCAGTATTATTCACAATAGCTAAGAAATGGGAACAACATGTGTCCATTGACAGATGAATGGATAAAGAAGGTGTGTGTGTGTGTGTGTGTGTGTGTGTGTGTGTGTGTGTGTGTATACACACATATACAATAGAATGGTACTCAACTATTAAAGAGAAGAAAAGCCTGCCATTTATGAAAATATGAATGAATCTTAAGGGCATGGACCTTACTAAGTGAAATTAGTCACACAGAGAAAGACAAATACTGTTAGATCTCACCTATATTTGGAATAAAAAAAAACCAAACTCATAGAAAGAACAGATTGGTGGTTGCCAGGGGCTATGGTGTGGGGGAAATGGAGAGATATTAGTCAAAGGATACAAACTTCCAGTCAGAAGATGAATAAGTTCTGGAGATCTGATGTATAGCATTGTGACTATAGTTAACAACACTGTATGTTATACTTGAAGTTGATAAAAAGTAGATCTTAAATGTTTTCACCACACACACAGACACAAAGGTAACTCTGTGAAGTGATGGATGTGTTAACTAAACTTATTGTGGTATTTCATAATATATACATATACTGAATAATCACACTGTACACCTCAAAATTACACAATGCCATATATCAATCATATTTCAATAAACCTTGAAAAATTATACTTCAATAAATCTAGGGAATAATCTCTATTTTATCCCTTACATTGATACCAGAATTGTCTTTTCAAAATGCAAAACTTATTATGTTTTTCTTACTTTTAAATCTGCGAATGAATAAACTATGCATATATGATAAACTCCAAATTCTTTGGCAGGGCATATCAAACTCTCCATGATCTACTCCTGATCTAAAATGCAATAAATGTACCATTTCTCTTTCTTCTGGCAGCCAAACCTTCTTTCCTGGCTACAGTTATGGGCACATGACCCAAACTGAGCTATCATAAAACTCATTATACCCATACATGTTGATTGGTAGAGAAGTTGGTATATAACCCAAAGTCTATTAGTGTTATCTCCTAAAAACTTCTAAATCCAAGTAGGGAAAGATCATTCTTTTCAACTTTAGTCTGTGGATAAAGAACACTGAGTATAAGACTGAGGTCTATTTTCAAAGACCCTATCCTCCACATCACTATTACGTTGCAGTAGAGAAAGAAGAATCTGCACAGAGAAAAGTAAAAATAAGAAGTGGACAGTATAGTTTAAGTCCCTGGTTACAGCTGTCCCTAACCTTAACTTCCATCTACCCTATTACACTCTGTTCTTCCATTTTGTCACATGGTCTAATGCTTCCTGTTTTGTCTTAAACTGCTGTATTGGGTGTTTTCATATGTGACCAAAGAGTTTTGACTAATGCAAACGACCTGGCTTTAGTCCTTTTCTCCCTGGCTTTAGTCCTTAGTGTCACAACTTTGAAGACCTGCTTCATATCCATAGCTGCAACTTTATCCCAGGACTCTTTTTTGAAATGATCTTAAGGACAGAGTCAAAGGCTCAGCATATCCTTTTGCCTTCCTTAATTTCATTCTTGTCTTTCCTAAGGCTTGATTATTTCATTTTTATGAATCCCAACAGGTAGACTGTGAAAAGCTTTGGAATTCAACAATGGGATCTTCCAAGAGCACTGAGAGGTTATGATGTCACCAGATAGAAATAAATTTCGTTGGAAAAAGTCATCTCCTGGTGAAGTGGGCATTTCTGAGACAAGGTAAGCAATGGTTTGTCCACTGAAGGATTATAGGGAAAGAAGAAGAGTTTAGATGATGAAAATTGACTCATAATAGCCCCAAATAGCTTATAGTAAATAATCATTATCATTTTGTGATACTGGTGAAATACTGTAGTCAGAAAGCCTGAGTGTTTGCTTGAATCCTTTGACAAATAATTTAATCTTGTTGAGTTTCAGTTTCCTTCCCTATTATTGGGTATGAATAATTTATATTGCTATATCATAGTTATGGTGTGATGATGAAATAATTAATGAATGGATAAACTGAAAATTAGGTAGAGCTTTGCAAATGAGAGAGTCTTAAACGTAATAGTGTAAGCCAAAAAAGTAAGTCTCAGATGGCAGATCATCAGATGCTGAGACAGCCTAGTGAGACAAGAGACTCTTTAACCCACCACCCACAGTCACACTCACTCACACTCACACAATAGGGGCTATATTTTCTATTTACTTACCTATTAGCACTGCCAAAAGTTAAAATAGTACTACTTTCCAAATAATTTAACTTTTTGAGGATAACAGAAAAAAATATCATTTCTTGTTTTCAAGTCCTGGATTCAATAAGTAATATAAATATGACACTTGTGAAAGACATGGCAATTTCACTGATACTGCTAAAAATTAAACAAGAAAAAAATATTATATGGGATCTTCTTTAAGAGTTTTTATTTGGCTAATACTGCAAGACTTCAAGATATTAGATTTATTAAACAACATAGCAAGAACACCCAATTTCAGCATTGTGACAGGCCCATTAATAAAACCTGCCCAGGCAGAAAACCAAGTTGGGGAAATTGACAGTTCATTATCACTCTTCTCCTGAAGTAAAGGAAATATCCTTAGAAACTTGAATCCATCCATCCTCTTTTAAGCAGAGAGTACATTAGTCTTTTTCCTTTATTAAAATGAGCACAAATTGAAAATTCATAGATTGATTTCCTCTATTCAGTCTTGGTTTGAAACTTAACTTCCTACAGATTTTAACAGGTATTTTTTGAGTCTGAGTCTCCTGGTAACACCTTCTAAATGTAGCTCTGACCTTATGACAGCAAAGAAGGTAGTTCCAACCTGATAAAAACTTATAGAAAATGTAGTGTCTGCTTATAAATACAAGAAAATAGCAAAGATGATTATTTTTTCATCACTAAATTCTAAGATTTGCAGATTTAGCATTATAGTAGTCCTTTGTTGTAAATATAAAGTCATATAATCAGCAGTTCCATTTTTTGATATTTATATGCCTTCCTGCAGGATTTATGGAGCACATACTGTGTGTGAGGAATTGAGCTGGAAACAGACATATAAATACACCATGGCACTAAATTAAAAAAACATCAAATTTGACTTCTCTAAAGTATAGAGTGTGGCAGGAATTATGGAGTTTGACTTCTGAGAGTAGGTCATAAAAGACATTGTTGGTACATAAATAGAAGATGACAGAGTAGAAAGACTCTGAGCTCACCTCTCACAGCCACAAAATTACAATTATTTACATAATAACTATTGAAGAAAAAGACTGAAACCTATCAGAAAAGATATTCTATAACTAAAATTATAAAGAAGGAACTACAACAAGATGGGTAGGAGAGGTGGAGTTGTGGTATAGTCAAGAGTCATACCCCCAGATGGGTGACCCACAAAAGGCAGAAAAATTAGAATTGCAGAGGTACTCCCTAGGGAGAAAGGAGTCTGAGCCCCACATTGGGCTCCCAAGACTGGGGTTCCTGTATTGGGAAGATGAGCCCCCAGAATATTTGTCTTTGTAGGCCAGTGGGATTTACGTTTAGGAGACTCAGACTGACGTGGGAAATAGAGACTCCACTCTTACAGGGTTCATGCAAAATCTCACATGCTCTGTGACCCAGGGCAGAAGCAGTAATTTGAAAGGAACCTGGGTCAGACCTACCTGTTGATCTTGGAGAGCCTCGTAGAGGGGTGGGAGGCAATTGGAGCTCACCCTGGGGACATTAGACACTGTAGCAGCCATTTTTGGTAGCTAATTCTACCACATGGACACTGATAAGCACCATTTAGGAATCCTCCCTCTAGCTTATAAGCCTAGGACCCAGCTCTGCACCTGCCCACCAGCCCGTACACACAAGTACTGGGCAGCCTCAGGCCAATTAACTAACTGGTCAAGGATACAGCCCTGTCAACCAGCAGATAGGTTGCCTTAAGACCCCCTGAGCCCACAGCCACCCCTGGACACAGCTATACTTATCAGAGGACTCAGGATCTGACCCCACACACTAATGCACAGGCATTAGACCTGAGACACCAGGGTCTTGCAGCTAGAGACCTAGAGATCAAGCTCTGCTTACCAGTGGGCAGGTACCAGCCCCAGAATGCCCTGGCCTGCAGCCCCACCCACCAGTGAGTCTGCTCTAGACATGGAAATAGCCTCATTCACCAGTGTGCAGACACCAGTCTTAAGATAACCATAGTCCTTCAGTCTGCTGTGACAGGACCCAATCTTTCTACAAGCAGGTCAGCACAAGTCCTGAGACCTAATCTCTTGACCTTGACTCCACCCACCAATGAGCCAGCACTATCTTCAGGACCTCCCAGAATTCAATAGGCAGCCACATTGTGAAAGGTTCCATCAACCAGTGGCTGGCAGCATTCACATGAGGTAGGTCTGGGCAATCAACTGGACTAGGGACAGGCATGTCTACCAGACCATCCACAGTAAAACTTCAACCTGCCTCAACAGAAGCACCCTGCAGCCAACATAGGAAGCATACCTAGAGCATATAGATCTGGTGACCCAAGCAGAGTGTGCTATTGAGACACACAGGACATCTCTTACAGAAGGCCACTTCTCCAAGTCAGCAAATGTAACCAATGTACAAGATACACAGAAATAAAAGCCAGAAGTTAGGCAAAATGAGGGAACAAAGGAACATGTTCTAAGTAAAAGGACAAGTTAAAAACCCAGATAAATTAAGTAAAGTGGAGATAGGCAATCTATCCGAGAAAGAGTTCAAGTTAATGATTATTAAAATGACAAAAGAAGCAGGGAGAAGAATGGATGAACAGAGGGAGAAGTAAGAAGTTTTTAACAAGGGTTAGAAACTATAAAGAACAACCAAATGGAGATGAAGAATGTAATACTGCAATGAAAAATCCACTAGAAGGAATCAAGAGTACACTAAATGATGCAGAAGAACAGATCAGTGAACTGGAAGATACAGGAGTAGAAATTACTGAAGCTGAACAGAAAAATAGAATGAGAAGAAATGAGAACAGATTAAGAGACCTCTGAGACAACATCTAGTATTATAGGGGCCCCAGGATGAGAAGAGAGAAAGGGACAGAGAGCATACCTAAAGATATAATAGCTGAAAACTTCCATAACCTGGGAAAGGAAACAAACATCCAAGTCCAGGAAGCAAAAGGTATCCCAAACAGAATCAACAAAAAGATTACCACATCAAGACACATTGTAATTAAAATGGCCAAAGTTAAAGACAAAGAGGTAACATTAAAAGTAGCAAGTTTAAAGCAGCAAGTTACATAAAAGAATTCCCATAAGGCTATCAGCTAACTTTTCAGGAGAAATTTTGCAGACCAGAAGTGAGTGGTGTGATATATTTAGAGTGATGAAAGGCAAAAACCTACCAGCAAGAACACTGGCTTTGCAAGCCTCTCGTTCAGATTTGATGAAGAGATCAAAAGTTTTACAGACAACCAAAAGCTAAAAGAGTTCAAAACCATCAAACCACTTTTAAAAGAAATGTTAAAGGGACTTATTTAAGCAAAATATGAGGCTACAACTAGAAATATGAAAATTATGAAATTAAAAACACATTGGGCTTCCCTGGTGACGCAGTGGTTGAGAGTCTGCCTGCCGATGCAGGGGACACAGGTTCGTGCCCCGGTCCAGAAAGATCCCACATGCCATGGAGTGGCTGGGCCCATGAGCCATGGCCACTGAGCCTGCATGTCCGGAGCCTGTGCTCCTCAATGGGAGAGGCCACAACAGTGAGAGATCCGCATACTCAAAAAAAAAAAAAAAAAACGAAAAAACAAAAAAAAAAAAAACAAAAACACAGTAGTAATTCTAAATAATTTATGTGTATATTCCACCCTCATGGAGGTAGAGCATGAGTACCCACTCCTTAGTGTGGGCTAAGCATAGTGACAGCCTTCCAAAGAGTACAGTATGGAAAGGGTCACAAACAAGCAATTTTACAGTGGAGAAATCTGAAAAATACTACCTTAGCCAGGTGATCAAGATCAACATCAACATGGTAAGTCATGTTGATAATATGTACCTTTCATATGGTGTGATGAGAATGAGACTTTACCTCTGTGTCCTTCCTCCCTAAAACACATAACCCCAGTTTAATCATGAGAAAAATATCAGACAAATCTCAATTGAGGAACATTCTACAAAATACCTGACCAGTACTCCTCAAAAAAATACTGTACCAGTACTCCTCAAAGGTAAGGAAAGTTCAGGAAAATATCACAGCCAAGAAGAGTATAAGGAGACATGACAAATAAATGTACTGTGGTAACCTGGATGGGTTCCTAGAATAGTAAAAGAATATTAGGTAAAAACTAAGGAAATCTGAATGAGATATGTACTTTGGTTAATAATAATGTGCCAGTATTGATTCATTAATTGTGACAAATGTACCATCCTATGTACAAGAACTTAATAATAGGGGAAACTGTGTATGAGTATATGTTACCTCTCTGTATTATGTTTGCAATTTTTCTTTAAATCTAAAGCAATGTTAAAATAAAGTGTCTACTCTTAAAAGCAAACACACATTAGTAAAGGCAAATATACAGTGAAGTTAGTAAATTAACCATGTACAAAGCTAGTAGGAAAGTTAAAATACAAATTAGGAAAATCACCTATATCAACAATAAGCAGTTAAGGGATAAAATAAGCAAATAGATGTAAAATACTTAAAATATGATGTCAAAAAAAAAATCATGAGGGGAGGAGAGAAAAATGTGGGGTTGTTAAAATATGTTCAAAATTAAGAGATTAGCAAGTTAAAACAAGCATATATATATATATATATATGGCTCATGGTAATCACAAACCAAAAATCTATAATATATATACACACACACAAAAAAAAGGGATCCAAGCATAACACTAAAGATAGTGATCAAATCACAAGAGAAGAGAACAAAAGAAGAAAGGAACAAAAAAGAACAACAAAAACAATGCCAAAAAAATTAACAAAATGTCAATAAAAACATACATATCAATCATTACATTAAGTGTAAATGGACTAAATTCTCCAATTGAAAGACATAGAATGGCTGAATGGAAATAAAAACAAGGGCTGCATATATGTTGCCTACAAGAGATTCACTTCAGATCTAAAAACACACGCATACTGAAAATGAGGAAATAAAAAAAGGTCTTCCATGCAAATGGAAATCAAAAGAAAGTCAGTGTAGCAATACATGTATCAGACAACATAGACTTTAAAACTAAGACTACAGGGGAGACCTTCAAGATGGTGGAGGAGTAAGATGTGGAGATCACCTCCCTCCCCCTAAATACATCAAAAATACATCTACATGTGGAACAACTCCTACAGAACACCTACTGAATGCTGGTAGAAGACCTCAGACTTCCCAGAAGGCAAGAAAATCCCTACATACCTGGATAGAGCAAAATAAAAAAGAACAAACAGAGACAAAAGAATAGGGATGGGATCCGCACCTCTGGGAGGGAACTGTGAAAGTGGAAGAGTTTCCACACACTAGGGAGCCCCTTTGCTTGTGGGGACAGGGGGTAGAGGGGAAGCTTCAGAGCCACAAAGGAGAGCGCAGCAACAGGGATGCAGAGGGCAAAGCGGAGAGATTTGTACAGGAGAAGTGGAGATCCTCCCATGCAGAGGATCAGTGCTGACCAGTCCTCAGCAGCCTGAGAGGCTTGTCTGCTAACATGCCAGGGCGAGTAGGGGCTGGGAGCTGAGGCTCGGGCTTCAGAGGTCAGACCTCAGGGAGAGGACAAGGACTTGATGCATGAAGACAGCCTGAAGGGGCTAGTGTGACACAGCTAGACAGGAGGGTGTCCAGGAAAAAGTCTGGTCCTGCCAGAGAGAAAAGAGACCTTTGTTTTGGGGTGTGTGAATAGAGGGAATTCCTTCCCCATGTGCTCACAGAAAGCAGAGCACTGCCTAAGTGAGCTCCAGAGAGGGGAACAAGCTGCGGCTATCAGCTTCAACCCCAGAGATGGGCTGCCTCTGACACCAAGAATCCTGTGTGCAAGTGCAGGTCACTATCCATACAACCCTGGGAGCCTGTGTAACATGACACAGGGTCCTGAGATCCAGGGACAACTTCCCCAGGAGAACACACAGCATGCTTCAGGCTGTTACAATGTCACTCCTGCCTCTGTCGCCTCAGGCTTCACCTGCATTCCAATTATGACTACTACACACCTCACTCTCCCAGGCCTGAGTGAGCAAGAGAGCCCTAATCAGTCACTGCTTTAAGCCCCTCCTGTCAGGGCAGGGAACATATTCCTGAGGGCAGCCTACACACAAAGTGGGGAAAAAGCCAAAGCTGAAACGCAGGAGCTGTGTGCAAAAAAAGATGCGAAAAGAAAATTTCTCTGTGCAGCCTCAGGAGCAGCAGATTAAATCCCCACAATCAATTTTATAAACCCTTCATCTGAAGAATACCTGAATAGAGAACAAATGTTCCCAAAATTGAGGTGCTGAACTTTGGAAGCAACTGTACACTTGGAATTTGCTTTCTGTTTCTAATTTGTCTCTGGTTTTATGTTTATCTTAGTTTAGTATTTAGAGCTTATTATCATTGGTGGATTTGTTTATTGGTTTGGTGCTTTCTTCCATTTTTTAAATTTCTTTCCCCTTTTCTTCTCTTTTTGTGAGTGTGTATATATATGCTTCTTTGTGTGATTTTCTCTGTAAAGGTTTGCTTTAACAATTTGTTTTAGAGTCCTGTCTGTTCGTTTTCTTTTCTCTTTTTTCTTTTTGTTGTTGTAGTCTTTTTTTCCCCCTCTCTTCTTTTTCTTCTGAGCTGTGTGGCTGAAGAAAAGATCTTGGTGCTCCATCTAGGTGTTGCACCTGAGTCTCCAAGGTGGGAGGGCCGAGTCCAGGACATTGGACCACAAGAAACCTCCCAGTTCCACATAATATCAATCAGCGAGAGCTCTCCAAAGATCATTGTCTCAATGCTAAGACCCAACTCCACTGAAAGGCCAGCAAGCTCCAGTGCTTTATGTCCCATGCCAAAAAACAATCAAGACAGGAACACAACCCCACCTATTAGCAGAGAGGCTGACTAAAGTCATAGTAAGTTACAGACACACAAAATCACACTGCTGGATGTGGCCCTGACCACAAGAAGGACAAGATACAGCCCCACCAACAGGAACACAGGCACCAGTCCACTCCACATGGAAGCCTACACAAGCAATTGAACCAAACTCACCCACTGGGGGCAGACACCGAAAATAACGGGAACTACAAACGTGAAGCCTGGGAAAATGAGACCCAAAACACAGTAAGTTAAACAAAATGAAAAAACAGGGAAATATGCAGCAGATGAGGGAGCAAGGGAAAAACCACTAAAACAAACAAATAAAAATGAAATAGGCAGTGTACCTGAAAAAGAATTAAGAGTAATAATACTGAAGATGATCCAAAATCCAGGAAATAGAGGGAGAAAATACAAGAAACATTTAACAAGCACCTAGAAGAACTAAAGAGCAAACAAATAAGGATGAGTAAAACAATAAATAAAGTTAAAAATTCCCTAGAAGGAATCAATAGCCAAATAATTGAGGCAGAAGAACGGATAAGTGACCTGGAAGACAAAATAGTATAAATAACTACCACAGAGCAGAATAAAAAAAAAAGAATGAAAAAAATTGAGGACAGTCTCAGAGATCTGGAACAACATTAAACACAGCAACATTCGAATTATAATGGTACCAGAAGAAGAAGAGAAAAAGGAAGATTCTGAGGAAATATTTGAAGAGATTATAATTGAAAACTTCCTTAATATGGGAAAGGAAATAGTCAATCAAGTCCAGGAAATACAAAGAGTCCCAAACAGGATAAGTCCAAGGAGAAATATGCCAAGACACTTATTAATCAAAGTATCAAAAATTAAATACAAAGAAAAAATATTAAAAGCAGCAAGGGAAAAGCAACAAAAATATAAAAGGGAATCCCCATAAGGTTAACAGCTGATCTTTCAGCAGAAACTCTGCTAGCCAGAAGGGAGTAGCAGGACATAATTAAAGTGATGAAAGGGAAAAAAACTACAACCAAATTTACTCTACCCAGCAAGGATCTCATTCAGGTTTGACAGAGAAATTAAAACCTTTACAGACAAGCAAAAGCTAAGAAAATTCAGCACCACTAAACCAGCTTTACAACAAGTGCAAAAGGAACTTCTCTAGGCAGGAAATACAAGAGAAGGAAAAGACCTACAAAAACAAACCCAAAACAATTAAGAAAATGGTAATAGTAACATATCGATAACAACCTTAGTGTAAATGGATTAAATGTGCCAACCAAAATACACAGACTGGCTAAATGGATATATAAACAAGACCCATATATATGCTGTCTAAAAGAGACCCACTTCAGACCTAGGGACACATACAGACTGAAAGTGAGTGAATGAAAACGATATTCCATGCAAATGGAAATCCAAAAAAGCTGGAGTAGCAACACTCATATCAACAAAATAGGCATTAAATTAAATACTATTACAAGAGACAAAGAAGGACACTACATAACGATCAAGGCATCAAACCAAGAAGAAGATATAATAATTGTAAAAATTTATGCACCCAACATAGGAGCACCTCAATACATAAGGCAAAGGCTAACAGCCGTAAAACAGGAAATTGACAATAACACAATAATAGAAGGGGACATTAACACCAATCCAAACATAGGCAGAAGACTGAAATAGACATTTCTCCAAAGAAGATATACAGATTGACAACAAACACATGAAAGAATGCTCAACATCATTAATCATTAGAGAAATGCAAGTTAAAACAACAATGAGATATCATCCCACACCAGTCAGAATGGCCATCATCAAACAATCTAGAAAAACTAATGCTGGAGAGGATGTGGAGAAAAGGGAACCCTCTTCCACTGTTGGTAGGAATTTAAATTGATACAGCCACTATGGAGAACAGTATGGAGGTTCCTTAAAAAAACAAAAATAGAACTACCATATGACCCAGCAATCCCACTACTGGGCATATACCCTGAGAAAACCATAATTCAAAAAGAGTCATGTACCAAAATGTTCATTGCAGCTCTATTTACAATAGCCAGGACATGGAAGCAACCTAAGTGTCCATCAACAGATGAATGGATAAAGAAGCTGTGGCACATATATACAATAGAATATTACTCAGCCATAAAAAGAAATGAAATTGAGATATTTGTAGTGAGGTGGATGAACCTAAAGTCTGTCATACAGAGTGAAGTAAGTCAGAAAGAGAAAAACAAATACCGTATGCTAACACATATATATGAAATCTAAGGGGAAAAAAATGTCATGAAGAACCTAGGGGTAAGACAGAAATAAAGACACAGACTTACTAGAGAATGGAGTTGAGGATATGGGGAGGGGGAAGGGTAAGCTGTGACAAAGTGAGATAATGGCATGGACATATATACACTACCAAATGTAAAATAGATAGCTACTGAGAAGCAGCCACATAGCACACGGAGATCAGCTCAATAGTTTTTGACTGCCTAGAGGGGTGGGATAGGGAGGGTCGGAGGAAAGGAGATGCAAGAGGGAAGAGATATGGGAACGTGTGTATGTGTATAGCTGATTCACTTTGTTATAGAGCAGAAACTAACACACAATTGTAAAGCAATTATACTCCAATAAAGATGTTAAAAAAAAAAAAGAAAATCTGAAAGATGACACCAGAAAACTGAGAGCTCACCAATGAATTTGGCAAAGTTGCAGAATACAATTAATTTACAGAAATCTGTTGCATTTCTATATACTAACAACGAACTATTAGAAAAATAAATTAAGGAAAATATCTCTTTTACCATCACATCAAAACGAATAGAATACTTAGGAATAAACCTACCTAAAGAGATAAAAGACCTGTACTCAGAAAACTATAACACTGATGAAAGAAACAAGATTACACAAAAAAATTGACAAATATATCATGTTCATGCCCTGGAAGAATTAATATTGTTAAAATGACCATACTACTCAAGGCAATCTAAAGATTCAATGAACTCCTTATGAAAATATTCATGACATATTTCACAGACAAGAGCAAATAATACTAAAATTTGTATGGACCCAGAAAGTATCCCAAATATCCAAAGCAATCTTGAGAAATAAATAAAGCTGGAGGTATCATGCTGCCTGGCTTAGACTATAATACTAAGCTATAGTTATTGAAACAGCATAGTACTGGCATAAAAACAAACACAGAGATCACTGAAACAGTAAAGAGCCCAGAAATAGCATAAAAACTTATGGTCAGTTAATCTAAAAATAGGAGACAACATTATATAAAGGGGAAAACACCGTGCCTTCAATAAGTAGTGCTGGGAAAACTGAACAATTACATGTAAATCAGTGAAATTAGAACATTTTCTCATACCAAATAAAACAGTAAATTCAAAATGCATTAAAGACCTAAATGTAAGACCTGAAACCTTGAAACTCCTAGAATAAAACATTGGCAGAACACTCTCTGACATAAATTGTAGCGATATTTTTTTGGATCTGTTTCCTAAGGCAGAAGTCCCCAACCCCTAGGATGTGGACTGGTAGAAGTCCACAGCCTATTAGGAACTGGGCTGCACAGCAGGAGGTGAGTGGTGGGTGAGCGAGGGAACCTTCATCTGCCACTACCCATCACACCTCATCACTCGCATTACCACCTGAACCATTGCTTGCATCACTGCCTGAACCATCACTCTCAGTACTGCCTGAACAAAACCCTGTCCCCCATCTGTGGAAAAATTGTCTTCCATGAAACCAGTCCCTGGTGGTAAAAAGGTTGGGGACTGCTCTCCTAAGGCAAAATAAATAAAAGCAGAAATAAAGAAATGGGACATAACTAGACTTAAAAGGTTTTGCACAGTGAAGGAAACCATGGACAAAATGAGAAGAAAACCTACTGAATGGGAAAATTTATTTGTAAATGATGTGACCAATAAGAGGTTAATAACCAAAATATACAAACAGCTCATACAACTCAGTATAAAAAATCAAACAACCCAGTTAATAACTGGGCAGAAGACCTGAATAGAAAATATACAGAAGGCTAACAGGCACAAGAAAAGATGTTCAACATAGCTAATTATCAGAGAAATGTAAATTAAAACCACAATGAAATATCTCCTCTCACCTGTCAGAATGGCTATCATCAAAAAGACAACAAATAAGTGTTGGTGAGGATGTGGAGAAAAGGGAACCCTAGTACACTCTTTTAGGGTAATAAATTGGTAAACCACTGTGGAAAACAGTGTGAAGTTTCCTCAGAGAACCAAAAATAGAACTTCTATATCATCCAGCAATTCCACTCCTGGCTATATATCTGAAGAAAATAAAGCAGTAATTCGAAAATATACACATACCTCAATGTTTATAGCAGCCTTATTTGCAGTAACCAAGATATGGAGACAATGTGTCCAACAACATATGAATGGACAAAGAAGATGTGATATATGTATATATACATACATACACAATGGTGTACTACTTAGCCATAAAAAATAATGACATTTTGCCATTTGTAAAAACATGGATGCACTTGGAGGGTATTATGCTAAATGAAATAAGTCAGACAGAGAAAGACAAATACTCTATGTTATCACTGATATGTGGAGCCCCAAAAAACAGAACAAACTAGTGAATATAACAAAAAGGACTCAGACACACAGATATAGAGAACAAACTAGCAGTTTTCAGTAGGATGAGAAGTATAAGGGTAAGGTATTAAGAAGTACAGACTACTATGTATAAGACAAATACACTACCAGGTTATAACATACAGCATAGGGAAGATAACAAATATTTTGTAATAGCTATTGAAGGAATATAATCTATAAAAATTTTGAAACACTATGTTGTACAGTTAGAACTAATATATTGTAAATCAATGATACCTCAATATAAATAAATAAATAAATAAATAAGAAAATATTTAAAAATAAGTTTACCAAAAAAAGTACTACTTTCTTGTCCCGAGGCTGACTTTAATAAGTTTCCTGAGGCTGAGCAAGTCACTTTTCCTGTGTCATCCATTCATTCAACATTTTTTCTTGAAGGCTTCCTTGTGGATCATGGGCCAGAAACAAGATGGACTGTGGAGCAAACACACCTGGCCCTAGCCTTCATGGAACTGATCTTATAGTGGGTAAGACAGATACTAAAGAATTGACTGGACACAGAAATAAATACACACACAGATTGTGTAAAATGTAATAAAAAGCATTTGATATGAAAGAATATTTAAGATTTGGGTCCCTAGTTTATTTCACCAGTCCTAGAAGACTTATCTGAGGAAGCAAAATTTAAGCTCATACCCATAGTATGATAGAACATTATGTGCAAAGAGTAAAAGGGGAAGTATAACAGGCATGAGGTTCTTAGTATGGCTGGAATGCAGTCAAAGGGGAGAAGGGTAAAGAGTGGAACTTAAGAGCTAAACACAGCCCAGATCATCTGAGGCCTTATAAACATGCTAAGAATTTTGATATGTATCCTAAGTGAAATGAGAAAATTACCAAAAAATATTAAGCAGCAGAATGGCATAATCAGATTTGTATTTTTAAAGTTTACTTGGGCTGCAGTATACACAGTGAATTGGTAGAATAAGATGCAGCAGTTAGAAAAAAGAGAATAGATTGTACACACTGAAATGTAGATAGATCTCTAAAACCCATAATACTGAGTGAAAAAGAAAAGACAAAATGCATTCCATAGTAAAATGTCATTTATATAATGATGGTCTGATCAGAACACATAAATTTTGGATACATATTAAACACCCTAAATTATTGCTCTTGAAAGGCTGCATAGGAATGGTGACAGAGGGAGGGGGTTAAAGGAATAAATAACTGAATAAAACAAAACAGGGGCCTCACATGGACCAGTGATGATAGAAAATTATGAGTATGATTAACAGGAAACCCTGTAACTGAGTTCCTCCTTTGGCATGCACATAGGGAGTAGTATTTGAGATGAATCTTAGTGGATGAGTAGGGTTTAGATAGAAAAGATGACAAGTGTTATTTCTGGAACAGCATGAATAAAGCAAACATTTGCAAAATACAGTAAATGTTTGAGAAGAGAGTTTCAGTTTAGTTTGGCTAGAATATAATTTTAATAATAATAAAGGGGAGAGGAAAAAGATTGAAATTAGGTTGAGTGTAGATATGGATAACTTTACAGCCCTAAGGAGTTGATAAATTGTACACCATTGATTTGTAAACAAGAACGTGATTGAAAATTTAAGAGTGTGTTACATTTAAAAATTGTATAGGACAGATTGAATAGGGAGAGGGTAGGGGAGGAATTGAATGTAAAGACACCAGGTAAAAGATTCACATAGTAGTCTAGGAAAACTTAACCAGACAGAAAACTAACATAGAAGTCCAAGATAAAGATTATAAGGACTTAACCATGCATTTCCAGGAATAATTGGAAAAATCAGAAGTGAGAGTGTGGAAATACCATTATCAGGCTTGGCTAAAAACAGGAGGTGTTGAGGTGAGGAAAAGAACAAAGCCAAAGAACTCATAAACAAGGGAATTGAGATCTCTTTAACAGAAAAGAAAATTAAAATACGTAGATTGAAATTCAATTTTGCACATGTTGACTATGTAGTGCTAGAAGGATATCCAGGTAAATGTATTTAAAGGATAAGGGAAATATAAGATGAGAATTAATGAACCAGAGATGGAGAGGACAAATATGAGAGATAGTAAAGAGTAATTGGTAAGATCACTGGAGTACATCAAACTTGAATTTAAATTGGTGGTGATGGGACTTACCTGGTGGTGCAGTATGGTGCCAATGCAGGGGACCCTGGTTCTATCCCTGGTCCTGAAAGATCCCACATGCTGCAGAACAACTGAGCCCATGCACCACAACTACTGAGCCTGCGCTCTAGAGCCCACAAACCAAAACTACTCAAGCCCGTGCACCGCAACTACTGAAGCCCGTGTGCCTAAAGCCCATGCTCCACACAAGAGAAGTCACTGCAATGAGAATCTCATGCAGCAATGAAGAGTAGCCCCCTCACCACAATTAGAGAAAGCCTGCACATAGCAACAAAAAACCTAACACAGTCAAAAATATAAATATATAAATAAATAAATTTATAATAAGTAAATAAATTGGTGGTGACAATTTTGCATTGTGTGTTATAGCCTTTTATAAACTTTTATCAGTTTATCCACTTAATAAATAAAGGTTGTTTTAGCACCTATTAAATGTAGGACAACACCAGGAGCTGAAGATGAAGGAGTGAAGAATGAAACAGTCACTTTTATAGTTGGAGGTTTTTGCATTCAGTATTTATTGAGCACCTCCCTCCCTGTGCAGAAGGAGTGAATAATGAAACAGTCACTTTTATAGTTGGAGGTTTTTGCATTCAGTATTTATTGAGCACCTCTCTCCCTGTGCAGAAGGACTGGGCATGTGTAGATGAATAAGATATGCCCTGTGCTGTGTCATGAGTACAAGTAGAGTGCTAGGGACATTGAGAGAAAGGAGACCCTAGAGAGAATACTGGAGCTGGACTTTGAGGAATGATTAGAAGTCCATCAAACAAAGTATATTCATATATAACAGTTCCTTTAATTCCAATCTCAACTCTATGAGTGTCAAATAAATAGCACATGTTAGAGGTGAGCTTTTTAGGGTATATTTTGAGCTATACATCAAGATGAGTAAAAGGCTAGTTTGGTAGATCTGTCAATCCTTGTGTTCCTCTTCCTAATTTCACTGCTTTGTTTGAAGTATGTCTTTTTATTTAGCTCTTGGTGGAAGAACAAAGGTATTCCTTGAGAATATTGATTTTTCAAGAGTGTGAAGGTGTGAGGTGTTGTGTTTGCCAAACAAAATACATGATTTCTAACACATTATGACTAATTCAGGCAAATATATTCTTTAAAGATAAGTCTTCATTTCATTCTGTCTCTATAGAGGTGGATTCAGTAAACAGGTTAAAACAAACGTCCTCTGTCAACTAATTTTTCAACAATGTTTTAAAGGGTGGCAAACATTCCTTTTTGACAAAAACTTTTCAGTGTCTCAGACGCCAATGAATATAAATGCACAAGAAAAACTTTTTTACTTAGATTCATAGTGTTTGATATTCATATACGCTAAAGGATTTAAAATTTAGCTGAATTTAAAACTAACAGTCAACATTTAAAAATTAATTATTACTCCCCAAATTAAGTGCTTTAGCTTGCATATCATGCATTGTGCTTCCTAAGAAAACAGGCATTTTATTTTCTACTTAATTATCTACTTCTTCCTGTCGATCAGTGTTGATAGGTCATCAAAAATGAGTCAAATTTTTAAAGGAACCTCCATATTGTTTTCCACAGTGGTTGTATCAGTTTACATCCTCACCAATAGTGCAGGAGGGTTATCTTTTCATCACACCCTTTCCAGCTACTGGACATATACCCTGAGAAATACATAATTCAAGAAGAGACATGTACCACAGTTCATTGCAGCACTATTTACAATAGCCAGGATATGGAAGCAACCTAAATATCCATCGACAGATGAATTGATAGAGAAGATGTGACACATATATACTATGGAATATTACTCAGCCATAAAAAGAAACAAGACTGAGCTATTTGTAGTGAGGTGGATGGACCTAGAGTCTGTCATACAGAGTGAAGTAAGTCAGAAGAGAAAAACAAATACCGTATGCTAACACATATATATGGAATCTTAAAAAAAAAAAAGGTACTGATGAACCTTGTTGCAGTGCAGGAATAAAGATGTGGACATAGAGAATAGACTTGAGGATACGGGGTGGGAGGGGGAAGCTGGGGCGAAGTGAGAATAGCTTTGACATATATACACTACCGAATGTAAAATAGTTAGCTAGTGGGAAGCAGCAGCATAGCACAGGGAGATCAACTCAGTGTTTGCAATAACCTAGAGGGGTGGGATAGGGAGGATGGGAGAGAGGCTCAAGAGAGAGGGGATATGGGGACATATGTATGCATATGGCTGATTCACTTTGTTGCACAACAGAAACGAACACAGTATTGTGAAGCAATTATACTCCAATAAAGATCTACTTTAAAAAAATGAGTCAAGGACACCCTGCTTTGGTATCCATACAAATAGGATTCAATTATGTCCAATGAGTTTCCAAAACTTGCATAAGTCATTAATTTGAAAAACATGAAAATTAATGACAGGGAATTTGGAGATGATGCCAAAGACATTTTAAAATTAATCCCATTTAAACTTCAATTATTAATACTCAGAAAATGCCTAATGCAACTAATTTTAACTTTGAAACATAATTTATACAATAAAAATACTTGTTAACTTCATTATTTTATTTCTAGTATAATTTTGACTAAAAGTTAACATTTCTTTAGATTAAAATATAACTATATTAGACAGCAAATGGGACTCAAATTAAATATGCCAATAAAGTATGCCTAATTTATCTCATTAAATGCTTTGCTCCCCTCCAATTCATGTTTTGTTTGTGAACATGTAAGTAGAGGCTCATTCTCTACGTGCATGGAGCAATTTCTTCCATTTATTTGGAAAAGGTTTAGTTGTATCAGTCCACACAATTACATAATTATTTATCTTATGCCTTCAAATATTTAAAAATTTTATTTATCAGTATCAAAGTCCAGTTGATCATCCATTAAATTCAAGGCCCTCTACAAGTCATTGGGTATTGAAACATGTCAGCAATCTATGAACTTGATAAGCTCATAATATGTAAAATATATTTTATTTGTATTGACAATTATCACTATAGGGAATTGATCACTTATGATGCGAAGTGTTTATTTCTTCCTTTTTATAGATGAAATAATCAATTATATTTATTACACACATTCTCTTCTCCCATTTTTTTATAATCCCTCTTACATTAGTCTTTCTGTCCTATTACTCCACCAAAAATGCTCTTGTCTATATTAACAATGATCTCCACCTTACCAAATCTACTGTTGAATTGTCAAGCCTCATCTTTCTTGACACAGCTGCAGCATATGACACAGTATTTCTTTAAAATACTTTATTCAGTTCATTTGTATTCCAAGCCTTCAGATTTTCCTGAGTTTTTCTGTAATCCTCTGGCTGAGTCTTCCACATCTCCCTGACTACTAACTGTTAAGATGATGCAGTTCTTTCAGTTCCTAAACTTTTTTTTTTGTTTCTCTTTCTATATTCACCCCCTTGGTTATTTTATTTACTGTTATAGTATACATACATATATGTATATACATTTGATGATTCTCAGATTCATATCTCTACTCTTGAACTCCAGCCATGTATTTCAACTATATATTTAATATCTCCAATTTTTGTCTAGTAGAAGTTTCAATCTTACCAGGTTCATAGTAAGCTTTTGTTGTTTTCTTTTACCTTCCCCTCAAAGAAGCCCTCCAATTGTCTCCCTTGTCAGTAAATGACAACTTGATCCTTCTATTTCATCCAGTAAATTCCTTGGAAACATCCTTGACATTAAGATTTCTCTCAAATGTCACATCTAATCAATTGATTAGCTATACCTGCCTTTAATAAAAGCATGCAAAATCTGAACTTTTCTTATCTCCTCTATTTCTACACATCTGGTCTAAAATGGAATCATCTTTCTTCAGGATTTTTGCAATTTGTTTCACTCTACTTTAATCTCCATCCTCTATTATGTTCTACTTTCAAATCAGTTAAGAGTTAGTCAGATGATGTTTAGTCAGATGATGTTGCTGCTCTACTTAAAAGCCTCAGGTGGCTCCAGAGTTCATTCAGTTAAAACCAAAGCCCCTTCAGTGACCTCAACTTCTCCCACTCTGCGTCAACATCACTCTTCTCCAACCTCACACTAGGCTCACTCCTACCAGACATATACCACCTGTGTATTGGCTCTGTCCTTTCTGCCTGGAATACTTATCCCCAGATATCAACATGCTCTACTCCTTACTTCCTTCAGGTCTCTGCTCAATGTCTGGCTGAACCAGAGTCAAAGATAAATGTAGCCAGCAGTAGTTAAAGTGGTAAGGATATACTTCAATCAGTAAAAGACTATTGCAAAAGGGAATGGAGTCCAGAGTGAACTGAAATCAGCTTTGATTTGTACACAGTTGACTGAGCATTTCAAAGGGAGAATGGGGGCAAAGGTGGTGATGGTGGTGAAAGGGCCCTCAGCAGAGTCAAGGAAGTTAAAAATTACAAACAAAAAAAAAAAAATGGAAGGAGGGGTCAGTCTATGTGAAACTCCTCTGGGTTTGCTAACTGATGTTTCTAAAGTTTAGATTCCCACCTGTTCACAGAGGCTGGAAAACAGGGTCACACTCTTCAGGTGTTGGTTGGAAGGAGCAGTAAATTCTTTTGATAACATTGAGTTTTCTTAGGCAGGCACTTTAAGAGAGTCTAGAGTCACCAAAGGGATTAGGCCTGAGACTGTTAGAAGGTATGTTAGTGTTTCGTTTAAGCCTTTAGACGCCAAGGTTGAGGCTTAGTCAAGAAGGGGGCTCAGAGGAACCTGGCTAGAGTTTGGTGAATAAGATAATCTTGCCAGCAGTGCTGTCTTTAGTCTAGGGATGATTACTATCCACTACTGAAGCAAGATACTTCTGAAAATTCTACCCCTTAAAGTTTCTACCTGGAAACTCTCTCAAGGAATGGGAAATCATTGGACTCACCTCATTTTTCTCCAGCAAGTCATGGATCACTGTCCTTAAGTTTCAGATGTCCTATCTTGAAACTATTATTTTGTATGCCCTGTGTTTGTGTATATTTGTCTCAGAGGGGAGGGTAAATCCAGTTCCTGTTAGTCCATCTTTGTTATATTCCTTGTTCTTAAATCTCTTCCATGTGATATTACTATAGCCAGTTCAGCATTCTTTTGATTTGACATATGCATGATATATTATTCCACCCTTTGGTTTTACACTTCTGTGAAAAACCACCATGCCTAAGCCCCAACCCCACAACGAAGGCCTTTTCCTGGATTTTTTTTTCTCTTCTTTTGTGCTGTTGTGGTTCTGTTTTACCTTCTGGTTGTTGTTTCATCTATATTTTTATTTTTTTCCTTTTTTCTAATATATCTGTTAGTTTTCTAATCTTGTTTTATTTTTTACTCTTTGTTATTGTTCTGCTACATTTTTTTCCCTGCCACCTCATGTGGTTTGTGAGATCTTGGTTCATGAGATGGGAGTCAGGCCTGGTGCTCCTGCTGTGGGAGCTCAGAGTCCAAACCACTGGACTAACAGAGAACCTCGGACCCCAGGAAATATTCATCAGAGTGAGGTCTCCTGGAAGTCCTCTTTTCAGCAGCAAGACCCAGCTCTACCCAACAGCCTAAAAATTCCAGTACAGGAAGCCTTAGGCCAAAAAACCAGTAAGACAAGATCACAATCCCACCCATCAAAAATAAAAAGAGATGACAAAAAAATATGTCACAGATGAAGGAGCAAGGTTAAAACCTACAAGACCAAATATATGAAGAGGAAATATGCAACCTACCTGAAAAAGAATACAGAGTAATGATAGTAAAGATGATCCAGAATCTTAGAAATACAATGGAGGCACGAATCAAGAAAATACAAGAAATGTTTAACAAAGATGTAGAAGAACTAAAGAACAAACAAACAGAGATGAACAACAAAATAACTGAAAAGAAAAGTACACTAGAAGATATCAATAACAGAATAACTGAGGCAGAAGGACAATGACGTGAGCTGGAAGACAGAATGGTGGAAATAACTGTCTTGGAACAGAATAAAGTAAAAAGGATGAAAAGAAATGAAGACAGCCTAAGAGACCTCTGGGACAACATTAAATGCGCCAATATTTGAATTATAGGAGTGTCAGAGGAAGAAGAGAAAAAGAAAAGGTCTGAGAAAATATTCAAAGACATTAAAGTGGAAAACTTCCTTAACATGGGAAAGGAAATATTCACCCAACTCCAGGAAGTGTAGAGTCCCAAACAGGATAAACTCTAGGAGAAACACACCAAGATACATAATAATCAAACTAACAAAAATTAAATTCAAAGAAAAAATAATAAAAGCAGCAAGGGAAAAGCAAAAAATAACATACAAAGGAATCCCCATAAGGTTATCAGCTGACTTTCAGCTGAAACTCTGCAGGCCAGAAGGGAGTGGCAGGATATACTTAAAATGATGAAAGGGGAAAAACTACAACCAAGATTACTCTACCCAGCAAGGATTTCATTCAGATTCGACAGAGAAATCAAAAGCTTTACAGACAAGCAAAAGCTAAGAGAATTCAGCACCAAACCAGCTTTACAACAAATGCTAAAGGAACTTCTCTAGGTGGGAAACACAAGAGAAGGAAAAAACCCACAAAAACAAACCCAAAACAATTAAGAAAATGGTAATAGGAACATAAAAATCAATAATAACCTTGAATATAAATGTATTAAATGCTCCAACTAACAGACACAGACTGACTGAATGGATACAAAACAAGACCCATATGTATGCTGTCTAAAGACACTGAATTCAGATGTAGGGACACACACAGACTGAAAGTGACAGGATGGAAAAAGATATTCCATGCAAATGGAAATCAAAAGAAAGCTGGAGTAGCAATACTCATATCAGATAAAATAGACTATAAAATAAAGGCTGTTACAAGAGATAAGGAAAGACACTACATAATGATCAAGGGATCTATCCAAGAAAAAGACATAACAATTATAAATGTTTATGAACCCAACATAGGAGCACATCAATACATAAGGCAAATACTAACGGCCATAAAAGGGGAAATTGACAGTAACACAATAATAGTAGGGGACTTTAACACCCCACTTACAACAATGGACAGATTGTCCATACAGAAAATAAATAAGAAACACAAGCTTTAAGTGACATTATAAACCAGATAGATTTAATTGATATATAGGACATGCTACCCGAAAGTGGCAGAATACACTTTCTTCTCAAGTGCACATGGAACATTCTACAGGATAGATGACATCTTGATTCACAAATCAAGTCTCAGAAAATTTAAGAAAATTGAAATTTTATCAAGCATTTTTTTTTGACCACAATGCTGTGAGATTAGAAATCAATTACAGGAATAAAACTGTAAAAAGCACAAATACATGGAGGCTAAACAGTGTGCTACTAAATAACCAACAGATCACTGAAGATATCAAAGAAGAAATCAAAAATTACATAAAACAAATGACAATGAAAACACAATGACCAAAAACCTATGGAATGCAGCTAAAGCAGTTCTAAGAGGGAAGTTTTTAACAATCCAATCTCACCTCAAGAAAAAAGAAAAATCTCAAATAGACAATCTAACCTTACACCTAAAGCAACTAAAGAAAGAAGAACAAAGGAAACCCAAAGTCAGTAGAAGGAAAAAAATCATAAAGGGTAGAGCAGAAATAAATGAAATGGAAATGAAAACAATAATAGCAAAGATCAATAAAACTAAAAGCTGGTTCATTGAGAAGATAAACAAAATTGATAAACCTTTAGCCAGCTCATCAAGAAAAAAAGGCAGAGGATGCAAATCAATAAAATTAGAAATGAAAAAGGAGAAATCACAAATGACACTGCAGAAATAGAAAGGATTATAAGAGACTAATACAAACATCTATATGCCAATAAATTGGACAACCATGAAGAAATGGAAAAATTCTTGGAAAGGTACAATTTTCCAAGACTGAACCAGGAAGAATTAGAAAATATAAACAGACCTATCACTAGTAATGAAATTGAAACTGTAATTTAAAATCTTCCAACAAAAAAAGCCCAGGACCAGGTGGCTTCACAGATGAATTCTATCAAACATTTATAGAAGAGCTAAGACCTATCCTTCTCAACTCTTCCAAAAATTGCAGAGGGAGGAATACTCCCTAATTCATTCTATGAGGCCACTATCACCCTGATACCAAGAGCAGACAAAGATATCGCAAATAAAGAAAATTACAGACCAATATCACTGATAAATATACGTGCAAATATCCTCAACAAAATACTAGCAACAGAATGTAACAATACACTAGAAGGATCATACACCATGATCAAATGGGGTTTATCCCAGGAATGCAAGTATTCTTCAATATTTGCAAATCAATCAATGTGTCACACCATATTAACAAATTAAGGAATAAAAAACATACGATCATCTCAAGATGCAGAAAAAGCTTTTGACAAAATTTAACACCTATTTATGAGAAAATATCCCCAGAAAGTGGGCATAGAGGGAACATACCTCAACACAATGATGGCCATATATGAGAAACCCACAGCAAACAACATTCTCAATGGTGAAAAACTGAAAGCATTTCCACTAAGATTAGGAACAAGACAAGGATGTCTGTCCACTCTCACCACACTTATTCAACATAGTTTTGGAAGTCATAGCCACAAAAATCAGAGAATAAAAAGAAATGAAAGGGATACAAATTGGAAAAGAAGAAAAACTGTCACTGTTTGCAGATGACATGATACTATACACAGATAAACCTAAAGATATCACTAGAAAAATACTAGAGCTAATCAATGAATTTGGTAAAGTTGCAGGATACAAAATTAATGCACAGAAATCTCTTGCTTTCCTATACACAAACAAAAAATAATCAGAAAGAGAAATTAAGGAAACAATCCCATTTTCCATTGCAACAAAGAGAATAAAACAGCTGGGAATAAACCTACCTAAGGAAGCAAAAGACTTGTACTTAGAAAACTCTAAAACAATGATGAAAATAATCAAAGATGATATAAATACATGGAGAAATATACCGTGTTCCTGGATTGGAAGAATCAGTATTGTGAAAATGACTATACTACCCAAAACAATCCACAGACTCAATGCAATCCTTAACAAACTACCAATGGCATTCTTCACAGAATTAGAACAAAAAACCTGACAATTCATATGGAAACACAAAAGACCCCAAATGGCCAAAGCAGTCTTGAGAAAGAAAAACGGAGCTGGAAGAATCAGGCTCCCTGACTTCAAACTATACTACAAAGCTACAGTAATTAAGACAGTATGGTACTGGCACAAAAACAGAAATATAGATCAATGATACAGACCTGAAAGCCCAGAGATAAAACCACTCACATATGGTCACCTAATTTATGACAAAGGAGGCAAGAACTTACAATGGAGGAAAGACAGCCTCTTCAATCAGTGGTGCTGGGAAAACTGGAGAGCTACATGTAAAAGCGTGAAGCTAGAACACTACCTAACACCATACACAAAAACAAACTCAAAATGGATTAAAGACCTAGATGTAAGACTGGACACTATAAAACTGTTAGAGGAAAACATAGGCAAAACACACTATTATATATAACACAGCAAGATCTTTTTTGATCCACTTCCTAGAGTAATGAAAATAAAAACAAAAGTAAACAAATGGGACCTAATTAAACTTAAAAGCTTTTGCACAGATAAGGAAACCATAAAGAAGATGAAAAGACAACCCTCAGAATGGGAGAAAATATTTGCAAATGAAACAACAGACAAAGGATTAATCTCCAAAATATAAAAACAGTTCACAGAGCTCAATACCAAAAAACAAACAACCCAATTAAAAAATGGGCAGAAGATGTAAATAGTCATTTCACCAAAGAAGACATACAGATGGCCACCAGGCACATGAAAAGATGGTCAACATCGTTAATCATTAGAGAAATACAAATCCAAACTACAATGAGGTATCACCTCACACCAGTCAGAATGTCTATCATCAAAAAATCTACAAACAATAAATGCTGGAGAGAGTGTAGAGAAAATGGAACCCTTTTACACTGTTGGTAGGAATGTAAATTGATACAGCCACTATGAAGAACAGTACAGAGGTTCCTTAAAAAACTAAACATAGAGCTACCATATGACCCAGCAATCCCACTACTGGGCATATACCCTGAGAAAACCATAATTCAAGAGGACACATGTGCCCCAGTGTTCATTGCAGCACTATTTGCAAAAGCCAAGACATGGAAACTGCCTAAATGTCCAATGACAGATGAATGGATAAAGAAGATGTGGTACATATATACAATGGAATATCACTCAGTGATAAAAAAGGAACAAAATTGGGTCATTTGTAGACATGTGAATGGACCTAGAGTCTGTCATACAGAGTGAAGTAAGCCAGAAAGAAAAAAAACAAATATATATTTATGCATATATGTGGAATCTAGAAAAATGGTACAGATGAACCTATTTGCAGGGCAGGAATATAGACGTAGATGTAGAGAATGGACATGTGGACACAGGGGGTGAAGGGGAGGGTGGGACAAATTGGGAGATTAGATTTAACATAAATACACTACCATGTGTAAAATAGATAGCTAGTGGGAACTTGCTGTATAGCACAGGGAGCTCAGCTTCGTGCTCTGTGACAACCTAGATGGGTGGGACTGGGGCAGGTGGGAGGGAGGTCCTAGAAGGGTGGGGATATAGATATACATATAGCTGATTCACTTCATTGTACAGCAGAAACTAACACAACCTAGTAAAGCAATTATACTCCAATAAAAAAAATAAAATTGGTCTCTTGTAGAGAGTATATAGCTGTTACATATTCCACCCCCCCGAATCTGGCAATTTTTGCCTTTTAATTTACATGTTTTAAACCTTGTTGGTATATTTGAATATATATTTGTCTTTTTTTTTCAAGTCGTTTGCTACTTGCTCCATGAATTCTGCGTAGTTGTTCATTTCTTTCTGCCTTGTTTTGAATCAGTTAATTTTTATTCAATGGTTTCATTTTATTTCTACTCTAGGCTGATTAGTTAGACCACTGTTTAATTTTTTTTAGTTATTGCCCTAGGGTTTACAATATACATCTTTAGTTTATTACTACCCAACTTTAAAAAGACATTATACTACCTTGTTCACAATATAGAAAACTTACTTTTTAAACTCTGTCTCCCATTGTTTTCATTGAGTGTGACACCATTTTTATTTACATTCATTAAGAACATCTCATTATTGTACTATTTGCAGCTTAAAAAATCAAATATCATTTCAAATAATTAGGGAGAGGAAAAATATCTTTTATATTTACCTTCATTTTAATCATTTTTGAAATCATTATTTGTGTAGATTCAAATATCTGGTACTCTCTTTGTTCTGCCTAAATAACATATTTTCACATGTACATTATGCAAGTCTGCTGACAACTCTGTTAGATTTTTTTTTATCTTAAAAGTATGTATTTCACTTTCATTTAAAAATAATTAATAGACTTTATTTTTAGAATAGTTTTATATTTCAAGAATAATTGCAAAAATACTACAATGAGTTCTTATGTATCGCATATCCAGTTTCTCCTCATTAACATATTACATTACTCTAGTATATTGGGTACAATTAATGAACCAATATCAATACAGTATTATTAAACAAAGTCCATAGTTTATTCATATCTTCTTAGTTTTTACCTAATGCCCTTTTCTGTTTCAGGATTCATTGCAGAATATCCAGAATATCGCAATGCATTTAGTTGCCATATCCCCTTGGTTGTGACTTTTTTTTTTCAGATTTTTCTTGTTTTTGATGACCTTAAAAGTTTCAAGGAATATTGGTCTCTTTTTTTCTTCTATGGGAAGTAAAAGACTTTTGTTTCAGAATATGAATATATATATATATATGTATATATATCATGAAGTATATATCACATATTTTATTTCAGAATATATACAAAAATATAATGAAGTAAGCACTCTAAACCTTTAAAATTAAAGTATTTGAATATAAAAAACAATGTCTTCATTCATTGGAAACATACTGAAAATTATACATAGTGTAGTTGATAGAGCATATATTAAAGTTGATAGGATAATATATGTCGGGTGATATAATTCGTCTTTAACGATGGAATGAAATAAACCTAGAGTTATGCCTTTAAACATTCCTTATATAATCCCTGAGAAACTACTATACAAAGGATGCTAAATAATGTTATGATATATAGTATATGCTCTCAAGTCCTTCACATATAGTCTAAAAGAGGAAATATACATAGACCTATGATTATAACAGAGTATAGTGATTCCACATTAGAAGTTAAGTACAAAATATAGTGACAACCCGAAGGAGGAAGTAACCAACTTTATCTGAGGTGAAAGAATCAAGATTAAACTTTAAGGTGTTGAAGGATAGATAGTTGGTTATTAGGCAAAAAGTGAATGAGTATTTAATGCAGAAGATGCAGCTTGTACAGAGTGAAGTATAATGTGTTTGAAAAATTATAGGTAGTTTGTTGGAACCATATTAGTGAATTTGGATTTTAACACCATTAGGTGTTGAAGTATTGAATAATTTTAGTAGGGGATCGCATAGTTGATTTACTCTTCAGGAAGTCCACTAATAGAAGATGACTGGGAGGTAAAAGACACTAGAAAGGAGAGCTCCCAGGAGCCAAGTGCGGTGTTCCAAGGAAAAGATGTAAAAAAGCCTGAACTAGAGTCCTGGTGCTGGGAATCAACAGGTGAAGATAGATGTGAATCTCCTTAAAGCTCCTTAAAAGATAAAAGTGCCAGGACTCAGTACTTTATTAATTGTGTAAAGCTTAAAAAAATAATCTAAGATAACACCCAAGTTTGTCTCAAACTGAATGGTTGGTAGTTCTAATAATTAAGAGAAGGGACCTGGGAGAAGTAAAAGGGGGAGGAATAAGAGACATAAGACGGAAAATAATAAGTTAGATTTTTGATGTGAAACACTCAGCTCATGTGAGGTTGACATTGTGTATACAAGCCTGAAGAGCTGATGCAGAGTCAGGATTAAACATATAGCCTTAAACTCTTACAGAAGTTACCTATTTCAGTCTCCTATCTGATGTGCTCATATTCTCTACCTTAGCTCAGTTTACCTTACCTATGTAGGTGAGCATTTGCTATCTAGTTTCAGTCCCAATGCTGTTGAATGGCTAGAGCTAGAAGACACAATAGCACATCGGAAAGTGATTTTCAAAGCACTTTTTTTTTCAGAATTGGAGAAGGGAGATCACTAGACTCTCTGTTCATCCATTCTTTCTAATTTCATCTACCAGTGACACCTGAAGCTCTGAGGAATAGAGGTGTCAGGATTTATTAAGCATAAGAAGACATGATGCTATGACAGCTCTATATCAACTTTTAGCAGGTATGTTGCTGCCCTGTAAGCTGGAGCTACACATGATTTGGTTTTCTCCCAAGTAGAAAGCATATTAAACAATTTTCAGACTTGGGCAGATGGTCGTGTTGATTACAACATTCAGTTTCCATGCCAGTCTCTCATTGTTGTGACCTAAGTTGCTGGCCAGCATGCCCTTGCTGCAACTCTGGATTCCTGATCCTCTTCCTGTATCCTCCTCTTTCAGTTTCTATGAATTTCCAAATGTTTTGTTTTCTGCTTTGTTTCTCTGAGTTTGTGTGCTCTGTATTCATGCCATCCTTCCCTAAACTGACCTAGAGAACATGGTGCTCACCTATACCTAGTCTCCACTGCAGTACTCAGATACTGCCTAGCAGACAAGCGCTCACTAGGTCAGTTCCCTACTCAGGCCACACCCCATGATATGACTATGATACCAATTCTAACAGAAGCTGAAACTAGATGGTAGTGAAGAATGGAAATATGAGTGCAGTAATGTCAGTTGTTAGAGCCACAATTGCTTCTGGGTCACCACATTTCTATTTCATTTTTCATATTGCCCATGGAAGTATTCAGTTCTACTTCTTTTGTCTAATATATAATTTTCCAGCAAAAAAAAATCTACTACCTCTAAGAGAAATTATCTGCAGAAGTCATCATATGAGTTGAGAGAGGTCTGACCCCTAGGGGAATACATTCCAAGTTATATTAATAAAATTGCAAATATAAAATGCAGAGGGCTTCCCTGGTGGCACAGTGTTTGGGGGTCCGCCTGTCGATGCAGGGGACGCGGTTTGTGCCCCGGTCCGGGAGGGTCCTGCATGCCGCGGAGCGGCTGGGCCCGTGGGCCATGGCTGCTGGGCCTGCGCGTCCAGAGCCTCTGCTCCGCAGCGGAAGAGGCCACAGCGGTGAGAGGCCCGCATACTGCCAAAAAAAAAAAAAAAATGCAGAAATCCATAAACCCAGAAGTTTGATTTGGTATATCATCAGAGTCACCTGTGGGTATACATTATACTGTATTACTAGTTAAATTATAAAATTTTGCTGAACATACATGCAATGCAGGATATTACCTTCTTACTCAGACATTCCTCTCACTTAACTTCTTTCTATGTCCATCATATTTAGCTTTTCCTAAAGGTTTTGGTTTTCCTAGTGTCCCTCTTCCTAAATTTTGCTCCAAATTAAATATAAGATGCAACACATATTCCACATTTGAGTCATTTTTTTCAAAAACATATATAATTAAATTATAGTATTACAAAGTGTTGAGGTATTTAATAGTTTTAGTAGTATTAATAGTTTTAGTATTATCATGTAATTTTCAAAGCATGTTCATACCTTTTCTTTTGTTTGATTCTCACAATGAAAACAGTGAAATCTAGAGAATTAGAGATCACTAGGTCTACTAGGGCTGAATTTTCTGGGGAGAGACATCTGTTAGGCATGTTTCCTGGAAGTCTAAGCCTAGCTGCCTGGAATAAACATACTTGGCTATTCTCTTTTCCTTTCCCCATAATAGGGTCAGTGAAGTGAGATCTTATTTATAGAGGAAAATGGTTTCAGGTAATTGAGTAGGTGGTTATAGTGGAGTTTGTTTGTAACCTTAGCCAAAGGTTTCACATTTTATTCTTGAAGAGAGGGGGATACAGAGAGAGAGAGGGAGGGAGATTGATTTCTTGCATTATTTCTTCCTATCTATATCTTCCTACCAAAAAATTGACATTATCTTTCCCTTAAATCATATTCTCATTTGATTCAGATATTAATTAATGTTTTCTTTTTATAAATTTCAATCAATTCTCATATGCACTTTTTAAGGGACTGTTTTTGTATTGTAACTGATTTATATGTGTTACTAATTGTTGTGATGAATAACCTGTCAAGAACCATTCATATACAATACATGCCAGGCAAGCAAGACATTTTTTAAGTAAAAGGAATTCTGAGCAATTGAAAACATTTTAACATTTAGTGGCTTATGTAATATTTGGATGAAGACTGTGTGTGTGTGTGTATGTATGTGTGTGTGTCTTATACACATATACACACATATACATACACATGCATATGGATACACATATACATAAATGTATATATGTATTAATCTAAAGCCCTGAAACTATAATCATCTGTTAAATCATTTGGCTTATGAAATTCTTTATGCATTATTATGCCTCTAATTCTAAAATCTCAATATCAGTGAACTATAAATAAGCAAGAGAGTATTCAGTAGCTCAACTTAGCAGTCAGGGGTTGGATGGCATTGAATGTCAGTGGAATGTCATTCCAGCAACATCTGAAAAAGTCCTATTCTTTGAGCCTATGTCACAAGTGGACAATACTGTTTATGGAAAATTCAATCTCAAACAATAAGTTTGACAAAAGAGAGAAATAAAAATGATCCACTTACCACTGGCATATTCCTGATAGTCTTTTTATATACAAATGTAACATGTGAAAAATATTACACATGCCTGACACACAACTGTAACTCAATAAGTTAGAGTTAGGGAGGAGGATTTCACAGCAAGTGTGTATGGTCAGGCCACTCAAGATGGCTGTTCTCTCACTCTCTGTACATCTCCTACCCAGCCAGTGCCTGCTTCACCTATACCCTACTCACAGGACTGACCTTCCTACCTCCTTGCCCCAGGCCCCAGCTTATGATTGTTCTTATCAAAGATGTGGCAAGGGGCATGACCCTCTGCTGCTTTCCCTTGTATCTAATAAGCCAACCTGACCTAACTCCCCCTAAAACTGGCAATCTCCCCTTCCACCTGGGAGCAAAGACTGCTGCCATGTGCTGCTCGCCATTCATTGCAGGTAAGAAGGTAAGAAACCCCATCCATTAAACCAGTGATGTTTCTATTGCTGACTCTGGGCTCTTTCTTCAGTCTTAAAGCTGGGCAAGTGCAGGCCTTAGAGGTCTGTGGTGTGCAGCCCAACAAGGAACACAGGACTGTGAGTTAGATGAAGATAAAATCTCAGTTTCAATGTTTATCAATTATATAACTTTGGTCAACTTATTTAATCTACCTAATGTCTTATTTTTTTCTTCTGGGAAATGATATTAATAATGTCAGCCTCACAGATTTATTATAAAAATGAAATATTGAACATAAGTCATTAAAATCTTTGGGTCATAAAGTGTCTCTTCCATCATCATCATCATAACTATCACCATTATCAGCATTTTTTACCTTTCTTTTTTGATTAGGTATAGTCAGAAATCAGTTAAAAATAAAGAATACCAAAATTGAGATACCTAAAAAGGGCATTATTAGAAAGCAAGATCAAGTTGCCATGCCAGAGTCAGAAACATGGGAAGATTAGGATATAATGTAATCAAGGAGGTAGAAAAAGACAGACTAGGAATACGGGTGAACACTGTTGGAGAAGGTAAAGATAAAGTAAAGCAGGGACTCCACAAACTATAGGCAATGGCCATTGGGAGGCATAAGGCTTACATATCTAAAGTATTTATATGCAAAGACTAGAATTCCCTTTTTTGTTCAGGCATATATCTTCAGTTTCTCTGTCTGCCTTCCTAACTAGCTAAGTAATTTTTAGAATCAGTAATATGAAATTACAATAAGGGTAGAAAAATTAATTCCAGGAAATAGGAGGGAAGGATACTCTAATGAATGAAGACAACTTGTTCATTCAGTAGTGTTCTACATTACATGTTACAATACTAATATGTAAACTCTAGTTGCTAGTACTTAAGCTTAAGGTTTGGAAGAGAGGTGTACATTTTATTAATATGCACATATATTATTCATATATATATGAAAATGCCTCACATACTACTCACGTATTCATTTTGGCCTATTTGTATGCAAATGTAACATCTAAAACTTGCAAATATATATGATATAATACATAAACATATTCCTTGAAAATAACCATATGGCCTGTTCTTTTCATTGACAATGTGGAGCGAATAAAGCATTGAATTGAGTAGGCTGTTTTCTCTGAACAAAAAGATACCAGTAGGGTACATATTCCCAAATCTACACTATGGTGAATAAATAATTTAGATAGTTCTAGGCTACCCAAAAAATGGCCGTAGTTCTAACCTTTGAAGACCAGGCCTCCTAGAGTTAATCTCTAGGACATTACTTCTATCATGTATTCCTATGAAAACTTAGCACTGAGCCAGGCATTTTACAGTTGTGTGATTAAGGGAGAAATGTACCCTCAAAGTAGGAAAATAGTACAATTCAGCCAAGGTAAGAAATTTTCCTTTTTCTGTACATCTTTCTTTTGAAAGTATAAGCTGTATAAAGGTGCCTTTAACTGCCACTATATATGCTGATTCTGATGCACACTTAATGGAAAGTGAGAATTAACTGGAAAATTCAACCTACTCAACAGCCACCTTTCTTCCCATGGAGAGTATTAAGTCCCATACAAAGTGTCTTATTATTTTCATTAAATACAGGTGACTATATCTATAAACATGCTTCCTTTCTGTTAATAAAAGGATGTTAGAATCCCAAAAGAATCTAAGGTCATTGCTTTTAATAAATACAGCAGCCTGTAATGATCTATTTATAGATTTATCAGTGATTATAAAATGGTTAAAAGCTTTGTTCAAATCACACGAAGCATGAAAATAAATCATCTTAAGATTCACTTTTATAAATTGGGAAAAGAATCATGAGCAGTTTTTACAACATTTGGAATGGTAGTAATCACTAAATAAAGCTGAATCATTTGGCTTTTACCAGATTAGAAACATATTTTTAACTCAGGAAATATTGAGTAAAAGTATTCCAAACACCATATTCATTTCTCAATGGAACACTATATCAAGTCGAACTGTTGTTAATTGTACAAGATGATACGTTGATGTTAGAAAGAAAAAAATCTTGGGTGTTCACAATGAAAGAAAATGAAGCTGCAATTACTTCTTTATAGTGAGTTTACATCTTCTTTCACAGTACTGAAGAAATAGGAAATAGGAAAATAATTGTCTTGAATGATAATATTCCTCTTGTGAAAAGATCAAAATAACATGAAGTAATTGATACAATTAAATTTCCCATGGCTTTGCTTTGAAATTTGAAAATCTCAACTCATAAACAGCTTGTAAATAAATAATCCAGAAATCTATTCACCTCCCACAGCATACACGAAAGAAATACACTTCATTTTGAAAGCAAAACATTTTTTTTATGTCCTACAAAAGGTTAAACCTTTAAGCAGTGTAATGGATCACTGTGGGAAGCTTTACTCAGAGATGCATAAAATGAGTGCAAAAAGAGATGCAAAAAGGTGTTTATGAAATCTCCTTCAGCCTGAATGTATAACTGTGTAGGTTATTAAGAAGTCAAAGCATCTAATGGGCCACTGGCATGATGCTAAGTTTTAGTCAGCATTTTCTATTCTATGCTCCACAAATCACCATAAATCCAGGAAGAAGTCAGTTGTTAACACCTCTAAACTCTACCATTGCACAATAGAGAAATGCAGTCACAGAAGAGTCTCACATTTAGGTGAGTAAATTAAAAAGATTTAGTTTAGATAGGATTTAGATTTAACAGCTCCTTCCACACAAACTGAAACATATCACGCTATCTCAGAGTTCATTTAATAGCATTAGAAACTTCATTTCAGCAGTTTTAACAACAGCTTCTGCAGATTAGAAAGATGTTTCAACCAAGTTGCCTAGAAGCAAGGAAGGAGATTGGAGACTTATATGTTCTCTCAGAGTATTTTGATTAAGGTTGTAAATATTTATCAATCATTTATTTAGAGGTTTGCAACACTTGCATTTATTCATTTGGGGGAATGATAAACTGAAAAATGTGTGAGTCAAGAGTTTCCTGTTTGTAGTCTGTTGAAAAATGACCAACCTGAATATAAAAGGAAAACTTGGCCAAAGCAAGCAGATGGCAGGAAACAACCTGAATGTCCCTCCACTGATTAATCTAAAGTTTTAATATGGGACAAGGTTCTGGAGGCAGCAATATTGAAGGCTTCCTGGCTTAGCCTCTGGCATTTCTTTTGAGGAAAGAACAGTTTTGTTCCCATGCTAGTGCTTACTTCTCAAGAAAGAATGTAGGGAGACTAAGTGATGTTGGCAGTACCCACCCCAACCTTCACCTACTTTATGTATGTATAGTGCTTATTTAAGGGTGTTTGCAATTCCATCAAAAATGTGGGAGTGTCTGCTACTTGTGATGGCTATTAAAAAGCTATGATGTTAATGTTACAGAAAAAGCATGAAACTGAATCCAAAGTTACTTAAATTCATATACCTACAACCAAATAAAATTGAATACATTCTCATAGAATTCCTAAAGCGATGGTTCTAAACCCTGGCACCAAATTGGGATCACCTGGAATACTTATCTAAACTATCAATGTTCAATGCCCTTCTTGCAACAATTCTGAAATCACTTGTCTGAAAGAGAAGCCCAGCAACAGTCATTTAAAAGCTCCCTGTGGAAAAAGGATTTGACCTGAGCTCTCTTGGGCATTACATAGAATGAACAAAGTTCCAGACCTTATAGAATATGTGGTGCACCTGAATGTCTTTAACCTTCATTCTATTTTCTCCCTCTTCTTGTTCTTTGCACAGGAAATAAACACCTGAGAAATGTATGTGGAACTTCATAAAATTTTGATCTTCCCTCTGATAACTATGTATTTATTTATGTCTGAATAGTCAGAAAGAAAACAAATAGATTTTCTCATTATTCTCTGCAATATCTGAATTTAAGTACAGAATGGAAACTTTGCAGTAGTAAGTGACAACATTAGCTGCAAAACACCTCAGGCGCATAATCTCAGCAATTAAGTGCATCTATGCAAAAGATTACACCAATTTCAGGAGGTCCATCTTTATTTCTTAGGGTTTCTTTGTACAAATCTTACAAAAATTGTTCATTAAAAATAACCTTTGTTCCAAAAATCTGCTATAAATATCCTATGATATTTCATATCTCTGGACCGGTGGGATAATGAAGACGCTAATAACTGGAAGGATATCTGCCCACCACTGAGGGATATTTGAAGCCACAAATATCTGAAGGGATATCTGATTTACTTTGAGAATTTTTTCTTAAAGAATGCAAGAGCATGAATGCTATGGAATTTTACATATCAGCATAACTATATGAATTTATATTGTAAAATATGCTTTACCTATTGGAAAATAAACCATCAGAATGCTCATATATGGCCTGAATTAGAAGATACTTGTATGGGTGTGAATGTTAGAGGGAAGGTGATCTGTTTTCCTGGGAAATTGACCCTATTTTCACTAAGAAATGTTCACCTTTATCTTTGATAATACGTTTTGCTTAGAATTTTACTTTACCTGATATTAATACAGTCATTAAATCATTTCTATGCTTGTTTGCATAATATGTCCTTTTTCATCAATTTACATTCAACATCTCTGTGCATTTATATTTAACATGCCTCATTAATTCATACAGTTGGAGATTACCTTTTTATTCATTCTTATAATTTCTGCCACTTAATTAGAGGTATTAGTCTATTAACATTTGTTAAGATTTGGTGTAATTATTGATATGATTGGATTTAGTTTTACTATTTGTTCTGTTTCTATCCAGTGTTTTTCTTCTCTTTTTGTCTCCTTTCCTGACATTTCAATTAACTGATGGGGATAGTGTTGGCAGGAATGAGATAACTTCATTTAAATTTATCTATTATCTTTTAGATATATTTGTTTGCATAATATGTTAGTGACTGCTAAAAAATTACAGTTACTTAGAGTTAATAATGTGACACCTCAAGTAAAATATAGAAAATTTGCAACCTATAGGTTTATCACCCTACCATCCTTTTACAGTTGTCATAATAAATATTACCCCTACAGCTGTCTTAAAATTCAAAAATAAAATCTTAACAATGTTTTTCTTTGTACATTATATATATTATAAATAAATTAAAGGATAAAAATTAATCTTTATATTTACCCATATATTTACTAATTTCAAAGGTCTTCATTCCTTTCTGCAGATCCATTTTCCTTATGATCGTCTATCCCTTCAGCCTGAAGAATTACCTTGAGCATTTCTTGTAGAGAAGGTATTCATTTTATTTATCTGAAAACATCTTGATTTTGCTTTATTGTTGAGAAACATTTTTGCTGAACATAAGATTCTGTATTAACAGTATTTTTTTTCTCCCTCACTTTAAAAACATTGCTCCATCATCCTCTGGCCTTCATGCTTTCTATTGACAAATTTGTAGTCATTCAAATTATTATTCTGAGGCACCACAACATTTTTCCCTTGCTGCTTTCAAGAGTTTCTCTTTATCTTTAGCTATCCACAGTTTAACTGTGATATGCCTATATATATGTGGCTGTATTTAGACAAATACTCCCTTGTTTTCACTGAACTTCATGGATCTGTAAATTGATGTTTTAACTAAATTTGGGAAACATTTAGACTTTATTTCTTAAAAGTTTTTTCTAACTTATTCCCTTTCTAATCTACTTTTGGAGACCCAATTACATGTATGTTATATGTTTTTGTATGGTCCCACAGATACCTAAGTGTCTGTTAAATTTTTAATTAATTTTTTTTTTCTCTGTACATGACATTGGATAATTTCTTTTGATCCATCTTCAAGCTTACTAAACATTTACCTGTTATCTCTATTCTATTGTTAAGTAAGTCCTGAACTTGCCTTTTGTAATTTCAGATAAAGATTTAGCAAATCTAGAACTTGGTTCAATTTTATTTTTTTTCTATTTCCCACCTGAGATTTTTCTTTGTCCATTATGAGCATATTTTCCTTGACTTCCTTGAACATAAGCATGATAACTGTTTTAGAACCTTTGCTAATTCCAATATCTAGGTGATCTCAAAGTTTCTGTCCATTGTTTGTCTTTTCTCTTGAGAAGATATGTTTTCTTATTTGTTCATCTATTGAGTAATTTTTTTTTTTTTTTTTTTGTGGTGCACGGGCCTCTCACTGTTGCGGCCTCTCCCATTGTGGAGCACAGGCTCCGGACGCACAGGCTCAGTGGCTGTGGCTCACGGGCCTAGCCACTCCTGGCATGTGGGATCTTCCTGGACAAGGACACGAACTTGTGTCCCCTGCATCGGCAGGCAGACTCTCAACCACTGCGCCACCAGGGAAGCCCTATTGAGTAATTTTGAATTATATCTTGGACATAGTGAATTATATGTCGTAGAAAACTCTAAATTCTTTTATGTTTCTCCAAAGTATGTTATTATTATTTTTAAAATAAGCAGTTTATGGGGCGGAATTAAAACTGCAAATTTTGGTTTCCCTGTGGTAGGTGGCAGCTTAAATATTATATTTTTCTTTTACCCTTAGCTTGTTTGTTTATAGTCTGCACTGCCTATGAAAAGTTCAACATTCAGGGAAAAGTTTCTACATGGAATTTGGGGTGTTCCCTGCAGTGGTATCCTTTCTAGAATTTATCCCTATAATTCCAGGGACTGGTTATCCTAAAACCTATTCTCTAGTTCTTCAAGGCAGAAATACTGAAGGATTCCACCGAAATTTTAGCTGGTCCTCAATGGCACTGATTGGAACATGGCTAAAACTTGTAATAGATGTAAATTCATTTATTCCTTTTCTTTCTTTCAAATGCCAACTTCACTTCAGTTACTATTTACATTTCTATATGGCTTTAGATAGATAGGTTTTAAAAAAATATTTTCACAGATTTTAAAAAATTGAGATACAGTTGACATATAACATATGCATTTTAGGTAAACATAGTAATTTGATATATGTATACACTGGGAGATGATTACTACAATCAGTTTGGTTAACACCACGCAGTTACAATTTTTTCTTGTGATGAGAACTTACTCTCTTAGCAACTTTCAAGTATACAATATTTTTTTCTCAGGTTTTATGGTTGTTTCTGTAGGAAGTTAGTTCAGCTGTAACTGCTTTTCCATATCTGGGAGTTTATGTTAAGGATAATGTGTCATTTAATCAGAGAGCAAGAACATAGTCAGAGCATATAAAAAATTGAATTGTATAAGAATGAAATAAATTAAACTTTAAGAACATGTATTTGTGAGGCCCTTTCACAAGTTTCTCAGAAAGAACTACTGAAGAGTTTTCAGTTATCTGGGATCATATTATCATTATGAAAATAAAGCAATGGGTTTGGGCCTTGTTATAGAGTAAAACTAATGATAAAATTATTATCCACAATTGGCACTATTAATGAGTTGCAGTCTTCCTTTTGCCTCTGCATGCATGTATACTAGGTTCACTTAAATCCTAGAAAGAAAAGGGCACCACCAGACAATTATTATAAGTGAGAAAAAAATTGTAGTTACGTAAGCAGTGATTGTATTGGAAATGACCATTTCCCTATCAGTTTGCCCTATAATTAAGGTAAATTTTCTTTTAATTTACTGTTTATACAAATCTTTTTACCTCACTCTTCAAAAAAAAGATAGAATATTTCAAGACTTTTTTTAAAGGAAGATATACTTACCATATCAAGGACTACCATTGTTAGTACATTCTTAACACAATATTACTACTTAAAAACCACATCCTCAAGTAATATAAAAAGGAAAATAAAGAAAAATATTAGTTAATTGATAGCAAAACAAAAACTAATTTTTTTTAAATTTATTTATTTATTTATTAACATCTTTATTGGAGTATAATTGCTTAACAATGTTGTGTTAGTTTCTGCTGTATAACAAAGTGAATCAGCTATATGTATATATATATCCCCATAACGCAGTACTGTTCCATCTCCCTCCCACCCTCACTATCCCACCCCTCTAGGTGGTCACAAAGTACCAAGCTGATCTCCCTGTGCTATGCAGCTTCCCACTAGCTATCTATTTTACATTTGGTAGTGTATATATGTCAGTGCTACTCTCTCACTTCGTCCCAGCTTACCTTTCCCCCTCCCCGTGTCCACAAGTCCATTCTCTACTTCAGTGCTTTTATTCCTGTCCTGACCCAAGGTTCAGGATTTTATTTGGCCTTTGGGGCCATAATACAAGCTTGACAAAAAACTGAGCCAACATCTTTATCTGCTGCTGCTTTCATCCTTAGGAATGTTCTAATTTTATATATATTTATTTATTTATTTATTTAACGTCTTTATTAGAGTATAATTGCTTTACAATGGTGTGTGAGTTTCTGCTTTGTAACAAAGTGAATCAGTTAAACATACACATATGTCCCCATATCTCTTCCCTCTTGCATCTCCCTCCCTCCCACAATCCCTAACCCACCACTCTAGGTGGTCACAAAACACTGAGCTGATCTCCCTGTGCTATGTGGCTACTTCCCACTATCTATCTATGTTACGTTTGGTATGTCCATGACATTCTCTCACTTTGTCTCAACTTACCCTTCCCCTCCCCATATCCTCAGGTCCATTCTCTAGTAGGTCTGGGTCTTTTTCCCCTCTTGCCAGTAGGTTCTTCAGCACAAATTTTTTGTTTTGTTTTTTATATTCCATATATATGTGTTAGCATACAGTATTTGTTTTCATATTTCTGACTTACTTCACTCTGTATGACAGACTCTAGGTCAATCCATCTCACTACAAATGACTCAATTTCCTTTCTTTTAATGGCTGAGTAATATTCCATAGTATATATATGCCTCATCTTCTTTATCCATTCATCTGTTAATGGATATTTAGCTTGCTTCCATGTCCTGGCTATTGTAAATAGAGCTGCAGTGAACATTTTGGTACATGACTCTTTTTTAATTATGTTGTTCTCAGTGTATATGCCCAGTACTGGTATTGCTGGGTCATATGGTAGTTCTATTTTTACTTTTTTCAGGAACGTCCATACTGTTCTCCATAATGGCTGTATCAATTTACGTTCCCGCCAACAGTGCAAGAGTGTTCCCTTTTCTCCACACTGTCTCCAGCATTTATTGTTTCTAGATTTTTTGATGATGGCCATTCTGACTGGTGTGAGATGCTATCTCATTGTAGTTTTGACTCGCATTTCTCTAATGATTAATGACGTTGAACATTCTTTCTTGTGTTTCTTGGCAATCTGTATATCTTCTTTGGAGAAATGTCTATTTAGGTCTTCTGCCCATTTTTGAATGGGGTTGTTTGTTTTTTTGTTATTGAGCTGCATGAGCTGCTTGTAGATTAATCCTTTGTCAGTTGCTTGATTTGCAAATATTTTCTCCCATTCTGAGGGTTGTCTTTTCGTCTTGTTTATGATTTCCTTTGCTTGCAAAAGCTGTTAAGTTTCATTAGGTCCCATTTGTTTATTTTTGTTTTTACTTCCATTTCTCTAGGAGGTGGGTCAAAAAGGATCTTGCTGTGGTTTATGTCATAGAGTGTTCTTCCTATATTTTCTTCTAAGAGTTTGATAGTGTCTGACCTTACATTTAGGTCTTTAATCCATTTTGAGTTTATTTTTGTGTATGGTGTTAGGGAGTGTTCTAATTCATTCTTTTACATATAGATGTCCAGTTTTCCAAGTACCACTAATTGAAGATGCTGTCTTTTCTCCACTGTATATTCTTGCCTCCTTTATCAAAGATAAGGTGATCCTATGTGCATGGGTTTATCTCTGGGCTTTCTAACCTGTTCCATTGATCTATATTTCAGTTTTTGTGTCAGTACCATACTATCTTGATTACTGTAGCTTTGTAGTATAGTCTGAAGTCAGGGAGCCTAATTCCTCCAGCTCTGATTTCCTTTCTCAAGATTGCTTTGGCTATACGGGGTGTTTTGTGTTTCCATACAGATTGTGAAATTTTTTGTTCTAGTTCTGTGAAAAATGCCATTCGTAATTTGATAGGGATTGCACTGAATCTGTAGATTGCTTTGGGTAGTATAATCATTTTGACAATTTGTTTCTTCCAATCCAAGAACATGGCATATCTCTCTGTCTGTTTGTATCATCTTTAATTTCCTTCATCAGTGTCTTATAATTTTCTGCATACACGTCTTTTGTATCCTTAGGTAGGTTTATTCCTGGATATTTTATTCATTTTGTTACAGTGGTAAATGGGAGGGTTTTCTTGATTTCACTTTCAGATTTTTCATGATTAGTGTATAGGAATGCAAGAGATTTCTGTGCATTAATTTTGTATCCTGTTACTTTACAAAGTTCATTGATTTGCTCTAGTAGTTTTCTGGTAGCAACTCTAGGATTCTCTATATATAGTATCATGTCATCTGCAAACTGTGACAGCTTTACTTTTTATTCTCCTGTTTGGATTCCTTTTATTTCTTTTTCTTCTCTGATTGCTGTGGCTAAAACTTCCAAAACTTTATTGAATGACAGTGGTGAGAGTGTGCAACCTTGTCTTTTTCCTGATCTTAGCGGAAATGGTTTCATTTTTTCACCATTGAGGAGGATGTTGGCTGTGGGTTTATCATATATGGCCTTTATTATGTTGAGGAAAGTTCCCTCTATGCCTACTTTCTGCAGGGTTCTTATCATAAATCGGTGTTGAATTTTGTCAAAAGCTTTCTCTGCATCTATTGAGATGATTATATGCTTTTTCTCCTTCAATTTGTTAATATGGTGTATCATGTAGATTGTTTGCTTATATTGAAGAATCTTTACATTCCTGGAATAAACCCCACTTGATCATGGTGTATGATCCTTTGAATGTGCTGTTGGATTCTGTTTGCTAGTATTTTGTTGAGGATTTTTGCATCTATGTTCATCAGTGATATTGGCCTGTAGTTCTCTTTCTTTGTGACATCCTTATATGGTTTTGGTATCAAGGTGATGGTGACCTCGTAGAATGAGTTTGGGAGTGTTCCTCCCTCTGCTATATTTTGGAAAAATTTGAGAAGGATAGGTTTTATCTCTTCTCTAAATGTTTGATAGAATTCGCCTGTGAAGTTATCTGGTCCTGGGCTTTTGTTTGTTGGAAGATTTTTAATCACAGTTTCAATTTCAGTGCTTGTGATTGGTCTGTTCATATTTTTCTATTTCTTCCTGATTCAGTCTTGGCAGGTTGTGCATTTCTAAGAATTTGTCCATTTCTTCCAGGTTGTCCATTTTATTGGCATATAGTTGCTTCTAGTAATCTCTAATGATCTTTTGTATTTCTGCAGTGTCAGTTTTTACTTCTCCTTTTACGTTTCTAATTGTATTGATTTGAGTCTTCTCTGTGTTTTTTCGTGATGAGTCTGGCTAATAGTTTATCAATTTTGTTTATCTTCCCAAGGAACCAGCTTTTAGTTTTATTGATCTTTGCTATCATTTCCTTCATTTCTTTTTCAGATATTTCTGTTCTGATCTTTATGATTTCTTTCCTTCTGATACCTTTGGGGATTTTCTTGCTCTTCTTTCTCTAATTGCTTTAGATGTATGGTTAGGTTATTTATTTGAGACATTTCTGGTTTCATAAGGTAGGATTGTATTGCTATAAACTTCCCTGTTAGAACTGCTTTTGCTGTATCCCATAGGTTTTGGGTCGTTGTGTTTTCATTGTCCTTTGTTTCTAGGTATTTTTTGCTTTCCTCTTTGATTTCTTCAGTGATCTCTTGGTTATAAAGTAGTGTATTGTTTAGCCTCCATGTCTTTGTATTTCTTACAGATTTTTTTCTGGAATTGATATCTAGTCTCATAGCGTTGTGGTCGCAAAAGATAGTTGATACAATTTCAATTTTCTTAAATTTACCATGGCTTGATTTGTGATACAGGATATGATCTATCCTGGAGAATGTTCCATGAGCACGTAAGAAGAATGTGTATTCTGTTGTTTTTGGATGGAATATCCTGTAAATATCAATTAAATCCATTTTGTTTAATGTATCATTTAAAGCTTTTGTTTCCATATTTATTTTCATTTTGGATGATCTGTCCATTGGTGAAAGTCAGGTGTTAATGTCCCCTACTATGATTGTGTTACTGTCAATTTCTCCTTTTACGGCTGTTAGTATTTGCCTTATGTATTGAGGTGCTCCTATGTTCGGTGCATAAATATTTACAGTTTTTATATCTTCTTCTTGGATTGATGCCTTTATCATTATGCACTGTCTTTATTTGTCTCTTGTAATAGTCTTTGTTTTAAAGTCTATTTTGTCTGATATGAGAATTGTCACTCTAGCCTTCTTTTGATTTCCACTTGCATGGAATATCTTTTTCCATCCCCTCACTTTCAGTCTGTATTTGTCCCTAGGTCTGAAGTGGGTCTCTTGTAGACAGCATATATGGGTCTTATTTTTGTATCCATTCAACCAGTCTATGTCTTTTGTTGGAGCATTTAATCCATTTACATTTAATGTAATTACCGATATGTATGTTCCTTTTACCATTTTCTTAATTGTTTTGGGTTTGTTATTTTAGGTCTTTTTTTTCTCTTGTGTTTCCTGCCTAGAGTAGTACCTTTAGCATTTGTTGTAGAGCTGGTTTGGTGGTGCTGAATTCTCTTAGCTTTTGCTTGTCTGTAAATGTTTTAATTTCTCTGTCAAATCTGAATGAGATACTTGCTGGGTAGAGTAATCTTGGTTGTAGGTTTTTCTCCTTCATCACTTTAAATATGTCCTGCCACTCCTTTCTGGCTTGCGGAGTTTCTGCTGAAAGATCAGCTGTTAACTTTAAGGGGTTTCCCTTGTGTGTTATTTTTTGTTTTTCATTTGCTGCTTTTAATATTTTTTTCTTTGTATTTAATTTTTGATAGTTTGATTAATATATCTTGGCATGTTTCTCCTTGGCTTTATCCTGTATGGGACTCTCTGTGCTTCCTGAACTCGATTAATTATTTCCTTTCCCATGTTAGGGAAATTTTCAACTATAATCTCTTTAAGTATTTTCTCAGTCCCTTTCTTTTTCTCTTCTTCTTCTGGGACTCCTATAATTTGAATGTTGCTGTGTTTAATGTTGTCCCAGAGATCTCTGTGACTGTCCTCAATTCTTTTCATTGTTTTTTTCTTTATTCTGCTCTGCATTAGTTATTTCCACTATTTTATCTTCCAAGTCACTTATCCGTTCTTCTGCCTGAGTTATTCTGCTATTGATCCCTAGTAGAGAATTTTTAATTTCATTTATTGTGTTGTTCATCAGTGTTTCTTTGCTCCTTAGTTCTTCTAGGTCCTTGTTAAACATTTCTTGTATTTTCTCCATTCTATTTCCAAGATTTTGGATCATCTTTGTTATCATTATTCCAAATTCTTTTTCTGGTAGACTGCCTATTTCCTCTTCATTTGTTAGGTCTGATGGGTTTTTCCCTTGCTCCTTCATCTGCTGTGTGTTTCTGTCTTCTCATTTTGCTTAACTTACTGTGTTTAGGTTCTCTTTTTTGCAGACTGCAGGTTCATAGCTCCCCGTTTTTTTTTGGTGTCTGTCCCCAGTGGCTAAATTGATTCACTGGTCTTTGTAGGCTTCCTGGTGGAGGGGACTAATGCCTGTGCTCTGGTGGATGAGGCTGGATCTTTTCTTTCTGGTGGGCGGGTCCACATCTGGTGGTGTGTTTGTGGGTGTCTGTGGCCTTATTGTGCTTTTAGGTAGCCTCTATGCCAGTGGATGGTGTTGTGTTCCTGTCCTGCTAGTTGTTTGGCATAGGGTGTCCAGCATTGTAACTTGCTGGTCGTTGAGTGGAGCTGGGTCTTGGCATTGAGATGGAGATCTCTAGGAGGCTTTTGCTATTTGATATTACATGGAGCTGGGAGGTCTCTGGTGGACCAATGTCCTGAACTTGGCTCTCCCACCTCAAGGGCCCAGCCCTGACACCTGGTTGGAGCACCAACAGCCTGTTATCCACACAGCTCAAAAGCAAAGGGAGAAAAAGAGAAAGAAATTAACAAGAACATAAAATAAAATAAAAAGTTATTAAAATAAAAAATACTTTTAATACATTTTTTAAGTAATTAAAAAAAGAAAAATAAAAAGAATAGAGCAATGAAACCAAAAAACAAATCCACCAATGATAACAATTGCTAAAAACTATACTAAAAAAAAAAAAAAAACAAAAACTGACAGACAGAACCCTATGGCAAATGGTAAAAGCAAAGCTATACAGACAAAATCACACACAGAAGCATACACATACACACTCACAAAAAGAGAAAAAGGGAAAAAAAATATATATCATGGCTCCCAAATTTCACCTCCTCAGTTTGGGATGATTCATTGTCTACTCAGGTATTCCACAAATGCAGGGTACATCAAGTTGATTGTGGAGATTTAATCATCTGCTCCTGAGGCTGCTGGGGGAAACTTCCCTTTCTCTTCTTTTTTCACACAGCTCCTGGGGTTGAGCTTTGGATTTGGCCCTACCTCTGTGTGTACGTCGCCTGAGGGTGTCTGTTCTTTGCTCAGACAGGACGGGGTTAAAGGAGCAGCTGATTCAGTGGCTCTGGCTCACTCAGGCCCAGGGAGGGAGGGGTATGGAGTGTAGGGCGAGCCTGCAGCAGCAGAGGCCAGCGTGACATTGCACCAGCCTGAGGCACGCTATCTGTTTTCCCGGGGAAGTTGTCCCTGAATCCCGGAACCCTGGCAATGGTGGGCTGCATAGGCTCCCAGCAGGGGATGTGTGGATAGTGACCTGTGCTCACACACAGGCTTCTTGGTGGTGGCAGCAGCAGCCTTAGCGTCTCATGCCAGTCTCTGGGGTCCACACTGTTAGCCGCAGCTCATGCCCCTCTCTGGAGCTCCTTTAAGTGGCACTCTTAATCCCCTCTGCTTGCACACTAGGAAACAAGGAGGCAAGAAAAAGTCTCTTGCCTCTTTGGCAGCTCCAGACTTTTTCCCAGACTCCTTCCCAGCTAGTTGTGGCACACTAGCCCCTTCAGGTTGTGTTCACGCAGCCAACCCCAGTCCTGCCCCTGGGATCTGACCTCCGAAGCCCGAGCCTCAGCTCCCAGCCCCAACCCGCCCTGGCAGGTGAGCATACAAGCCTCTTAGGCTGGTGAGTGCTGGCAAGCAGCAATCCTCTGTGCGGGAATCTCTGTGCTTTGCCCCATGCACCCCTGTTGCTGTGCTCTCCTCTGTGGCTCCAAATCTTCCCCCCTCCACCTCCCATGGTCTTTGCCCATGAAGGGGCTTCCTAGTGTGTAGAAACTTTTCCTCCTTCACAGCTCCCTCCCACTGGTGCAGGTCCCTTCCCTATTCTTTAGTCTCTGTTTTTGCTTTTTGCTTTTGCTCTACCCAGGTACGTGGGAGTTTCTTTCCTTTGGGGAGGTTTGAGATCTTCTGCCAGCATTCAGTAGGTGTTCTGTAGGAGTTGTTCCACATGTAGATGTATTTCTGATGTATTTGTGGGGAGGAAGGTGATCTCCACGTCTTACTCTTCCACCATCTTCTAGCCATCTCATTAATTATTGAACAGAAACTATAAAATAAGAAATGAACATAAGCTTTAAAATAAGTGAGAATCCAATAACATATCCATTCACATTTGGCTCTGATGGTGGTACATAAAGAAAATTTCCTTTAATTAATCAGATGGTGATGAAAATTGTGGAAAAAAATAGAATGGTATAGAACCTGAGTGGTAATTTGTAATAATCTAATTCACAAGATCTTTCTTAAGTTCCAATAGTGATTGTGGTAGGCAGAATAATAGTCCCCCAAGGATGTTCATAACCTCATTCCCAGAACTTGTAAATATGTTACATTACCTGGCAAAGGAAATTAAGATTTCAGTTGGAATTAAGGCTGCTAATTGGATGATCTTAAAATAGGGGGTCATCCTCAATTATCTAGGTGGGCACAATATTTTCACAATAGATTTGTATTAAACATGAAGTTTTCCAATTCTTTTTTCATTCAAGGGAATATCTTCGTTTTTTATTTTTGGTATTTTCCTCACCCACCTCATATAATGTACTTATCTTAACAACTATTTATTGAATTCCTACTGAGGATTAACACTGTGCTATTGGAAGAGACAAACTGTGAATTCATTTCTGTTTTATGTTAAAATAGCAACAAGCAAAAGCATCTAACATAGACTTGGTGATTGATAGTGATGTGTGGGATCCATTGACATGTTTGGGGTGTATGACTGTCCAAAATGTGATCCTTTGAAGAGTCATTAGAAGATGAGACATGAGTCCTAAAAGACCAAAATAATGTATAAAGTGAGACAGACTGATACATGGGAAAAATTATAAAGATCATTCTAGTGAAAAACTGTATGCATGATGTACAAGGTAAGCGGGGGAAATGGCATGTGCAAAGGGTCCTAGGAAACATATTGAGAATTTCAAGGAGTTCAATTTGACTGAAGTGACATGGGTAATGGGAGAAAGTTGCAGAAGGTGAGTCAGGAGAGCAAGAATGTTAAGAGCCTTATAGACCAACTGAGAGAATTTTGGACCTTAGGAAATGAAGACCTATTGCAGTCTTAGATCCAGAAGACACTGTATTGATCAGAGTTCAGTCAGAAATACAGATGTAACACTAGGTATTTCAACATAGAGAACTTATCATAAGGAGTTGGTTCCACAGGTGTTGGATAGCTGAATGAATAAGTGGGAACACTAAAGTAATTCAAAGATAAAAACAAATGTATTCTAGAGATGATAACAACTGCAGTAAGAAACTACCATTTGTATGACTTTTAAAATACATAAAATAAGTTAGACTGTAGAAATTCAAATTAGGGAGGGGCATTTGAATTTGGGGCTCAGAATTCTGAGGAGGGGGCATGGTCTTGCTGCTGTTGTACCTTAAGTGGGCACAATGAGCCAGATAGTAAGTGGAAAGAAGCTGGACACTGGAAGAGATTGACAGGCTGTTACTAGGGCAAAGTACTGTTACTGGGACAATCCTGGCATGACCAGAAGCAAATTTCCATCTTCCTATTGGTAGAACTTGATAACAGGGAATCAGTTGGCAAAGGAGATATGCAGTTTGCAGAGTTCCAAACCCTGAGTCATAAAGCTGAGTATGGAAGGGTGGATTTAGTGCTAAGAGACAAGAGCTTAATAATTGGCACAATTCACTTCTTAGCCCACTCAACCTCCAAATACTATGCTATATGGAAATTATGGAAGTCCCAACCGTATGGTTTCCATCTCTGGGTAATGTTAATTTCTCATTTAATTCTATCACAATCCTACCTGAATAGTCTCTAACCTAAAGGTTAATTTACATTAGGTAGTTAACAACAGCAATATTTATATTCAGTAATAAGGGGAAGAAAGATTATATATGTATTCCTAACAAACAGTAAGACTCTGTTCACTTGTTACTGTCCTGATTTCTGTAAAAGTCACATCACACAGTTTATAAACTCCTTCCATATCTTACACACTCTCTGGCCTCAACCAATTTCTCAGCTTGTAGTGTTCTTTATTGAGTCTGATGACTCAAACTTATACTTCTGAGATGTTTGAATTTTCTGTGGTCTTTTCTTTAGATTTTTGTGGTTTTCAAAATATTTTTACTTTTGAACATGTGTTCCTTACCAGAAGCTATATTTTAGGTAGTAGCATGACAGCAAGTAAGGCACTCACTGTGTAAGTGCACAGATGTCCAGGCTGGCATTTCAGGCAGGAAGGACAATCCAAATGCAGAATTCATGTTCCAATAAGGGTAAATTGCTACCTCCTCCACGAAGGAAGAGGTCTAACCTGCTGCTAGGTGTCTGTCTGGTGAGTAAATGGTGCCATTTAGGGGGTCATCTCTTTGGTTTTGATCAGGCACTTCACAATAACAGTAGCAGAGTAAGTCGTAGTGAGGGAAATTCCATGTTATTGAAACCATGTATAGTTCTCATGTTCTTCCACCAGGATGCCTGGGAAAGAGACTGATGTCTTCATGATTATTGAGAGTCTCTCCTGCATGTAATCGATTCTTTGTGGGGAGGTTTTACATGGATCAAAAATACTTCCACGCTTTGTGTGCATTCCAAGAGGTAATCTGCATACCTGTTTCCTAGACCTCCTGGTTATCAGTCTTCTAATTCTGATCTTTCCAAGTTGCTGACCATCTGCCCAAACTATTAGCCACTGTCCTTAAACCAGTCTCTGCACACCTCTCAGTGTAGACAAAGACAACCAAATATACTGTTAGATGTTCTGACCCTGAGAGGGATTCCCTTCACCTCTGTCTCTTGGGAACACTCCTGATTGGGGCTGTAATGATATAGTTGTTCACTCCCAGCTAGTGCCAAGAACTTGCCTAGTCCTACATTTATGCTCTATAAAGATCACTCTGGCACAGTTAAGAATGGATTGTAGGCAGCTAATTGCACTTTCAGTGTGAGCTGATGGTATCTTGAATCAAGATAATGGTAAAGAGGATTTAAATATGCATCATGAGCTGAAAATCTTGAGAATGAAGAATTCTATATATATTTGATACTGCCTACATGATTATTAGTACTTAGAGGGTGGCAGGTCAGTCTAATTTACCTTATAAACTTCCTCCAACATAATATCAAGTGCTTTATATATTGATCACCACAGAAAATTCTTACTTTGGATGGAATCTCCTTTTAAGTTTCTCCCAGTACTCGGAGCAAGACTGCCATTAAAAATGTTAACTGCTGTGAAGAAGAGTTTTTACTTTGTTTCCTTTCTCTTACAAGACATGACTTACTTCTTGGTTTTTATATTCCATACAAAAGCCCAAATTTACCTAATCTATACATTCCATTATTGTGTAGGCTTTAACATATAAGTCTAAAGAATTGAATTATTCCTGAATAATCTGAAGCCTGGGGTAATTGAAAGGGGATGCATATGAGCTATCTTTTGCCACAATAACATTGTGTAATGATCACAATATCTCAGTAGCATGGAACATTAGAATTTACGGCATATGTCTAGACTGATCTTGGATGAGCTCACTCAAATATCCAAGGGTTGGCCAGGGCAAATAGGATCACTGGGATTTGCTCCACGTGTCTCTCATCCTTCATCAGAATAGTCCAGACAAGTTCTCTTGGAGATGAAAGGGGTGCAAGAGAGAGAAGGAGAGCAAGCTCAATTTCATGTGCACTTTTCTGTCTTCTGCTTGCATTATTTGCTAAGCTATCAATGGCCAAAGCAATTCTCAGAGCTGAGCCCTGAGTCAGAGTTGGAGGCAGGGATTGCAGTGTTACCCATCAAAGGATATGGACAGAAGAAGGAGCTGGAAGTAAGAGCTACTTCTGCTATTGACCACTAGGCATAGGTGTTAGAGGTGTGTTATAAAAGTTTTCTTTCTCACTCAAGAGACCCTACATCTGGGTAAACTGACAGGGCCAGGGAAGCTGAAGCAACTCATGATAACTTAGGAGTCCACACAAGAAGTCCATAAAGTAGGATTCAAATGGGTGAGACTCTCATTGATCTCAGGAAGACTGCCAACCTATAGCTGCCCCATATTATTTGAGGACCAGAGTCTAGAATTTGAAACAGATAAGGCATTCTTAAACAAAATAATCTTTGAGTGCAGGAAGTTCCTATTTAATTAATTTGGATAAATATTCTGATTTCCATATGTATTATAATTTATACTTTTTATTTATTCTTAAATTTTCTAGAAAACTTTTTTTTTTTAAATCATCCAACTTCATCTGGTTAATCTAAGGAGAAGGTATTTGTTTTTGGATAATTAAGTGTGATGGTAGCAGCATATACTCAGCTAGCCATCTGGGAAAACCTAGCAGAATTAGGTAGTTAGGAGTACATAGTGGAAAGTTTCTAATGCAACTTGTTTGCCAGTAGGAGTATTTTTCTCTCAACTACCATTGAGCTATATTAAAAGTAATTAGTTTCTTTACATAAAATTTTTTATAGTTTGTAACCGTAAAAAGGAATTATGAGGCTAATTTTTCAAGAAAAAGATTAGTGAGTAGACTGTGATAAAGAAGATATAATTCTAATTTGCCATGCAGTTTAGTTGTTAAACTTTTACCACTGGGAAATGTGTTCTTATTTTTTGATGATGTTAAAATTTTTGTGAGATCAACCTGGCAGCTCCAGGAAGGACATATCATTCAGATAGAACAGAGTCAGAATAATGAAGTTTTCATATAAGTACAGGAAGAATATTGATATCCGAATCAATGTGGCTATAGTTAAATAGGAAATATCCACCGACTCTGCAAAAGCAGAATTAACGGTAGTTATTAAGTTTATAGTTCACACACACAGCTGAATCTGAAAATTGCAATGCACAGTTATTGAAAGATTTCTTCAAAGACTTTCAACAGTAGTTATCTCTATTGAAGTGGAAGAGTTTTTAAAAGAAGAACAAAATATTTCCTAACACTGGCTCATGAGTTCATTTTTCTCTTCTGCCAAAATATGCACTGAATACATTTAGTAGAATTTAATCTCTTGCCTATATTTGATTCTTTCAAAGAAAAATGGAAATAATTTTAATTAGGTAATGTAATCACCATAATAATTGCAATATATTAGAATTACATAGCTCCCAGCACTCCAGATTATTCCATACACTCCCAATAGTCTTATCTTGTGCTGGACCATGGCAGACATGACAATTATTTTTCAGTATAATAGAAAGTTATAAATATGTGTGTTTTATGACTATGCTATATATGTTGAGAACTTGTGTTCTAATCATAGGTTTGATGTGTTAACTGAAATAGTACAATCCTCCTGCCTTTCCTGATGAGAATTTAGCAATTAACTTCATTTTTGTCTGAACTTGAGCTTTGACTTTACTGGTTGTAAAATAGGGTAACCCTTTTTGTCTGATCTAGGGAAAAGTCTGTAAAAAGATTTTAAGATTTTAATGTGTGGTATGTAGATTTTTAGCCAAACTCCTCTAAAGGAATGCAATTGCTTGTTCATGTCTAGCCTTTGTTTTTTTCTGTTACAATTGCTAGAAATAGTCACACTCACAATGAAATATAATTGGATAATTATTTTTGAAGATTTATAAAAACCCTCACCAGTTTGTCCTAAAGATTAATGTGGTCTACAAACATTTCAAGCCATCATTTTAAATGTCAAGCTGCTAATGTTTCCAGTGAGTTGAGTGATTAGTTATATCGGCTACCCGATAGCAGTTTTACTCTGCAGAAACCACCTCAAGAGCTTATTTGTAGGAGGCAAGAATGCTCTCTCCTGGGAACACACTGCAAAACCTAGAGGTAAAGGCTGAAACTATTTTCCCAAGGGATATATATGAGAGTCAAAGCTCTCTTTTTCTCCCAAGTCCTTTCCAAGTTCTGAGACACAAAATAGAAAAACAAAACCACAGAAAAAAATGTATTATGATTGTCTTGTTTCCATTAGTCTGTTCAATATCTGTGATTTTTTTTCTGGTGTGAACACCAAACCAAAAACATTTTGAGGGGAAAATAATATTCGAAGATGGAAATTTTATGTGAATTTTTTAATATAAATGACAAAGAACAGTATGAGAATTTTGCACATTAATACCAGTATCCACAAGTCCATGTCCTACTCCCTGCTATTCCTTAAAGCCACATTTACAAACATTTAAGAATTCTAAGATTCAGACCTGGAGCAAATAATTTTAGCACTAGCTGACTCACTTACAAAAAATATCCATTTGCCTCTGAAAATGTTTTTGGTTTGGATATCTTTCATAGGGCAATCACACCAAATCAATGGTAACAAAACAATTTGGTTGACAGGATGTGACCTGAGGAATTCCTCAGAAGTTCAATCTTTTAAATAAATATAAATAAATATATATGTATATAACAGTCTCAGAGATTAATGTCATTGAAATAATTGCATTTCCTCATTTACGTACTTACATTTAGTGTTATCCTGTTGTTTTTGTTCAAACAAATTCAGATCTTCAGTTCTCTTGCTATTAATGACTTATTCTTCCAGTGATTCTTTTACAATTCATTTTCCTTCCTAGTTTCATGTTATGTCATTACAGCATTCAGCAACCAATCTTATTTTTTTCAATCATACTTCCTCCATTCACATCCTATCCAGAGGAGACACATGTGAAGGGATAAGAGGCTACTATGGTCTGCTGGATGCTGACATCCTGGCTTGCCTGCTAGTTGTGTCTGACCTTTCTTAGTCTCAGTTGTCTTTTGTGCAATTGGATGTACTGACAGTTCAGAGATTTTATGAAAGATACAAGACATTGTACTTTGGAAAATACTTTTTGAAAACCTATGGAAGTGAAAGGTGGGGTATTCTTAAAGTGTTTCATGTCAATGCCACCTAAATAGCTGTATCTGAGACCTCTGTTTTTGGTGATCTTTTTTTTTTAAATTAATTAATTAATTAATTAATGGCTGTGTTGGGTCTTCGTTGCTGCATTCAGGCTTTCTCTAGTTCCAGGGAGCCAGGGCTACTCTTCATTGCAGTGCTCGGGCTTCTCATTGCGGTGGCTTCTCTTGTGGAGCATGGGCTCTAGGCTCTCGGGCTTCAGTAGTTGTGGCACGCAGGCTCAGTAGTTGTGGCTCACAGCTTAGTTGCTCCATGGCTTGTGGGATCTTCCCAGACCAGGGCTCGAACCTGTGTCTCCATTGGCAGGCAGATTCTTAACTACTGTGCTACCAGAGAAGCCCAGTGATCTTGTCTTAATATTAAAAATCAGTTATTATTAAATCGGCTTAAGGAAGAAACTTTATAAAATGTAGGTGGGTCTCATGTTAAGGAAAGTTTAGAAATTGCCATTATTTACTTCCTACCCCAGAATACACACTAGCTACAATTTAAAATGCGTTTTTCTGTTTGTTTGCTTTTCCTTCTAGACAAGTCTTCCTATAAAATAAGCAAAGTACATTTCTGTTCAAGAGTACAGTGATATTTGCATTGCATGCCTGCATGCACACACACACTCACACACATACACACACACGCACATTTTCCTGTGATCTAAAGAACTTACACTCTAATGGTCATTAGGGCAGATTTTTTTCATTTGGGTGAAGGGTCTACCTGGTGTATGCTGATCTGTAGGAGTCGAGTGCCATCTGTTTCATCTCCATGTGAACATTAGTTTGAAGTAGACATCCATAATGTGTATCAAGGTATTATAAAGAAACTGTATATGCCCTTTCTTTATGTCCTGTTTATTTCTATAATTCATTAAACAAGAAAGCCAAATACCGTAGTGACTGGCAATTGTGTCTGATTCCAGCTGGTACCTAAACTGATGCTCTGCCAAATGTGTCATCTTGTATATATGCATTAGGATCAAGGTCAGTAGCATACAACAGATGATTTCTTAAATGTGATAATACTTATCAACTGACTTTGGAAAGCATAGCCAAGCTATCTTTCATTAAGTATTCTATCCTTAAGTGGTGTGGCATAAAATAGGTTGAAGAGACCAGTTCCCTCACATAACCTGCCACATTCCATTGGAGATTGACAACAGCTCATATAGGGCACCTGGCCAGTTCCCAAGCAATCCAGCATGTTGACTAATAAATAGCTGCCATATTTGACATTTGTGAGATGTCATCTAGCGATACCCACCCATAAAGGGAAACCTGTATAAAATTATTTAAATCTAGCACAAAATTCCAAATAATCTAACTATTGAAATCTTTAAATGTTTCAACCATGTAAATATTCATAATAAATTTGAATATTGGTTCATAAAATTCATTCATACAATTGCTTACTATTTTGTCATATTTTCCTGATATAAATTTGCTGATTTGAGGCTATAAAATCTACGGCACTATATAAAGGAGTACCTCCCAATTTGTGGAGGTACAATAACCACCACATTAAGAAACATTCTTAATATCTTTCCATAAAGTTTGAGCAACTCTGAGCATATGGAGGAAAACTGAAGAACAGCAACCTCAGATGGCTCAGCACCTTGTCCGGATGGTGAGAAACACATGTAGCTGACTGCAGTCAGATGCCCTTCAGAGCCATGGCTGAGGAGAATATTCCAGACCTCAGTCCCTAACATATTATTATCAGTTATGTATTTAAGAAGAATCTCTTAGGTGTATGTAAACGTCCTCATAAACCCTCCCTTTTCTTAGAACTACATTTGGGTATTCACATACTGTAGGATATTAAGGAAGCTACTGCTTTTGAGCATGAGTTTGCATTGAGAACATGCTATCATAAATAAAATAGAAACTATTCAAAGGTGCATTAATCCTAAGCTTTCATATGAATAATCTTACAAAGACCATAATAATAATAATGGTGATAATATTTCTTGATACTCAACTTTATAGTGTATAATACAGTCACACTATTTTACGTGTGAAATAAAGCAAATGCTAGCTTAGAAAATAGAAACTGCTATTTTCACAAATCTGAGATTGAAACTATTTCAATTTCCTATTACTGCTCAAAATATTATTGGAAATATACAATTATATAGAAATATTTGTATCAGTATTTGGTAGTTGAGGACTTTCCTCACACATATTTCCACACATATCTTTGTGTAAGGGAATGTGGATGTGACTAATCAAAATACTAGCTCTAGCCAATATTTATTGAGTACTTCTTTGGTGCCATGCCTTGTTATAATGGCTTTGTTTATTATATTAATCCATTTAAATATATGATATATATTTAAGTTAAGCTGTCTATGAGTTTATTTAAATATATGCTAAATAAGTGAGCTACTTATTTAGCTACTCTTTGTTGCTTCCTAGATATAATATTTTAATGTTCTAAATACATTTGTTCACCTGTGTACATAAATGCTCATATGTATGTATGTGTTCACACTTGCACATCAGGTTAAACTAATTATTTGTTTAGTTACAGTTTTCAAGTATTTAAAATTTAAGAAAGTTCATGTTTAGAACTACTATTGAAAAAAGGGAAATGTAATGAAGAGCTTCCTCGAAGGATTACAATCTAGATAGAAGACAAAACACATTTAGTCCTATAATTAACATTTAAAAATATGAGCATGTTGTCACAATCTCACTAGTATCACTACTGTTAGAACTATTTGCAAATGCAGAGTTAAAATAACTATTTACCTGTGACACATTTGTACCCCATTAATAGAAATCTATATTAATTGGGATTTCTTTTTCTAAACATCGCTATTACCTCACTTGTTTTCAGGACCCACCTCCATTTTCTAAATGAAATTTAGGGTTTAGTTTTAATCCTTACTTTCAACAATTGTCTTGATCATTTCAATATTTATGTCAATGATCCTTTGTAATCATTGTCTTTCTTGATCCCACTGACCACCCTGTATCAATAGGATTACATTCAAGACTTCATTATCTAATTGTATTATGCTATTCCTAAGTTCTCAAATTTGTTATTGGTGTCTTATACCACAATGCTCTCAATATCCACCTCTTCCATAACCTCTTACCCACTCCACCTTTAAACTAGGGATTACTTCACGTATATGTGTATATCTTCATTGTACATTTTCTCCTATGCTTCATTACCATTTTCTAACTACATATTGGATATTTCCACCTAGATAACCTGTGGCCCTTTCATTTATCTGAAGTTTAACTCAACCTTCCCTCTCCAAAATAGGAGCTTTATTTCAAAATTCTCTAAGTGTTTTACCTCTGTACTAGGTCATCTTAGATTATTCTGAGAGTTCTTGTGCAGTCTTCACACTCAAAAACAATCACTAGTCCACAACTTCCTTCATGATAACTCTTGCATCTTTGCCATTCTCTAAGTTGCAACACCACCATCTGAGTTCAGTATCACTTTGTCTGACTTATTTCATTAACATTCTAATAGGTCTCTAGTCTCTCCCTCTGCAATCTATTTGACACTCCGTTGGTAATTTAATCTTCTTAATATATTTTTCCACTGAAGAAAACCTTCAGTGACCTTCTACTCTAGCCAGACTGAATTGTTCACTGTATCTTCAGCATACAATGTACTTTATTCATATGTAAGCCTGTCATTGGTTAGATCATTTCGCTATCCTTAAATGCCCTTTCCTTTTCTCTTCATCCATTTGTATTTTATTTATCTTTTATTACTCAGTTGAGGTCCATTTCCTCATGTCACAGTTCATTAAACTTTTTCTTCTTTAAATAATGTGTTACCCATGGAGTTACCATGCAAGTGTTCCATGTGTCTTACACCTATTAGGGCAGAGAGGTTGAAGGGCTCTCACTTCTGTTGAGCATCAACAACTGAATGTCAGAGCTGTGATTCAATCAAGCACATTCTATTTTCATTATTCCACAGAAGCCACCTATTTAATATACTCAATAAGTTAATTTGGTGCTGAAGATATATATTGCCATGTGTTATAGACTGAATTTTGTCTCCACAAAATTCATATGATAAAGTCCTAACCCCAGTATCTCAGAATGTGACAGTATTTGGAGACAGGACCTTTAAAAAGGTAATAAATATAAAATGAGGCCATTTGATTGGACTGTAGTTCACCTTGACTGGTGTCCTTATAAGAAAGAGAGATTAGAAAACAGACAACACAGAGACTGAGGGGCAACCATGTGAGGATACAGGGAGAAGCTGACCAGGAAGGAGTCTTAAAAATCAAAACAAACTGTTATACCTTAATCTTCGAATTTTAGCTTCCAGAGCTGTGAAGAAATGAGTTCCTCTTGTTAGTGCCATCCAGTCTGTGTATTTGTTATGGCAGCCCTAGCACACACACACACACACACACACACACACACATATATATATATATATATATATATATATATATATATATTGCATAATTACTTATATTTGATATTCATTTATTTGAGGTTCTATGAAAAATATTATCTATTATAGTCCACTCATGTATTAACATAAATATACATAAATATCAATATAATAACATGCCATTGAAAATCAAACTTTGAAGAGAAGTTAATAACATCGAATTTGGTGGGCATACATCATGCTTTTTAAAGAATATCTAAATGATCGTAAACAGCTAAACCTCACATCCAAATATGACCCTGAAAATTAGCATCTAGAGTGAAATAGAAATATATTCAGTACTTTAAATCTACATCATTAAATTTTGCTTGGTATTATATTTAATTCCTTTCCCCTTAGAAGCAATAATTAAACTCCTTCAGTCTTTTATATTCTGTTGAATTTAAATGCACCTAAACTGCCACAAATGCTCAGCAAAATCCTTTCCTGTGTTTATTCAAAATCTACACTAGACAGAATAGAAATTGTTTGACTGATGGTTCATTTTCTTCCTGAAATAAAGAATGATTTTCCTAGACATTGTGCAGGTTAGAAATGTGCAGATGTACTTTTTCTTCCAAGGCTACAACTACTGCTGTGAGAATTTGTATAAATGCTCAACATGTCAAAAGAAATTTAAGTGGAAGCAAATATACCCACTATTGGGGTTGACACCCAGGCTGACCCATTCTCAGAATAAGTAACACCTGGAGTAGTAATTTTAAATATAGAGTCTTAAAATCCATTGGACTTCAATTAATCTTATTTCTGTAAAAGTTATTATTTTTTACAATTGTAAATTTTATTCCTTTTTATGATTGTGAATACAAGTTTAAAAATATGTTTCTAAAATGGGACTTTGCTTTGATGAGAATACAAAAAAAAATAATTGCAACTTTATTTCTGCTTTGCTCTGTTTATGTACCTGTATTCTCCTCTTTATTCTCACAAAGCAAAACTTATAAGGATTCCAAGGTGTTATAGATTGGATTCCCTGAGAAAAATGTCTCCAAGATGGAAATTTGTGTGCAGGAAGTTTAATGGATTAACACTTATAGGACAGTAAAGAAAGCAGTATGAAGCAGTGGCAGGAGTTGAACTGAGATGTAGTCACAACAATGACCTTAGCTGAACACTTGGAAAGCTCTGGAGTCAAGAAGGCCTTGTAGACTCCTTCCAAACTGTGGAAAGAGGGCTGGGCCTTCTACCTCCACATTGTACAGATATTGGATATATATACCTGTGAAAGGAGGCAGGGCTTTGGATGAATTGACCCTCTTTAGCTGATGGCAATTCTGGAGAAAGACTCAGCTAAGACCTATCAACTGTTAACATTTCCATCAAGTGAAGGAATGAATTCCTTTGTCATGAAGGTGAGACATCATGTTTACAAACCACAGCATTCTCTATAGAAAAATTTTAATTTGATTCCATATGTATTGGCCAAGTGTATTCAGGCAAATAATTTTATTCTTTATGAGTCTTTGTAACTGAGACTATTAATACCATTCAGCCTTCCTCACAATAGTTTTGTTAGTTTCACTGGAGCCAATACAAGTGAAAATTCTTTGGGTCATAAAAGATCAGAGCTAAAATATATATTAGAAATTATCTAAGTCTACTTCCTTGTTGTACAGCTAAAGAATTAAAGCCTAATATGGACTCATATATTACTGTATGTCTGACACAGTTCTAGCATTTTATACTTATTACCTCATGTAATTCTTACTATGACCTTATGAGAAAATAGACAAATAGGGGTCATGTTACTTGACCAAAGTCATGCAGTTGGGGGCAGGGGACATCACTGACTATATCTTACCCCAGTGGCTGTGCTTTCAACTACTATACTATATTGCTTCTGGTGAGACAGCAGTTTAATGGAAGATTAGTAGTCGGGTCTTAAACTTTCTGTCAAGTAGTTTATTTAACCTATACCTGGAGGTCATGGTAAACTATAAAGTAGAGAAAGCAAACTGGCAACTGGGGAGCAGAATATTCCTTGTTATGTTTGTTTGTTCTTTTTTTCTATATCTTGAAAGATGGTTTGTTTTAGTCTGTCCAGGGTTTTATAATGTAATGTGACTAAATAGATCTTATGTTTAGTACCTCATCAAGAAGTTTAGCAACTATAATCTTATACTACGTATAAATTGACTTAATGCACTTATGTTCCCAGCCTGGCCATTTAGGTACTGCAGTTTGCAACACAAGGTTATGCATATAAAGATGATGATGATGATGATGATGAAGGAGAAGGAGAAATAGTAGAAGGAGAAGGAGGAGGAGTAGGAGGAGAAGGAGTTGGGGAAGAAGGAGAGGAGGAGAGAATATAAAAAGAGGAGGGAGGAGGGGAGGCAAATGTGAAGAATAAGTTACTGTTTATAATAATATAAAGAATATTTAGTACCTATTAAAGTATAGTCTTTCATTATTGACTATTCCCTTGGTCTTCTCTAAGAAATCTCATTAGGTATACAATTTTAGAAGAGCACCACACTATTTTCTTCCAGACAGAGGTAATCTGCTTAAATGAATTAATATTCTTACACAGACTTTGAAGGGAGCAAAAAGTTTGCATACTAATACAAATGGTTATGTGCTAGTGAGTGAAGAAAGAGGGTAGGGTAGGAAGGCATCTTACAAATTATTAAAATATAAATATTTTCTTTTCATATTTAATCAGAAGAGAAATGCCTTTGAAAATCAGAGACACATTATTGTTGGGTTTTTTTTTAAGAATTACTTTAAACAGAAAGGAAGAGATTTTTCCATGAAGATAAAAATTGAGACCTTTTGAAAAACATGTCTCTATTGAGCATCTCCTTTCTGACAGGCATCATATTACGTGTTGAGTATATAGAATAAAAGCCAGACATTTTCTTTTTTTACTTTTATACAATTTTTAAAGGTTACACTCCATTTACAGTTATTACAAAGTATTGCTGTATTTCTCATGTTGTACAGTCCATCCTTGTAGCCTATCTTACACACAATAGTTTGTACCTCCCACTCCCCCATCCCTATAATGCCCCTTCCCCATCTTCCAACTTGTAACCACCAGTTGTTCTCTATATCTATGAGTCTACTTCTTTATTGTTATATTCACTAGTTTGTTGTATCTTTTAGATTTCACATATAAGTGATATCATACAGTATTTGTCATTCTCTGTTCTGACTCATTTCACTTTGCATAATCCCTTCCAAGTCCATCCATGCTTCTGCAAATGGCAAAACTTCATTCTTGTTTATGGCTGAATAGTATTCCATTGTATATATACCATGACTTCTTTATCCATTCATCTGTTGATAAACATTTAGGTTGTTTCCATATCTTAGCAATTGTAAATAATGCTTCTATGAACATTAGGGTGCATGTATCTTTTCAAATTAGGGGTTTAGCTTTTTTCAGATAAATACACAAAATGGAATTGCTGGATCATATGGTTAGTTCTATTTTTAGTGTATTGAGAAACCTCCCTACTGTTTTCCACAGTGGCTGCACCTATTTATATTCCCACCAACAGTGTACAAGGGTGTCCTTTTCTCCAGATAGTTGCCAAAATTTGTTATTTGTGTTCTTTTGGAAGATAGCCATTCTGACAGGTGTGAGGTGATATCTCATTGGGGTTTTGATTTGCATTTCCCCTATGATTAGTGATATTGAGTATATTTTCATGTGCCTGTTGGCCATAGGTGTTTTCTCTTTGGAAAAAATATCTATTCAGTTCTTCTGCCCATTTTTTAATCAGGTTGTTTATTTATTGATTTTTTTGATTTTGAGTTGTATGAGCTGTCTATATATGTAGGATATTAATCCCTTATCGATTATATCATATGCAAATATTTTCTCCCATTCAGTAGGTTTACTTTTGTTTTGTCAGTGGTTTCCTTTGCTGTTCAAAAGCCTTTAAGTTTAATTAGGTCCTATTAGTTTATTTTTGCTTTTTATTCCTTTACTTTAAGAGACAGATCCAAAAAAATAGTGATGCAATTTATGTAAAAGAGCATAGGTTATAGTGATATACGCTTACCTCAGGAAACAAGAAAAATCTCAAATAAACAACCTAACCTTACAGTTAAAGGAACTAGAAAAAGAATAACAAAGAAAACTTAAAGTCATTAGAAGGAAAAAAAAACATAAAAATCAGAGCAGAAATAAATGAAATAGGGACTAAAAAGAATAGAAAAGATCAATGAAACCAAAATTTTGTTCTTTGAAAAATAAACAAAATTGATAAACCTCTAGCCAGACTCATCAAGAAAAAAATGCAGAGGGCCCAAATCAATAAAATTTAAAATGAAAAAGGAGAAGTTACAAACAACACCATAGATATACAAAGGATCATAAGAGATTACTATGAACAACTGTATGCCAATAAAATGGGCAACCTAGAAGAAATAGACAAATCCTTAGAAAGGTACAATCTCCCAAGACTGAATCAGGAAGAATAGAAAACACAAACAGACCAATTACCAGTAATGAAATTGAAACAATAATTTAAAATATTCCAACAAACAAAAGGTCAGGACCAGATGGCTTCACAGATGAATTCTACCGAACATTTAGAGAAGAGTTAACACCTATCCTTCTGAAACTATTCTAAAATATTTCAGAGAAAGGAACACTTTCAAACTCACTCTATAAGGCCAGCATCACCCTAATACCAAAACCAGAAAAAGATATCACAAAAAAGGAAATTACAAAATTTCCTTTTGTAATTTGACAAAATTCTTTTGATAAAAAGAATTTTTGACAAAATTCAACATCCATTTATGATAAAAACTCTCCAGAAAGTGGGTATGGAGGAAAGATACCTCAACATAATAAAGGCCATACATGACAAGCACACACCTAACATCATACTCAACAGTGAAAAACTGAAACCATTTCTTCTAAGATCAAGAACAAGACAAAGATGTCCACACTTGCCACTTTTATTCAACACAGATTTAGAAGCCCTAACCACAGCAATCAGACAAGAAAAAGAAATAAAAAAAATCCAAATTGGAAAGAAAGAAGTAAAACTGCCACTGTTTGCAGATGGCATGCTACTGTACATAGAAAATCCTAAAGATGACACCAGAAAATGACTAGAACTCACCAATGAATTCAGTAAAAGTTGCAGGATACAAAATTAATATATAGAAATCTGTTACATCTCTAGAAACTAACAATGATGTTTCAGACACAGAAATTAAGGAAACAATCTCCAGGAATAAAATACCTAGGAATGAACCTACCTAAGGAGGCAAAAGACCTTGTACCCTGAAAACTATAAGACACTGATGAAAGAAATCGAAGATGACACAAACAGATGGAAAGATACACCATGTTCTTGTATTAGAAGAATCAATATTGTTAAAATGACCATACTACCTAAGGCAATCTACAGATTCAATGTAATCTCTATCAAAATACCAATGGCATTTTTCACAGAACAAGAACACATAATTCTAAAAGTTACATGGAAACACAAAAGACCTGAATAGCCAAAGCAATCTTGAGAAAGAAAAACGGAGCTGGAGGAATCAGGCTCCCTGACTTTAGACTATAGCACAAAGACTATACCACAAAAAACTGATAACTATACAGTTATCAAAACAGTAATATACTCTCACAAAAACAGATACATAGATCAATGGAACAGGATAGAAAGCCCAGTAATAAACCTGCACACCTATGGTCAATTAATCTACAACAAAGGAGGCAAGAATACACAATGGAGAAAAGACAGCTTCTTCAACAAATGGTGCTGGGAAAACTGGAGAACTACATGTAAAAGAATGAAATTAGAGCATTCTCTAACACCATATACAAAAATAAACTCAAAATGCATTAAAGACCTAAAGGTAAGACCAGCTACTATAAAATTCCTAGGGGAAAATAATAGGCAGAACACTCTGACATAAATTGCAGCAATGTTTTTTTTGGATCCATCTCCTAAAGTAAAGGAAATAAAAGCAAAAATAAACAAATGGGACATTTTTCAATCATGTAATAAATGCTAGAAGAGGCTGCAACAGATGGTGTAATTATTACATAATTAAAAATTATAAGTCTCAGATGATCAGGGAAGGCTCCCTGTATGAGGTGAAATCTAAACTAATTTTTAAATATTAGTAATTGATCAGTTAAAGAAAGTGGACAGGGTATGTCAGGGATCAGGAATAGCATATCAATTCATAAAGGAACATGAAAAATATAAATAGCCTATACAGATATAAACACATTTGAGATTGCTAACAGAAAGGCAGGTAATAACTTGGAGCTTGCCAGCAGCCATGGTGCCCAATAAGTATCCATGGAAATGAAGTCAACACAAAGGAGAGCAGAGCTGAGAGGTAGAAAGAGAACAATCTCTGACAGTCTTATTGCTGACCCTCTAACCAGCTGTGCCTGAATCTAGCTTTCACTATTTTTGAGACTCTTCATTTCCAGGGTCTATAAATTCCCTTTTTGCTTAAGCTAGTGAGAGGCAGGTTACACTTGCAATTAAGAACCTTGTTTAATAAAAGCTATTTGCCCTCTTGCATTTGATTTAAAACATGTTGAGAGATCCATGTTTTATTCTCATATGAGCCTTCATGCTTCTGAGAACAACACCTTGCACTGTTCATGCATTACTTCTACACCACATAATGGACTCTCACATCCCCACACACACTTTCCTGAACACCTACGACAGAATAACTGGCCAGAGCAGCGATGCTTCAAGCTGAAGTAAAAAGGACACAAAGGAAAGGAGAAGAGAAAAAGACTCAAAAAGAAATAGCACTGGAAAATTCTATAAATATCTAAGCTGTTCACATAAGTAATATAGCCTGGTCCCTGATCAAGAGATTGTTTTTAATCTGCCAATATTGTGACCATTTACACTCAGGTAGTCCTAATTTCTAAAGCTAATTACACAGTCTCTAGGTATTTTATCTTCTGATTCATCTCTCGTGTAATTTTCCAAATGGTCTATTTGGCAACATGTAAGTTTACTGCTGTAGGGGGCCCAGACAGAAATGTGATAAGAGTTTTAATAATCTGTTTGTCTTTCCAGTGAAATGTGATGAGGTATCTTTGTGGATGAAAAGAGAACAACTAAGGATTTAGTTATTAAATGAAGCAATGAAAAATATTCTGTACAGTTGATTTAAATTTGGGCATACTAAGAAAACATATTCATATTTTTAGAAGTAAGATTATTGAATCAGGAAATTTTCAATTAGTCTAACCTCAAATTTTTTATTAAAAATACTTTTAATTCTGTACTTTTGCCAGAAAGGCAATTATATCCTGGAAATAATACAGTCTTAAAACCAGCTAGCATACTCTTTTTGTGTACTATGTTAGAATAACAAGCACTTGAACAAACTGTTCATATGAGATTTTACTCTGTAGGTTAATTAAAAATCAAGTAATACAAAGTATAAAATTTGGGAATAAGGTGACACCATAAACAGGTATTTGCTTTCCTGTCCTCAAATTATCACAAAATGACCGACAGAAAGCTGTCATCATCGTTGTCATCATCAGCATATATTAAACTCTTCCTTTTGTGCCAATAATTATGCTAAATACCTATACACACATTAGCTTAAAATTACTAGGTGTGATAGGTAATATTATTATCCTCCCTTTTTATATGGCAAAACTAAGGTTTATGTAAGTTCAATAATTTATCTAAGGCAACATAGTTAGTAAGTGGTAGAGTCCAGCTCCAAACACATTTCTATTTTTCTCCCTAACCAAGTTTTTAACCATCACATTAACATATCAAATCTGTTTTAAAAACAAGAAACGTGGCATCTACATATAAGGAATTTCTTCTATATGTAATGCAGACACATTTTGAGTTAAGGCAGGCAGAACTATCAACTTTTACTAACCTGTTAATACTCCATACACAGAGGCAATAGGCAATGGAGGCGGGTGGCCACAGAAAGCAGAGAATTCACCGGGAAATACCTCCTGGTCTTGGTTATTACATTTAGCAGAAGCTGGGCAGATAAACAAACAAAAAGTTACCGTGTTTGGATTTTTCTTTAAGAAAATGTCCCCTGCCTCCCCCTTTCCCATCCACTCAGTTATATATAAGTAAAAAAAAAAAAAAGATACTACAGATCCAGTTTTATTATTTAAAATATTTGACTTAAAAATTAACTTGTCTTGAAAAACTTGTTTTGTATTGAATTAGTCAGCAGTTGACACAATAATACTATGTACCAAGTGACCACCACAAAATTCAGTAAAATAATAATAAGTATATATTACCCAATTTACAGATCTGGAGGTTTGCTATTTATCTGCTATTTAGCTAAGGCAACTTTGCTTCATGTGCCTCATTCACAGGCCCAGCCTGGAGGGATAGCAGCTTTATGGGCATGCTCTTTTTATGTAAAAGGTCAGATGCTGCCAGGCTGCTAAAGAAACACATGACACCCCATAATGTCAAAGTTCAGAATTTGTATCTTGTGAATTCCACCTACACTCCATTGGTCATAAAAGTCACATGGTCAAGCTTAAAATAGATCAATGAAGCAGAAATGTATTGTCCCATAGCTGAAAGAGAAGGGAGTAAATATTAGATGACTAATATTGAGTTCAAGCTATATCATTCACTCATTTCAAACTAAATAAACAAACAAAAATCATCCTCAGTTTCTCAATCACCTATCATTGTGATCATTTCATGATGTGTACAGGTGTCAAATCATTATGTAGTACGCCTGAAAATAACACATTGTACATCAGCTATATTTCAATTTAAAAATAAATGTATTAATTCAACTTTCACTTAGTAGAAACTGGCTAGCTGTTCGTCGAAACTGCTTCCTCTTATTTTGGTACATGTAGCTAGATTACATTATCACCCTCCCTTACATGTAAAAGGAGTCATGTGATGAAATTTTAACCAACAGAATGCAAGCAGAACTGATGTGTATCACCTGTTAATCTGGGCTATGAAAGCCTTTCATGTGTGCTTCTTCACGTTCTTTCCCTTTTGGCTGACTTAGATGGAGAAAACTGCAGCAATCTTGGAAGTCACATGTTAAAGTTGACAGAGGGACCTCCCTGGTGGTCGAGTGGTTAAGATTCCCTGTTTTCACTTTAGAAGGCATGGGTTAGATCCCTGGTCAGGGAACTAAGGTCCTGATGCTGCGTGGCATGGCCAAAAAAATTTTTAAAATAGTTGACAGAGTTGCAAGATCGAAAGAGCTTGGATTTCTGCATTAATGTGTGGAGGAGAGCCACTGCCAGTTAAGATCTCCCACTTTGGATTTTTTGTGGGTGAGAAATAAATGCCTATTTTGTTAACCCACTGAATTTATGGAGTTCATCTGTCACCACACTAGCATTTCTCTAAAATGTACATGGGAACTAGCCTACTTTCTTTGACTGTGATATTGGATGGGAAAAGGTGATAATACAGAAGGAAATCAGGGGTACAGCCCTACCAGAAGAAATCCAGGTGCTTTCCTGCATTATAGTCTTACAGAATACAGATTCTTCAGCATAAATATTAAGCTCAGAAGACTGAGATAATTAGTGCTCACAAAAGGGAGACAGGAAAGCTGTGAAATGCACCTGACACTGAATAGTAGGAGGAAGACTCATTGCAGCTGTCATTGAACTGATTATCTGAAGGCAAAGCAATGCTATTTTCTGCAAACAATATATAATACTTAGGGAACAGCAATTAGAATCATGAATCCTTACATAAGTGAATGGGGTCTGATGGTGTTTACTCAACCTTAAATTGCTGGGGTAGTGATAGAAAAATAAGCCCTGCAAAGCACTTTGGAAATGTTACTTTAGAACATTAATGTCAGACTTAACATAAGAAGCTGAATAAAGCAAAAGAGAACTGAGGAAGAAAATCTCACAGCTTGTATTTATGAGGGTTCTCCCTTAAGGTCTCCCCCTTCATCTGTTTCCATAGTAACTCCATGTTTCCACAAGTTTTACAAATGGCATTCATTTAATGTCAAAACACTTAATGAAAATTTTTACTATGTATAGTAAGTGAACTACCTAATAGAGCATTTTATACTCAAATTTTCTTATGCATTTTGACAACATCTAAGTATTAATACATAGCAATAATCATAGAAAAATCATGGTTTATAATAGTTAACATGGAATGCTTCTTTTTACACAATTACCATGCAGCCCAATATCAGTAATACATTTTACTAACTATGCCTGGACAACTCTGTGGCAAATTTTATGGCGTCACAGCACTAAATTTGTTTTGTAACCTCACTCAATTTTTATTTTTCATTTCTTTCTCTTTTTTCTTTTCTTGTCACCTAAATTGAACTTAGAAAACTTAGTGGAAATGCTCTCTGAGGACCAGGCAACTGAGCATTTTATAATAAGCCTTTAGTAGGTATAATTAATTTAAATCTCTTTAAAATATGAACAGCATTTAGTCAGACATGTAAACCTGCCAATAATACAGAGAAAACAGGTGGAAATATTGCACCTCAGGATTCTAAGAATAATCAGTCCCACCCATAAAAATACAAATCACTGTCTTGGATAATCAGGCATCAAGCAGTGTAATTAAGTATCTGGTTTTAACTCAAAATGTTACACGTCAGATTCTAGATATCACTAATATATATGGAGTCCACTCTTAGAATAACATTGGATTGGAAATGTGGGGGGGTAAACTTAAGGAGAAAATCCAGTCTGACAAGTTAAAGGATGCCCAATGGAGCTACTTTTTATCTCTAGAATATCTTCTAATTCAGCATCACAGTAATTTGTTTATTTATTTTTTTAACATCTTTATTGGAGTATAATTGCTTTACAGTGGTGTGTTACTTTCTGCTTTACAACAGAATAAATCAGTTATATATATACATATGTTCCCATATCTCTTCCCGCTTGCATCTCCCTCCCTCCCACCCTCCCTATCCCACTCCTCCAGGCAATCACAAAGCCCCGAGCTGATCTCCCTGTGCTATGCGGCTGCTTCCCACTAGCTATCTACCTTACGTTTGGTAGTGTACATATGTCCATGCCTCTCTTGCGCTTTGTCACAGCTTACCCTTCCCCCTCCCCATATCCTCAAGTCCATTCTCTAGTAGGTCTGTGTCTTTATTCCTGTCTTATCCCTAGGTTCTTCATGACATTTTTTTTTCTTAAATTCCATATATATGTGTTAGCATATGGTATTTGTCTCTCTTTCTGACTTACTTCACTCTGTATGACAGACTCTAGGTCTATCCACCTCATTACAAATAGCTCAATTTCGTTTCCTTTTCCTTTGTAGTATAGTCTGAAGTCAGGGAGCCTGATGCCTCCACCTCCTTTTTTCGTTCTCAAGATTGCTTTGGCTATTCGGGGTCTTTTGTGTTTCCATACAAATTGTGAAATTTTTTGTTCTAGTTCTGTGAAAAATGCCCGAACATCACTGTAATTTAAAAGAGGTGTTCAGAGGGGGAGGCAGTCAGGGGAAAGAGGAAGAATGGCTGTATTGAGCAGGAAAGAATGATCTTATAGACCATGGTGGATTTCTTCTTCTGTAATTTGAAGGGACTTAAGACACAATAACTCAAGATATACTACTTTCAATTCATTTCACTCTAACAATCATTTACTGAGAACTGACTCTAAGGTAGGTATTGTTGTCCCTGCTATGTGAAAGGAATAAGACAAAAACAAGTAAGGCAATAGGATGTTCTCTGAAAAAGCTAATGAGTTATTGGGCTTGTGCACTGTTGATACATATATGGCATATAAGAATAAGAAAATATAGTGTTTGACAAAATAGGTTTATATTCTAGAGGATTTAGAGGAAAAAGAGTCACAATCTCTTAAGAAGATCAAGAAAAGTTTCAATAAAGGAAATGAGTGTAAAGTGGCCCAAAAATACTAGAGGAATTGTGACAGCCATAACTACATGGAGGAGATATTCCATGTAGAGGGATTGGTATTAAAAAAATCCTTTAATTATTGCTTCTATAGGAACTGATCCAATGCACATGGGGCATTCATCTTTGCACATTGGGACTTTGCCATGTTGTTCATATCTGAGGTAGATAGTGAGTTGACCTACACCAATCACATTCTTTCTTCTCATATTATAGTATTTTTATGTGAGACAGACAGATATTGGGAGCTGCTGGTAACCAAGTCAATGTTAGTAGTCTAGTGGGTGACAAAGACACTCTCCTTGACCCAACTCTAGTCAGGCTCCTCTAAACCCTCAAGGTCCTTGGGCTCTGCCCTGGCCAGTTTAGTTCAGTTTTAGTAAGAATTCTGCTGAACCTCCTTAGCAGAAATTACCCAACCTTGATACCTAATTAAATTCCTTTTCTACCTCCCTGAATAGCTTATCACCCTGGCCTGCCTTCAGCAAGAATTCTGTTGAATTGGTCTAACAAGAATTCCCTTAGCCATGATGTTCCTCCTAATAATTTCTATCCACTGACCTCCACCCTGCTCCTTGGCTATAAATCTCCACTTGTCCTTATATTCAGAGTTGAGCCTGATCTGTCTCCCTTACTGCAAAACCACACTGCAGTCATCCCCCTGAATAAAACCTGCCTTATCATATTTTACGAGGTAATGATTAAATTTTTTAACATGAGTAGTTTTTCATTAACTAGAGAAGTATTGTAAATTTCTGGTACTGAATCTGAAGAGCTGAACTGGTTCCCAAAGTTTATGAGATTTGTTTTATATGTATTCGTTTTTGTTTTATGCTGTGTTATTGTTACACTTCCTTAGATACCTGAGATAGTACTTTTGTGATTAAATTAGTTCCAATTTGTATCTAAAATAGAAAACAGATGTTAACTTACCTTTGGCAATATTCAAAAAACAGTTTTGTTTTAAAAGATCACAAGATACATTTTTGTGGCTCAAATGTATGTCGGGGACATTTTGACAAAGACTTTTATTACAACATTAAAGAGTTGATGCTTCCTTCAGCAAGACATGAAAAAGCCAGTGAAGACTTTCAAGTAGGATAATGGTATGCGTGAAACTAAACTTTAGGGAAGGTAATTTGCAGTGTGGTTTAGTCAAATAGCAAACTACAAGTTAGAAGACTGGCTATGAGTCTATGTCATTGGTTCACATAGCTAGGGTTTACAGGGAAGTTACACGTATTTCAGCAGAATTTGCAGAACAAAACACTAGGGAACACTTCACATCATATTCTATGTGAATGGTACCCTTAAAATTGTGCAATACACAACTTCCTCAACTATGTGTGACAGCTCATAGAATATGAAATAGAGTGGTAGTGATGATATCTAAAGGAGAGAAAAGATATGAAAGATTTTACCAAGATAAGATTTGAAGGTTTTGGAAACATTTAGAAATAGTTAATGAAGTACTGGGAAGGGGCAAAGTTACATCCAAATTTTAAATCCAAGTAACTTGGAGAATGATGGCAACATTTGTACAAAAGCAGAAGGCAGAAAGAAAAGTTCAGTCAGGAATTGGGAGTGCAAAATGAAATTTAGGACGATGTTGTTATTTATATAAATGAGTCTGAGATGACTGCATGATATCCTAGTGGAGATAACCAACAGAAATTTTAGATTTGAAAGTAATTGAAATGAAGATAATACTTGTAGCCATATAAATTGGTGAGATTACAATAAACAAGAGAAAAGTGGAAAAAGAGCAAAAGCAAAATTTTTAGATAATGCTTAAATTCAGATCTTAAATAAACTATCTGGAAAAGGAAATAAAGGGAATAGGTAGAAGAACACAGAATTCAAAGGATGAGTTTCAATATGACAAACAGGGCGAAGAATGTCAAATTATATAGAAAGACCAGGAAGGGAGAAGATTCAATGACAGCATTTGAATTAAATGATTGAGAAGGCATTGCTTAGAGTTATCATCAAGATATTTGTGGTCAAAAGTAGGAAAAAGAATATAGAAACGTGTAAAGATTGTTGATAGAAAGATACTGGTTTTTAGTTAAATGTTTGTAGAGAGGCAAGCAAATGTATGAGAGTAGAAAGATAATATAATGAAATTAAAGATTCAAGAGTAAGAGAAATTGATGGAGCAAGGTGTCTCATAGGAGATGGAAAGGGAGAGAAGATCAAAGCCAAGAAAGAGATTGGATTTAGTTGACGAGAGAGCTGAATACCATCATGACAGAAGTACGAGTGAAGAGAAATCATAAAAAATACAGTGACATTGTATAACAGAATGCATAAAAGTTGAGAAAGTGCACATAGAATTCAGATACCTCTTGATTTTCTCAATGAAATAAAAGAAAATAACTGCTGAAATTGAAGGGCTAATGGTAATATGAGAGGGCAAACTTGGAACACTCACAGGGGCAAATTATATTATCTTTTTATTATCACAAAGAAAGCTGAGGGTGATTCATTGCAAACTTTCTCATTTGCTTCCAGGACTTCAGTACACAGAGATTTGGAAAATAAGTATACATTTTAAATTCTAATTCTTTCTCCTTTTGCTTCTGCTTCTAAAAATTATCAAACTCTCTTTCTCAGCAAGGTGTACCAGTTGTGTCTTTTATTCCATTTATTTCTCCAACTCTGAGATCCAGATTCAAAAATAAATTTTTTGCATTGTGAAAGTCTCTATACTACAAGCAGAGATTTTGAATATTTGAAAACAATATTTATTTATCTTACTGCTTCCTAAAATAATAATGTCAGCAATAATAATAATTCCTAAAATGTACTGAACACTTACTATCTTCAGGAAATTAGCCAAATCATTTTACTTCTAACCATCATATAAGCTTCATAAAATCCTATGAGCTAGATGCTATGATCCTTCCCATTTTACATGTGGGGAGATTGCAGTGCAGAGTGATCTGCCCAAGATTCCACAGAAATGAGTGGTGACCAGGATGCAAACCTATAAATTATGAATCCAGAACTCATATTCTTAACCATTTTTTCTTCTTTCCTTCATCCTCAACTTCTTGAAAAAAAAATGTTCTACTTTCACTGCTTCCATTTACTTTCTACACAATACCTTAACCCACTGTTTCTCAAGGTAGGGTCCATAAACTGTTCTCAACAGAATCCCCTGGGGCACTTACTGAAAATGCAGATCCCTGGATCCCCTCTACACTGGGTGATTGAGGATCTAGCAACTTTACTTTAATATGTTTACCAAGTGACTCTTAGATGCTTTTAAGTTTGAGAACATCTCAGTTCAACACTTGCAATTTGGTTTTGCTACCAATTCTAATCTTCTATAATATATGCTTGAACAAGTGAACTCTTTTTTAATTACTTCTGAGAAACATTCTTAGGTTCCTCTAAACTCCTTAATATTTCATTCAATTGCTCAAGCTTGGCCTCTGCCTCACTTCCTAGCATCATAATTTCTTGCTGCTGTTTCACTCTGCGTTCTGTGTTTTAAAGTCTAAACACATCAAACTACTTGCCCCCCCACCCCCCAGTATGTGCTTTTGCTTGTTTCACAAACTCTATTCAAACAACTTCTTTTTCTTTCCTTACCTTTCTCTCATTCCTCAAGGTCCAGCTCAAATATTGTGTATATTCACAGTATATAGACATCCCACATCCTCTGTGAGGTCAGTTTATCCTCCATGATACTAAAGCACTATTTTATGTCACTAACATAGTTGTACTCTATGAAAGTTAGTTGTATTTACATATAAATACTTAACATAGACATATAACATACTCTATGACAGTTAGTTGTCTTATTTTATAAGATTGTGAGCTGCTTGAGGACAGAAAAATGCACATCTCTAGTACAATCTAGTAGACAAGAGGAATTGGGGTAATGAGTGGGTAATAGGACCAATTCAGCATCACTTGAGACATGCCATTCGGATCCTGACCTCTCCTAAGGCAGAGATAGCTAGAGGACTGTTGTGATGGTCTGTGAAAAAGACAAGACTGGAAATCATCTGGTGACTCAAAGGGAACAGAGAATTTAGAACCCAAAATGCACCTTTATCACAAAGTCTCAAAACTGGTCTATTTAATGGAGGTCTGCATATTAATCTGAGCAAAACTCTTCATATCTAAAGAAGTAAAATGAAGAAACTGAATGAAGGAATCTATCAACTGTCAAACATAAAATTAAATGTACTTGACATTTTCCAACTTGGTATGAATATCTGTGTGACATTTTCAGAACTATTCCAAAATGGGCATAGAAGGATGAAGCTATATGTGTCCAATGAACTGAAGAGAGATTTTTAAAGAAAAATTATGCAGTCATTTTCCATTACAGTCAGGCACTTTAGAATAATGAAAACTTTCACTAAACCAGAAACATATGAATTACAATCACAGTGTCTGTAGTAATTTCATTTTTGCTACTGATACAATTCTTGGGTTTGAGTTAGTATAAAACAAACCCTTAGAATGAATTAGGAAGCAGCAGTTTGGTGTATGTGTGTGTGTGTGTGTGTGTGTGTGTGTGTGTGTGTGTGTGTAGAAAACTTACAAATACAGTTAACCATGATGTCTTTTCCCCCTCAAATCCTGTGGGGAGAGAATATAGTACATTGATCTGGTCAAGAAAATCAACGAATTCTTATAAGAGGATAGGCCATGTTAAATACTCAGGCCATGGATTTGGGATAATTGCATCTTTGTAATTATCTACAGTTCATTTATTTATTTATTTTTAGTTTTTAATATCTTTATGGGAGTATAATCGCCTTACAATGTTCTGTTAGCCTCTGCTGTATAACAAAGTGAATCAGCTATACATATACATATATCCCCATATTTCCTCCCTCCTGGACCTCTCTCCCACCCTCCCTATCCCACCCCTCTAGGTGGTCACAAAGCACCGAGCTGATCTCCCTGTGCTATGCAGCTGCTTCCCCCTAGCTATCTATTTTACATTTGGTAATGTATATATGTCAATGTTACACCTTCACTTCATCCCAGTTTATCCTTCCACCCCCCCACTGCCCCATGTCCTCAGGTCCCTTTGCTACCTCTGCATCTTTATTCCTGTCTGTCCCTAGTTTCTTCAGAACCATTATTTTTTTAAGATTCCATATATATGTGCTAGCATACAGTATTTGTTTTCTCCTTCTGACTTACCTCACTCTGTATGACAGACTCTAGGTCCATCCACCTCAGTACAAATAACTCAGTTTCATTTCTTTTTATGGCCAAGTAATATTCCATTTTACATATGTGCCACATCTTCTTTATCCATTCATCTGTTGATGGACACTTAGGTTGCTTCCATGTCCTGGCTATTGTAAATAGAGCTGTGAAGAATATTGTGGTACATGACTCTTTTTGAACTATGGTTTTCTCAGGGTGTATGCCCAGTAGTGGGATTGCTGGGTCATATGGTAGTTCTAGTTTTAGTTTTTTAAGGAACCTCCACAGAGTTCTCCATAGTGGCTGTATCAATTTACATTCCCACCAACAGTGCAAGAGGGTTTTTCCACACCCTCTCCAGCATTTATTATTTGTAACTTTTTGATGATGGCCATTCAGACTGGTGTGAGCTGATACCTCTTTGTGGTTTTGATTTGCATTTCTCTAATGATTAGTGATGTTGAACATTCTTTCATGTTTTTGTTGCCAATCTGTATATCTTCTTTGGAGAAATGTCTATTTAGGTCTTGTGTCCATTTTTGGATTGGTTATCTTTTTTTTTTTTTTTTTTAATTGAGCTGCATAAGCTGATTGTATATTTTGGAGATTAATCCTTTGTCAGTTTCTTCGCTTGCAAATATTATCTCCCATTCTAACAATTGTCTTTTCACTTGTTTATAGTCTCCTTTGCTGTGTAGAAGCTTTTAAGTTTCATTAGGTCCCATTTGTTTAATTTTGTTTTTATTTCCATTTCTCTAGGAGGTAGGTCAAAAAGGATCTTGCTGTGGTTTATGTCATAGAGTGTCCTGCCTATGTTCTCCTCTAAGAGTTTTATAGTGTCTGGCTTTACATTTAGGACTTTAATCCATTTTGAGTTTATTTTTGTGTATGGTATTAGGAACTGTTCTAATTTCATTCTTTTACATGTAGCTGTCCAGTTTTCTCAGCACCATTTATTGAAAAGGCTCTCTTTTCTTCATTGTACATTCTTCCCTCCTTTATCAAAAATAAGGTAACCATATGTGAGTGGTTTTATTTTCAGACGTTCTATCCTGTTCCATTGATCTATATTTCTATTTTTGTGCCAGTACCATACTCTGATTACTGTAACTTTGTACTATAGTCTGAAGTGAGAGATCCTGATTCCTCCAGCTCCATTTTTCTTTCTCAAGATCACTTTGGCTATTCAGAGTCTTTTGTGTCTCCACACAAATTGTGAATTTTTTTGTTCCTGTTCTGTAAAAATGCCATTGGTAGTTTTATCAGGATTGCATTGAATCTGTAGGTTGCTTTGGGTAGTAGAGTCATTTTCCCAATATTGATTCTTCCAATCCAAAAACATGGTGTATCTCTCCATCGTTTTGTGTCATCTTTGATTTCTTTCATCAGTGTCTTATAGTTTTCTGAGTACAGGTCTTTTACCTCCTTAGGTAGGTTTATTCCTAGGTATTTTATTCTTTTTGTTGCAGTGGTAAATGGGAGTTTTTCCTTTATTTCTCTTTCAAATTTTTGATCATTAGAGTATAGGAATGCAAGAGATTTCTGTGCATTAATTTTGTACCCTGCTACTTTACCAAATTCATTGATTAGCTCTACTAGTTTTCTGGTAGCATCATTAGGATTCTCTACTTATAGTATCATATCAACTGCATTGACAGTTTTATGTCTTCTTTCCCAATTTGCATTCCTTTAGTTTCTTTTTCTTCTCTGATTGCTGTGGATAAAACTTCCAAAACTATGTTGAATAATAGCAGTGAAAGTGTGCAACCTTGTCAAGTTCCTGATTTTAGAGGAAATGGTCTGGGTATTTCACCACTGAGAAAGATGTTGACTGTGGGTTTGTCATATATGGCCTTTATTGTGTTGAGGCAGGTTCCCTCTATGCCCACTTTCTGGAGTTTTTTATCCTAAATGGGTGTTGAATTTTGTTGAAAGCTTTCCTGCATCTATTGAGATTATCATTTGGTTTTTATCTTTCAGTTAATATGGTGTATCACGTTAATTGATTTGCGTATATTGAAGAATCCTTGCATTACTGAGATAAACCTCACTTGATCATGGTGTATGATCCTTTTAATGTGTTGTTGGATTCTGTTTGATAGTATTTTGTTTAGGATTTTTGCATATATGTTTATCAGTGATATTTGTCAGTAGTTTTCTTTTTTTGTCCGGTTTTGGTATCAGGGTGATGGTGGCCTCATAGAATAAGTTTGGGAGTGTTCCGCCCTCTGCTATATTTTGGAAGATTTAAGAATGATAGGTCTTAGCTCTTCTCTAAATGTTTGTTAGAATTTGCCTTTGAAGCCATCTTGTCCTGGGATTTTGTTTGTTGGAAGATTTTTAATCACAGTTTCAATTTCAGTGCTCTGATTGATCTGTTTATTTTTTTTATTTCTTCCTGGTTCAGTCTTGGAAGTTTATAGTTTTCTAAGAATTTGTCCATTAATTCCAGGTTATCCATTTTATTGGCTTACAGTTACTTGTAGTAATCTCTCATGATCCTTTGTATTTCTGTGGTGCCAGTTGTTACTTCTTTTTCCTTTCTAATTCTGTCGATTTGAGTCTTCTCCTTTTTTTTCTTGATGAGTCTGGCTAATGGCTTATCAATTTTGTTTATCTTCTCAAACAACCACCTTTTAGTTTTATTAATGTTTGCTACTGTTTTCTTTATTACATTTTCATTTATTTCTCATCTGATCTTTATGATTTCTTTCCTTCTGCTAACTTTGGGGTTTTCTTTTTCTTCTTTCTCTAATTGCTCTAGGTGTAAGTTTAGGTTGTTTATTTGAGACTTTCCTTGTTTCTTGAGGTTGGATTGTATTGCTATACACTTCTCTCTTAGTACAGCTTTTGCTGCATCCCATAGGTCTTGGGTCATCGTGTTTTCATTGTCATTTGTTTCTAGGTATTTTCTGATTTTCTCTTTCGTTTATTCTCCCTGATTTGTTCTCTTGGTTATTTAGTAACATAATGTTTAGCCTCCATGTGTTTGTATTTCTTACAGTTTTTTTTCCTGTAATTGGTATCTAGTCTCATAGTGTTGGGGTTGGAAAAGACATTTGATATGATTTCAATTTTCTTAAATTTACTGAGGCTTGGTTTGTGACCCAAGATATGATCTAACCTGGAGAATGTTCCATGAGCACTTGAGAAGAAAGTGTATTCTGTTGTTTTGGATGGAATGTCCTATAAATATCAATTAAGTCTCTCTGGTCTAATGTGTTATTTAAAGCTTGTGTTTCCTTATTTATTTTCATTTTGGATTATCTGTCCATTAGTGAAAGTGAGGTGTTAAAATCCTGCACTATTATTGTGTTACTGATGACTTCCCCTTTTATGGCTGTTAGCATTTGCTTTATGTATTGAGGTGCTCCTATGTTGGGTGCATAAATATTTCCTATTGTTATATCTTCTTCTTGGATTGATCCCTTGAACATTATGTAGTGTCTTTCTTTATCTCTTGTAATAGTCTTTATTTTAAATTCTATTTTGTCTGATATGAGAAGTGCTACTCCAGCCTTCCTTTGATTTCCATTTTCATGGAATATCTTTTTCCCTCCCCTCACTTTCAGTCTGTATGTGTCCCTAGGTCTGAAGTGGGTCTTTTGTAGACAGCATATATATGGGTCTTATTTTTGTATCCATTCAGCCAGTCTATCTTTTGGTTGGAGCATTTAATCCATTTACATTTAATGTAATTACCGATATGTATGTTCCTATTACCATCTTCTTAATTGTCTGGGGTTTGTTATTGTAGGTCTTTTCCTTGTCTTGTGTTTCCTACTTAGAGAAGTTCCTTTAGCATTTGTTGTAAAGTTGGTTTGGTGGTGCTGAATTCTCTTAACCTTTGCTTGTTTGTAAAGGTTTTAATTTCTCCATTGAATCTGAATGAGATCCTTGCTGGGTAGAGTAATCTTGGTTGTAGGTTTTTCCCTTTTTCCCTTTAAATATATCCTGTCACTTCCTTCGGGCTTGCAGAGTTTCTGCTGAAAGATCAGCTGTTAACCTTATGGGGTTTCCCTCATATGTTATTTGTTTCTTTTCCCTTGCTGCTTTTAATATTTTTTCTTTTTATTTAATTTTTGATAATTTGATTAATATGTTTCTTGGCATGTTTCTCCTTGGATTTATCCTGTATTGGACACTCTGCACTTCCTTTACTTGGTTGCCTATTTCCTTAACCATGTTAGGGAAGTTTTCAATTATGATGTCTTCAAATATTTTCTGTGTCTTTTACTTTTTCTCTTCTTCTGGGACCCATATAATTCAAATGTTGGTGTGTTTAAGGTTGCCCCAGAAGTCTCTGAATCTGTCCTCAATTCTTTTCATTCTCTTTCTCTATTTGCTCTGCAGCAGTTATTTCCACTATTTTAACTTCCTGGTCAGTTATGCCTTCTTCTGCCTCAGTTATTCTGCTATTGATTGCTTCTAGAGTATTTTTAATTTCATTTATTGTATTATCCATCATTGTTTGTTTGCTCTTTAGTCCTTCTAGTTCCTTGTTAAATGTTTCTTGTATTTTCTCCATTTTATTTCAGAGATTTTGGATCATGTTTACTATCATTACTCTGAATTCTTTTTCACATAGACTGCCTGTTTCCTCTTCATTTGTTTGGTCTGGTGGGTTTTTACCTTGCTCCTTCATCTGCTGTATATTTCTCCAGGTTCTCATCTTGTTTAACTTAGTGTGTTTGGGGTCTCCTTTTCGCAGGCTGCAAGTTCGTAGTTCCCATTATTTTGGTGTCTGCCCCCAGTGGGTGTGGCTTGTTCAATGGCTTGTGTAGGTTTCCTGGTAGAATGGACTGTTTCCTGTATTCTAGTAGGTGGGCTGTATATTTTCCTTCTGGTGGGCAAGGCCCACCAGATGCAGGTGGTGTGTTTTTCAATGTCTGTGATCTTAGTATGACTTTAGGCCGCCTCTCTGCTAATGGGTGGGATTGTGTTCCTGTCTTGTTAGTTGTTTGGCATGGGGTGTCCAGCACTGGAGCTTGCTGGCTGTTGGGTGGAGCTGGGTCTCAGTGTTGAGACAAAGATCTCTGGACGAACACTTGCCAACTGATATATCGTGGAGTCAGGAGGTTTCTAGTGGTCCAATGTCCTGGACTCAGCCCTCCCACCTTGAAGGATCAAGCCCAACACCCATCCAGACACACCAAGACCCTGCCAACCACACTGCTCAGAAGAAAAGGAAGAGAAAAAGAAAACAAAACAAAACAAAACAAAAAAATGAACAGACAGAACCCTAGGACAAATGGTCAAAGCAAATCTATACAGAAAAAAATCACACAAAGAAGCATATACATACACACTCACAAAAAGAGAAAAAGGAAAAAAAAAAATATATATATATATATGTATAAAAGGAAGAGAGCAACCAAACCAAGAAACTAATCCACCAATGATAATAAGCATTAAATACTATAAGATAAACATAAAACTGGAAATAAATTAGATGCAGAAGGAAAACCCCAAGTCTACAGTTGCTCTCAAAGTCCACTACCTCAATTCTGGGAACATTTATCATCTATTCAGTTATTCTTCAGATGCAGGGTTTATCAAGTTGATTGGGGGGATTTAATCTGCTGCATCTAGTCTGCACAGAGAAATTACCCTTTCTCTTCTTTGTTCCCACAACTCCTAGGGTTCAGCTTTGGTTTTGGTCCCACTTCTTCATGTAGGCTGCTCTCAGGTGTCTGTTTCCCGCGCAGACAGGAGGGGTTTAAAGCAGCAGCTGATTAGGTGACTCTTGCTCACTAAGGTCATGGAGAGAGAGGGGTATGGTAGTCAAACTGGAATGCAGGGCAAGCCTGAGGCATCAGAGGCTGGCATGATGTTGCAACAGGCTGAGGCATGCTGTGTGTTCTCCCGGGGAAGTTGTCCCTGGATCTCAGGACCCTGGCAGTGGCATGCTGCACAGGCTCCTGGGAGGGTGTAAATAGTGACCTGCAGTTGCACACAGGATTTTTGGAGGCAGCGGCAGAAGACTTAGCATTTCATGCCTGTCTCTGGTGTGCCAGCTGATAGCTGCAGCTCATGCCCGTCTCTGGCACTTGCTTAGATGGAGCTCTGCCTTCTGTGGGCACACTGGGAAGAAATCCCCTCTTCTCATGAACCCTGAAACAAAGGTCTCTTGCCTCTCCAGCAGGTCAGACATTTTTTTGGACTCCATTCTTGCTAGCTGTGGTGCACTGGCCCCCTCAGGCTGTCTTCACACAGCCAACCCCAGTCCTCTCCCTGGGATCTGAACTCCAAAGCCCGAGTCTCAGCCCCCACCCGCCCTGGCGGGTGAGCAGACAAACTTCTCAGGCTGCTGAGTGCTGGTTGGCACTGATCCTCTATGTGGGAATCTCTCCACTTTGCCCCCTGCACCTCTGTTTCTGTGCTCTCCTTTGTGGCTCTGAAGCTCCCCCCTCATCCACCCCCTCATCTCCACCAGTGAAGGGTCTTCCTATTGTGCAGAAACATTTCCTCCTTCACAGCTCCATCCCACAGGTGCAGGTCCCATCCTTTTCTTTTGTCTCTGTTTTTTCTTTTGCCCTACCCAGGTACGTGGGGATTTTTTTGCCTTTTGGGAAGTCTGAGGTTTTCTGCCAGTGTTCAGTAAGTGTTCTGTAGGAGGTGTTCCACATGTAGATGTATTTTTGATGTATTTATGGGGAGAAAGATGATCTCCACTTCTTACTCCTCCACCATCTTGAAGGCCTCTTACAGTTCATATTACCCCCATATTTAATAGCTGATTTGAAGGTATTTTTATCTTTCTTTAAGATAAAAATATTATTTTCTTCTTTAAGCAAAACCTCTTTTAAATCCTAATCTTCATAATCAAGTAAGATGCTTTCCTTTCTGTTACTGTACCAAATTTTGCTTTTTAATCCTACAATATATGGATTTTGATGCCTTTATCATTGCCAAATCAGGAAAATGCATATATTTTTGGCCTTAAAAGAAACAAAAAAATCAAAGTAAGTCAAAAGGAAATCTGAGAGTCTTAGCTTTTCTTTTCCCACTCCTAACCTTGGGAGTTAGTATCCATTCTTTATAGATAGTCAACAATAAATTTGTTTATAATGATTAAAGGAAAACAAAAGAACCATAAGAAAAAATTATGAAATAAGAGTAAGTTTGAAAAATAAACAAGTAGAATTTTAGAAATAAAAATATATAGTCAGTGAAATTAAAAATGCAATAGATGTGTTAAACTGTTAGACACAGCTAATCTTTTATTTCTAGCTAAACTTTAAAATGTCCTCTTAAATGTTATTGTTCATTTCTGAGATTACTTTTTAAAAATCATATTAAGGGCTTCCCTGGTGGCGCAGTGGTTGAGAGTCTGCCTGCTGATGCAGGGGACACGGGTTCGTGCCCCGGTCTGGGAAGATCCCACATGCCGCGGAGCAGCCGGGCCTGTGAGCCATGGCTGCTGAGCCTGCGCATCTGGAGCCTGTGCTCCACAACGGGAGAGGCCACAACAGGGAGAGGCCTGCGTAACGCAAAAAAAAAAAAAAAAAAAAAAAAAAAGTCATTCATGACCACCAAAACGAGGCAGTCCTCTGGTATAAGTTTGTCTAGTTCATTCATTTGTTCATTAATTTCTTCAATAAAGAGTTACTATAAGAGCAGTATATCAAAACGGTTAAGAGCACAAAAACTGAAGCTACAAGCTTGTAGAATTTTAACTTCTCTTTACCTCAGTTTCTCCATCTGTAAAGTGGGAAATATTGTGAAGCTCACCTCAAAGACATTTAGGGGCTTAATAAATGAGTCTGAATATAAAAGTGTCCAATAAACAGTATGGGACATGTTAGCTTTTTAATGTTATTACTATTTGCCTGATAAAGTATAAGGCACTCAGATGTGACAGAGAACAAAAAAAGGCTAGGTTCCTGATCTTATGGAACTTTTAATCAAAAGGAAGAAAAGAGATTTTTAAAAAAGTATAAATAATGGTTTACTGTTATGAAAGAAAACTACAGCCACATGAAGTCTATGATGGGGTTATCCAATATAAGCAAAGGCTTGTCTGAGAAAGTGACATTTATCCTGAGATTTGAAGGTTGAATAGAATTCAGTCAAGTAGAAGAGGTAGGAAACGGTTACAAAAGAGAGGAACAGCTTAAGGAGTTCCTCTACTCTGTCTCTCACGGTACTTGTGATGCTTTATTCTCATTACTTGTGTGGTGCCTTCACCCCTGCCCCCTTTTCCAAAAAAACTTGAATATATAACTCAACGATTATAGGACTTTTGCTGTTTTCTTCTATTCTTAATTCTTATTAAATGTATTATAATCCATCAATTGATCAAATAGGTATCAAAATCTGTAATCAAAAAGCTAATTAAATAAGTATTTAGAAGGAGAACTGTCTGTGAAAGAGGATGGAGATATACTTTTATATACTTTTCACATAAATTATAATATATGTGCTTTAAATTGGGCATATTACCAACTCAAAGCTGCACTGATGTACCTCTAACAGCTCCATTTATTATAGCAGCATAGATCTCTCCCAGAAGGCATTTCAACTATCTGCTGCAGGCTGATATTATCTTCTTTCTGACCAAACTAGCATATGACTTTATTTATTTATAGATAACTATCCAGGCTGGGAAATATGTCAGCAATTTTCATTATCAGCCAAAGAAAAATTATCAGCAAAGTCTAGATTCTAAATTGAACCAGCTAAGAAAAGATTCCAATTGTTTTCTTTGTCCCCAAAGAAATGAACCTCATTCAGCTAAGATACTGAATAAAAGGGTGGGATACAATTTATTTCACGGTGTATTAGTAAATAATAGCAGGGTTCTATTTCTGTTCCTTGGAGGCTGTGTGGGCTTATTTACACTCATCCTTGAAAAATGAAAAGTGTCCTTGAGAAGGAGTATGCAGTTCCTGGATCCAAAACATTTGGCCCTGCAGTCCCCACCCCTCACTAACATTGTTTCTCCCAGTGAGTATAGTCATGTTCCTGGCTTTCTGGGTGTTAGAAGCCTAGCTCCTATGTAGTAAAACTGGTTGGGATACCAAAAAATGGTACTGATGGACCTAGTGACAGGGCAGGAATAAAGACGAAGACATAGAGAATGGACTTGAGGACACGGTGGGGAGGGGGAACTGGGACGAAGTGAGAGTAGCATTGACATATATACACTACTGAATGTAAAATAGTTAGCTAGTGGGAAGCAGCAGCTTAGCACAGGTGGATCAGCTCAGTGCTTTGCGATGACCTAGAGATGTGGGATAGGGAGGGTGGGAGGGATGATCAAGAGGGAGGGGATATGGGGATATATGCACACATATGACTGATTCACTTTGTTGTACAACAGAAACTAACACAGTATTGTGAAGCAATTATACTCAAATAAAGATCTATTTAAAAAAAAAAAGAAAACTGGTTGGGAAACTGGGACAAAAATCCTACCATCAGCATTCATTAAAATCTGTTCCACAGCAGATAGGTTGAATAATCATTTGAAGCTGAAGACACATGATGGTTTGCTTTTACATTAGAGGAAATAAAGAAGGGTAGGATGCAGATATTAAGAAACTACTGTTTCATTATATAAAGCAAATCTGTGGATGTGATTAGATTGCTACTAAGAAGAAAATCAATATTTTCTGGAAGATTCCTAAGTTCTTTTTCAAGACTAAAATTCTGAGTTTCTGTGCTAAAGTGTAGATGTTTGTTTAAGCACTGAAGTTTCCATCTGTTCTATCTTCATTTAAAGATGCAGTTTTTAAAAATAAAACCACAAGGCAATGTGCATTGGAAGTACAAAATCTCTCTACTTATCACCCAAGTAAAACATGAATTAAAACAATAAGCCTGGGGCTTCCCTGGTAGCGCAGTGGTTGAGAGTCCGCCTGTCGATGCAGGGGACACGGGTTCGTGCCCCGGTCCGGGAAGATCCCACATGACGCGGAGCGGCTGGGCCCGTGAGCCATGGCCGCTGAGCCTGCGCGTCCGTGAGCCTGTGCTCCGCAATAGGAGAGGCCACAACAGTGAGAGGCCTGCATAAAAAGCCTGGAATGTTAATATTTTTATACAATGCCAGTGTCACTTTATTTGAGAAAGTTTTATTTGAAATGTGCCTAACAGTTTCAAAACAATTATGTGACCCAAAATTATTCATAGAGTTGACTCTGATCTCAGATAATAGTATCTAGGAAGACACATGAAAAGCAAATTAACTTGCACAGGCATGTTTGCAGTCAGATCTTCTCTCTCAAATAATAGGGTAAACAAAAGAGACTTTGCTGTGGAAAACCACATTTTCTTCAAGAATATGTATGGCATTTGATAGAATTCAATTTTGGAAGAATATGAAAGAAATAAATCCAAAGCAGTTGTCAAGATCCTTCAGTTACATAAAATTTCACCTTTAAAGTAATTCTTTTCCATGAAAAGCAGTATATCCTTTAAAACTTATGTAGGGTTCTCTGGTAGAAGTTGATTGTTTTTTAAAATATTTCTCTAATTTTCCATGACTGCTGAGTTGCATCTGAGGTAGTATTTTTTACACTATTTGAATTAATTTATTACTTGTTTGAATAAAAAAATAATTCATAGAATTAGCCAAGCACAGGATAAATTATCCCAGGTGTGTGTCTGTGTGAAGTGTGTGTGTGTGAAGTGTGTGTGTGTGTGTGTGTGTATGTGTGTAGCATGTATGTTTTTATCATAAGTTAATCATTGTTAAAATTTTATTTAAGAGATTAAAAAAATTTATCTTTGGAGATCATGTTAAGCTTCCATTCAAATAAGCAGTCTTAACTCTAAATTTGTGCTCCTGTCATATTCTTTTTGTAATTTGGGGTCACAGATCTATTAAAAAATCTGATGAGAGACATAGACCCTCTCCATGAATACGTATAAGCAAATACAATTTTATATGTAATTACAGATACTTCATGTGTTCCCCCAATGCCATCTTTGGACTTTAGTAAGAAAATTTCTCTTGATACTTTTTTTTTTTCCTTTCAAAGGGGTTCCTTTTTAATTAAGATTTTAAATCCTAGAAATTTCCTCTGGAAAAGACTTTAGAGATTATCTAATCCAGTTCCTTTAAAGCCCAGAGAGGTAAGGTGATTTCCCCAAGGATACACTGCCAGTAAGTAGCAGGGCTAGACTGGAATGCAAGTCTTCTGGCTATTTCTCCAATGCAATTTCAAATAAGGTAGGCATTCAAGTTGTAAGAATATGTTGCCAGTGCTGAGTAAATGACTAATAAAGAAAAAAAAAACTAAAGCAGACTTAAAACAGCAAATATCCTGACAGCTGTTAAGAGCCATCCTTCTGAGTAAGTTATTTCCCCCTGTGGTTACACAAACACCAATATAAGTAAAGGGCCTACTTCTTGCTTTACTGCACAAATCCTGTAGGGCTAATCCAAGCACAGAGCTCCTATTAGCATCAGCGGACTTTAGTTCTTGGGCCAGCTCTGTGGGGATGCTAAGCAAGACAAGATGCTGGCCAATGCTTTTGAGATGAAAACTGGAAACAAATTACTATATGACACTTAGTTGAATAATAAGAAAAACGCACCCCATCCCTACACACTACTAAATTTCTCTGACAATCCCCCTTAATCTCCAGACACTTGAGTCTCATTCTTTCACAATGTTGTTTCTATCACAACCATGAAATCTGGGTTATTTCATCTCAGGGAAACTTGGATACAATTTGTCAAATAGTAATTGTGTTACCTACACTATTGATTTGGGCACTTATCCCACAAGGAGCTGGACTAGTGATGAAGCTTGCTTGAGCTGCATTGTCTGACATTACTCTTATCAGTACATTGCAGTAAAAGCTTTCCTCTTTTTTCAAAGGTAAGTACAAATATTTCTTATAAAGTTAATGTTCCTCAATCAGGGTGGTAGCTATGGGACTGCAAGTTACTTGGCCATTGTACAACAGATCAATTTCAAGCATGGGTACTTTTAACTAAAGAATGGCAAGTCAAAGACAAAGTAAGACTCTTTAATAATAAAAGGATCCTCACTTTCCTTTCAATTTAATCAAATTAGATAAGATGACAAATAAAGCATCTTTAGATATCTCCCAAAACTGTGCAAAACAATTGAAACAAGTGAAATCTAAATATCGTGTTTCTCATATTTTAAATGGGAGAATTACCTAGGGATCTTGTTCAAAATTAGATTCTGAATCAGTGGGTCTGGGGTGGGATTGTATATTCTGTATTTCTAACATGCTTACAGGGATGGCTGACAACACTGAGTAGCAGGGTTTAAGATAGCTGTGAGCTAAGATAACCAATGATGAAAATTTGTTTTAATAAACACTAATGCTTACCAAGTACCTACTATGTGCTAGGAACTTTACCTATATTACATTTGACACTTACAAACCTGCTGAAGAAGGTGTCATTGACCCTTTTACAGCTAACAAAGAATGGGACTCACAAAGATATACAACATGAATAAAGTAAAAAATTATAAATGGTTACAACTTGGGTCTGAATTTAGCATTTTATGGCTCAAACTCTTTTCCTTTATTTGGTCATTAAACAAATATGAATAGAATACCTACACGTGCATGACTTCAAGTATAAGGAGAAGAGCAGTACACAGGACAAAGGGTCTGAACTCAAAGAGCTGATGTTATAGCAGAGGAGATAAAATTAAAGCAACAAATTCAACAATTAGTTAATTATGATTTGTTAAGACCTGTGAAAGTTCAAGGTGTCCTGAAAGATTATAAAAGGGAAAACTGGCATAATCTGGGATAAAGTTAAAAAAAAAAGAAAAAGAAATGCATTTTGAATTGAGTTCAGAAAGATGAGTAAAAATTAATTAGGTGATTGGAGGGGGGTCAGCATGCAGGCAGCAGAACAGGCCTATCCAGGCAGATGAATGGTATGTGCAAAGCCCCAGGGAGAAAAACCAGTGCAGTTAGAGATAAAGGGCTTGAGATAGGGCTGGTGAAAAAAGGTATGGACCAGATTATGCAATGCCTTCAAGGCCATGTATACGATTTTGTTAAAAATGGAAGTCTTTACCTACAAATAAAGGAAAGCCTAGGAGAGGTTTTTTGTTTTGTTTTGTTTTGTTTTATTGTGGTACGCGGGCCTCTCACTGTTGTGGCCTGGTCTGTTGCTGAGCACAGGCTCCAGACGCGTAGGCTCAGCGGCCATGGCTCACGGGCCTAGCCGCTCTGCGGCATGTGGGTCCTTCCTGGACCAGGGCACAAACCCATGTGCCCTGCATCAGCAGGTGGACTCTCAACCACTGCGCCACCAGGGAAGCCCCCTAGGAGAGTTTTAAATAAAGACCAAGCATGATCGAGTTCATGCTTTTTAAAGAACACTCTCTTGCCAGGGTAGAGAATAAATTGGAGGAGTAAAAGCAAGTTCAGGAAGATCCATTAGGATTCCAGTTGAACTAGGCAGTAACAGTGAGATGTCAAGATGGAAAGAGAGTTTTATTTAATTAGTGATGGCCTGGATATGGCCGACATTAACTATTATAATTGTGGTGCTCCAAGGACAATGGTTCTCCAAGGACAAAGGAGGACCCTGCCTGAAATTTTCAGTGTTACACCCCCTAGTGGACTCTTAATCGTCCTCCGCACCATTTTGCGATGGTTATGAAATTCTTGAGCTCACCTGGGCAACACCCAACTGGGCAATGGGACCTGTCCCACTTCCACCCTACAGAAGGAAGGTATATGTGCCTCGACCAATCAGGAGACGAAATTTTCACCTCAGACCATTCCTTTGTTTTCTGGCTATAAAAACTGATCAATAGCAGATGTTTGGGCTCTACTCTCCCAGCCTACTAGGAAGTCAGCCCGCTGTCCTGGCAGCGACTCTTCCTTCTAATAAATTCTATCTTCTTTACATTCTGCCTTGTGTCTGGAAATTCTCTTCCAATCTGCGTTCAGACCACGACAATAATCATGACTACTGATATGCTTCCATTGTTTAATAATTTGCAAAGGAAAGCAGCCCTTTCAGCTGCAGTACTATAGTGTTTTCAGTTTTTGTAGATTGTTAGTATAACATTAAAAATAAAAACAAAGACAAAAAGCAACAACTCATGACTTAGAGACTGCTATAACACTAGGAGTTACAAATCTTGTGATTTCTGGGAAGTCAAAGATCACAAGAAATGTATTACCATAGATATTAGTTTCTGGTTGTTGCTGTAACAAATTACCACAAACTAAGTGGCTTAAAACAACACATATTTATTATCCTACTAAGATGGGATGGCAGGGCTGTGTCCCTTCTCAGTCTCTAGGGGTAGAATGCATTCCTTTGCCTTTTCTAGCTTCTAGAGTCCACCTGTATTCCTTGGCTCTTGGCCCCTTTCTCATATCACTCTGGCCTCTGCTTCTATTGTCAAATCTCCCTCTCTGACTCCAACTCTCTGTTTCACGCTTATAAAGATCCTCTGATTTTATTGGGCTCACCCAGATAATCCAGGATTATCTCCCCATCTCAGAATCCTGAATTTTTTTTTTTAAAGACACCAATTGTACTTGAACATTTGTTACTTTTTTTTAAAATTAATTAATTTATTTATTTATTTTTGGCTGTGTTGGGTCTTCGTTTCTGTGCCAGGGCTTTCTCTAGTTGTGGCAAGCGGGGGCCACTCTTCAACATGGTGTGTGGGCCTCTCACTATCGCGACCTCTCTTGTTGTGGAGCACAGGCTCCAGACACGCAGGCTCAGTAGTTGTGGCTCACGGGCCTAGTTGCTCCGCGGCATGTGGGATCTTCCCAGACCAGGGCTCGAACCCGTGTCCCCTGCATTAGCAGGCAGATTCTCAACCACTGTGCCACCAGGGAAGCCCAGAATCCTGAATTTAATCACATCTGCAAAGTATCTTTTATAACGTAAACATACATATTCCTGGGTTTTAGGGATTAGAACAGGGACATCTTTGGCTTGAGGGGGGAGGGATGGCATTATTCTCTCTACTACAGTAAATAGTGAATTCTCTTGTCATTTATAAGCATTATGCAAGATACAGTTTCTATAGAACTTAAAATATAAAACATGGAGGATTAGCTTCAAGTCTATACTTTATCTGGATTGTATTAACAAATGTCAATCAGTTATAATAATGAACCAGAAAAGTCCCTAAGTATTGTATAAGACTAAAGTGAGTAAAAATAACATATGCCTTAAAAGCATGATGGAATTCAATAAATGGTTTCGTGAAATGAGGATGTTCAGTTAGAAAGACCCAGGTTAATGTCCTTTCATTTTATGTCTCATTTGAAATATGGGAATAATATTTCCCCTGTCCTCTCCTCTCCTCTTCCCTCCGCTACCTTTTCTTCTCCCCTTCCCTGTCTCTCTCTCTCAGTCTCTCTGAATTTAACAAATACCACACTGAATTAAGCCCGATTCATTGCTAATGTTCCTTTTTCTCTGAACATTAGCCTCTTCTTATCGCCCATCACCCAATCTCAAAATTTCAGTCATTTTTGATCTACATTCACTTTATCTCTCTGACTTTTTGAAAGAAACCATTTTAACTTAAGTAAAACATACAAGAGGTGAACAAATTGAAGAAAACAGTGTAATTGTTTTTGACAAAGTAAACACCATCATGTGACTACTACCCAGCTCAAGAAGTATATATATTGTTTGGAGAAAATTAACAAATTTATAATATTGCTTCTTAACTCATTATCTTGGCATTGACTTTTGTAAAAGTTCTCAAGTCTATTACAGTTTTCAAGATTGAAGTCTTGCACAATTTTATTATAATTATTCCTAGGTAAATTTATATGTTTTGAAAATATTGAAAATTGTATTTCTTTAGTTTTTTTCTGTATTATATGCTAGTGTATGGAAACACCACTAATTTTTATATTGACCTTGAGTCCAAAAACCTTGCTAAATGCACTTATCAAGTCGAAAGTTTATTTGTAAAGTTTTGGAATTTCCTCCATACACAAACATGCTATTTATGTATAATAATTTAATATATTTTAGTCTAATCTGTAATTTATCTTTCCTACTTTATTAAACTGGTTGTGATCTCTAGTATAGTCAAATATAACTGGTAACAGGATGCATTTGTGTTGCATCCAAATCTTGGAAGAAAGCTTTTAATATTTATCAATTCAATGTATTGTTTTTTCTGAGCTTTTTCTGAGTGTAGACTGTTATAAATATTTTTTTCTGTTTATACTCAGAATATAATATATTTTTCTTATTTTTTATGTTAATATGATGAATTGCATTGATTGAATTTTGACTGTTAAAAAAATAACACAAATCTGAACCTGGAACAAATATCATTGGTTGTTATGTAACATCCCTTCTAAAACACACTGATATGACTCCAACAAATGAAAAACACCTCCCATTATTTCCTTTGCTTTGAATTTGGGCTGGCTCAATGACTTGACTTGCTTTTGACCAGTAGTATACAGTGGTAGAGATAATGTATAACTTCTGGGGCTAGGTAGTAAGAAGCCTTTACACTTCCCTCAGGAATAACTATCTCTAGGGAAGTCTGCTGAAATGTAAGAAGTCATACAGCACTGATACTGCCAGACCCTGAGGTTAATAATGTGAGAAGGCTGCATAAAGAGTGAGTTACACCTAACCAATCTCCAGCTATCCCAGACCTCCCAACACAGACATTAGGCACGAGAGTGAAGAAGCCTTCAGAAGCTCCACTCAGAGCTGCCATCTGACTACACTTGTAGACAAGAACCCAGGGAAACACTCCCCAGATGAAGCCATTCAACCCACAGACCTGTGAGAGACAGTAATAGTTTGTTTAAACTACGTCTTAAGGGTAGTTTGTTGTTTTTCTGAATCAATAGGTAAATGGAAAATTTGACTTTGATCTTCAAATTATACATTTATGATTTTTGCGTCTATATTCATGAGACAGATTGGTCTGCAATTTTCTTTCTTGTGGTGCTTGTGTCAAATTTTATTTAGTCTTGCTTTAAAAAGTGAGTAGGTATATATTTTATCTGGGTTTGTGTATTATAAGTGATATATACTCTTTAAGTATCTGGAGTTCACTAGTGAAGGAATCTCAGCATGGAGAGTTCTTTGTAGAGTATGTTTCAGTAAAAATTAATTTCATTAATATATAGTATATTTTAGATTTGTGTTTCTTCTGATGTCCATTCTATCTAAACTTTCAAATGTATTAGCCAAAATTTGTTCAAAATAATTCTCTTTTTATCTGTTTAATATCTGTAGAATGTGTAGTATCCCTGACACAAATAATATTGTTGTTTTTTTTTTCATTTCCATTTTCTTTCTGACCATTTTTCAGGGACTAGGTGGAAGGAAGCAAGGAGGTTGAAAATTGAAAATATATTTCGATTACTTTCAACTTTTGTGTGTCAATACACTTAATATCTCTGCTTATTATAAGAAACATAAAATTGGATTTTAATTTTGACAATATTTATGTTTTAATAGGAATATTTAGTTCATTTATATTTAATGTAATCTCTTTTATTTGGATTTAAATCTCCCATTTTATTATTAATTTTTTATTTGTGCCAGCTACTCTAATTATTTTTTATCCTATCTTGATATCTTGAGTTATCAATGTTACTATCACATTGATTAATATTACTTCCCCCATTAGATTTTTAGTTATACATTTTTACTATAAATATATTTTACTTTTAAGTAGTTTCTCTACAGATTTCAACATGTACCATTGACTTATTAGAGCTATTATAAATTAGAATTCAGCACATCTCAGACAATACAAGATCCTTGCTGTATCTCCTTTTACCTCCTTTTATACCTTTAATATCTTACCTCCTATTAATCTCCTCCTTTCTTTTGTGTTATTTTATATGATTTAATTCTACATATATTTTAAACCAGAAAATATTATTATTTTGTTTTTTTATAGCCAATAGGCATTTAAATTTACAAATGTATGTATTTTCAATAAAATCTTTAGTCCTGTCTTTTTTCTGATTTCTATCATGGATTTATTTCCTTCTGCCTCATAAGTTGACCTTAGCATTTCCTTTGCTGCTGGTCTGTTGTCAAGGAGTTATCTCAATTTTATCCTTAAATGTTCTTGTTTTATTTTTAGATTTTAATATATTTTCAGATGATATAGAATACAGCTTGGCCATTATTTTATTCCAGGAATTTGAAGATATCATTCTAATGTAGTTTTCATAATTTCTGTAAAAACACATATGAAATTGTTATTGTTTCCTTAAAGGTAATATACCCCCTCCCATTTTTTGCTGATTTAAATTGATTTTCCTTCTGCCTTTTGTTTTCGACATTTTCACTATTATGTGCCTAGTATGGTTATTTATATTTATCCTCATTTGTGTTTATAGCTTCTTGCGTTGGTGATTTAATGTATTTCTTCAGTTTTGAAAACTTGTCAGTCATTACCTCTTCAAATATTGCTCTGATATGTTTTCTTTTTCTTCTCTACGTGGAACTTTCACTGAATATTTTTTAGATCATTTAGTTGTGTAACATATGACTCGCAATCTTTTATGTGTTTTCTATCCTTTTCTCTCTTCATGTTTTAATCTGATATTTTCTACAGCTTTACCTCCAAGTTTAGTAATGTTCTGTTTTGTTATATCTTACTTGCTGTTTAGCCTAAATCTTAATCCCAATTTCAGTTATCTTATTTTCAGTTATAGAATTTCCATCTGGTTCTATTTTTATCAATATCAGTGGTGAAATTTTTAAATCTTTCTTTACACAAGTTTGTCACAGCTATTTTAAAGTCTTTTTTTTGATAACTATAATATCTGGATCACTGGTGGTTCTTATCTTATTGTCTTTTTTTCCCCTCTAGTGTTTGCTCACTTTATCCTGTTTTAATCAGGAATTGAGAGTCCTGGACATGGTTATGAAAGTATGTGAAGACTCTAAATGATGTTACTTTCCTCTAGAGATTATTTAAATTTCTCCAGGAACACCACTGATTCAGAACTAAATTATACTTTAAGTACTTTTGTTTGTTTGTTGGTTGGTTGGTTTTTCATAGATCTTTATTGGAGTATAATTGTTTCACAATACCATGTTAGTTTCTGTTGCACAACAAAACGAATCAGCTATATGCACACACAAGTCCCCATATCCCCTCCCTATTGAGCCTCCCTCCCATCCTCCCTATCCCACACCTCTAGGTCATCGCAAAGCACTGAGCCAATCTCCCTGTGCTATGCTGCTGCTTCCCACAAACAAACTATTTTACATAGAGTAATGTATATATGTCGATGCTATTCTCACTTCACCCCAGCTTCACCCTCCAACCCCATGTCATCAAGTCCATTCTCTATGCTTACTTCTTTATTCCTGCCCTGCAATAAACTAGGGCAGGAATGAACTAGGTTCATCAGTACCATTTTTTTTTTTTTTTAGATTCCATATCTATGTGTTAGCATACAGTATTTTTTTTTTCTTTTTCTGACTTACTTCACTCTAGGTCCATCCACCTCAATACAAATAACTCAATTTCATTTCTTTTTATGGCTGAGTAATATTCCATTGTATATATGTGCCACATCTTCTTTATGCATTCATCTGTTGATGGACATTTAGTTTGGTTCCATATCCTGGCTATTGCAAATAGTGCTGCAATGAACACTGTGGTATATCTCTCTTTTTGAATTAAGATTTTCTCAGGGTATATGCCGAGTAGTGGGATTGCTGGATCATATGGTATTTCTATTTTTAGTTTTTTAAGGAACTTCCATACTGTTCTCCATGGTGGTTGTATCAATTTACGTTCCCACCAACAGTGTAGGAGGGTTCCCTTTTCACCACACACATTCCAGCATTTATTGTTTCTAGCTTTTTTGATTAATGGCCATTCTGACTAGCATGAGGTGATATCTCATTATAGTTTTGATTTGCATTTCTCTAATAATTAGTGATGTTGAGCATCTTTTCATGTGCCTCTTGACCATCTGTAAGTCTTCCTTGGTGAAATGTTTATTTAGGTCTTCCACCCATTTTTTAACTGGATTGTTTGTTTTTTTGATATTGAGCTCCATGAGCTGTTTGTATATTTTGGAGATTAATCGTTTGTCTGCTGTTTCATTTGCAAATATTTTCTCCCAACCTGAGGGTTGTCTTTTTGTCTTGTTTATGGTTTACTTTGCTGTGCAAAAGCTTTTAAGTTTAATTAAGCCCCATTTGTTTATTTTTGTTTTTATTTCTGTTACTGTAGCAGGTGGGTCAACAAAGATCTTGCTGTAGTTTATGTCAAAGAGTGTTTTTCCTATTTGCTTCTAAAAGTTTTAGAGTGTCTGGTCTTACATTTAAGTCTTTAATCCATTTGGAGTTTCTTTTTGTGTATGGTGTTAGGTAGTGTTCTCATTTCATTCTTTTACATGTAGCCGTCCAGTTTTCCCAGCACCACTTATTGAAGAGGCTGTCATTTTCTCCACTGTGTGTTCTTGCCTCCTTTGTCATAACTTAGGTGCCCATATGAACATAAGTTTATCTCTGGACATTCTATCCTGTACCATTGATCTATATTTCTGTTTTTGTGCCAATACCATGCTCTTCTGATTACTGTAGCTTTGTGGTATAGTTTGAAGTCAGGGAGACTGATTCCTCCAACTCCATTTTTCTTTCTCAAGATTGCTTTGGCTATTCGGGGTCTTTTGTATTTCCATATGAATTGTAAGATTTTTTGTCCTAATTCTGTGAAGAATGCCATTGGTAGTTTAATAGGGATTGCAATGAATCTGTAGATTGCTTTGGGTAGTATAGTCATTTTCACAATATTGATTCTTCCAATCGAAGAACTGTTTATGTCATCTTTGATTTCTTTCATCAGTGTTTTATAGTTGTCTGAGTACAAGTCTTTCATCTCCTTAGGCAGGTTTATTCCTAAGTATTTTATTCTTTTTGTTGCAATGGCAAATTGGAGTGTTTCCTTAATTTCTCTTTCTGATTTTTGTTGTTGCTGTATAGGAATGCCAGAGATTTCTGTGCATTAATTTTGTATCCTGCAACCTTACCAAATTCACTGATTAGTTCTAGTAGTTTTCTGGTGGAATCTTTAGGATTTTCTATATATAGTATCATGTCATTTGCAAACAGTGACAGTTTTACTTCTTTTCCAATTTGTATTCCTTTTATTTCTTTTTCTTCTCTGATTGCCATGACTAGGACTTCAAAAACTATGTTGAATAAGAGTTGTGAGAGTGGACATCATTGTCTTTTTCCTGATCTTAGTGGAAATGCTTTCAGTTTTTCACCATTGAGTATGATGCTTGCTGTGGATTTGTCATATATGGTCTTTATTATGTTGAGGTAGGTTCCCTCTATGCCCATTTTCTTGAGAGTTTTTTATCATAAATCGGTGTTGAATTTTGTCAAAAGCTTTTTCTGCATCTATTGAGATGATCGTATTGTTTTTATTCCTTAATTTGTTAATGTGGTGTATCACATTGATTGATTTGCTTATATTGAAGAATCCTTGCATCCTTGGATTAAATCCCACTTGATCATGGTGTATTATCCTTTTAATGTGCTGTTGGATTCTGTTTGCTAGTATTTTGTTCAGGAGTTTTGCATGTATGTTCATCAGTGATATTGGTTTATAATTTTCTTTTTTTGTGATATATTTTTCTTGTTTTGGTATCAGGGTGATGGTGGCTTCATAGAATGAATTTGAGAGAGAATGAATTTTGGAGTTTCTCCCTCTGCAATATTTTGGAAGAGTTTGAGAAGGATCAGTGTTAGCCTTCTCTAAATGTTTGATAGAATTCGCCTGTGAAGCCATCTGATCCTGGACTTTTGTTTGTTGGAAGATTTTTAATTACGGTTTCAATTTCATTACTTTTGATAGGTCTGTTTACATTTTCTAATCTTCCTGGTTAAGTCTTGGAAAATTGTACTTTTAATTTTATTTATGAGTAATACGTGTCACTGTGAGAAAAACATGAAGATGTTCAATTGGTTTTGAAAATCTTATTTTACCACGTTTTCTATACTCATGAATTTGAATGTCTAGCTTTAGTTCAGTTCTTTTGATATTTAATTTTAATGGTTTTCATAACTGAAAGATAACCCCACAAAATATAAAATGACACCAATAAAAATGCATTGTTTTATTCGCCTACTAAATATGATTCCGCATACTTACAATTTTCCTTGTCTGAAATTAATTGAAGAAAGAGTGGGTTAAGCAGAAGGAGTTAATGCTAAGATAAAATTGCTGGGTTAGAAATATATTAGAAAATATCCAGGGCCATAAAACAGCTCCACTGGGACATAGTTTATTCCATCTCTATTAAAAAATATATTTATAAGTTAGCACGTAACTTCCCTCTGTCTGATACCATTAATATTGAACAGTGAGATGACCTAAGGACGTTCACCTAGATAATTCTTAAGTTGTCTTCACCCTGTATAGCATTGGAAATCACGGCATCCAACTCATGCCCTTATCTGTGACCTTCATACACTTTTCCTGACAGTGGCATATGGTCAAAATATTTGAAGAAAATAAACGAGGCCAAAAAAGTAAAAGCAAATAGAAATCTATAATTTTTTCTCTAATTTTCTGTGATTAGAAATACATAGTAAACTACTGTACCTGAGTATTCATGTCATCACATTTTCAACAACATGAAATAGTATTTAAAATATTCTCTTTATTTGGGCTAAAGAAAATTTCACTGTTAAAATATCAAAGATATCCATAAAGTCTTGACTAAAGAGGCAGAATATAGAAGTTAGATAGTAACAGTCAATACAATAATGTATGAATACATGCTCTATTATGCAAGATCTCAAGTTGAGGCAAAATAGGAGATGGGAAAGGAAATCAGAAATCCTCACTATAGTAATTGTATCTTTTGCTAAGTTATCCAGGTACATCTTTCAATTTTCCCTTTGTGTAGACAATGTTTACATGTTATCTGGTCCAGTGAATTCTGCTTGAACCACTAAACATCTGACTCAAACTAACAGAAAAAATGAATAAATCTAAGTAGAGAGAATCTGTGAAGCAACTTGCCATTTTCTCACAAGAAGTTTTCCTCTTCCTCTCTTTCTTCTCCACCTTCTCCTTCTCCTCCTCCTCCTGTTCTCTTCCTTCTCTTCCTCCTTCTGCAAATTTTCCTATTGATCAAATTTACATTCATGAAAATATTCACAAATTCACAGACTATTGGAGGTTTGGCATTAAAATATTTAAAGCAAAATCAGACATTTTTCATAATGATATGGTTGGAAAAAATCCACTTCAAACACATTCTTTGTGTCTTTCTATTTTTCAAGATTTTGATATTTTACCAGTGAAGTTTTACAAAGTGTTAATATGTTTAAAAGAAGGTTTAATTCCAATAGTTCTTGAAACTTATTCTTAACTCTGAAATACCATCTTCCTTCTAGCCTGCAACACTGTAACATGGGACAGGAATCTTTTTATTTCTGTTTGGGCAATTCTTGCTTTTCATAATGTAGAGCTGAAAGGGAATTTGGAGAATATGTTTTCAACTAACTCACTTTTACCATTGAAAATGTTTCTATTTACTATTATGCAAGGCACAATTCTTTTAGTTCTTAGGAGAATACTGGTGTGATGGTTAGTTAAATGTGTCAAATTGGCTAGACTGTAGTCTTAGTAATTCAATCAAATAGTAAACTAGTTTCTGGGAAATATCTTGTAGATGACACTAAAGTTCATAATAAATTCACTTTAAGCAAGGGAGATTATCCTGGATAGATGGGGTGGGAAAAATTTAAGGACTTAAGAGAGCTAATGTTTCCCTGAAGAAGAAGAAATTCAGCCTATAGATTGCAGCTTTAGCTTGTGGCCCAGAGTTCCAGCCTACTCTTCCTGACAGCCGGCCTTGTGGTTTTTGGACATACCTACATGGCTACAACAATCATGTGATCATGTAAGCCAATCCTTTATAATACATCTTGTAATATGTATCTTCTGCTGGTTGTGTTTCTCTGATTTAACCTTACATATACAACTAATAAAGTAAAATACAGTCACTGTCACAGGTTTACACTCAGATGCTGCAAACATACAAATAAATCTCAACCCCCTAAAATTTTTCTTCCATTTTTCAGGCTACTTTTAAAGATACTTCAAAGGATTTACCATGAGCAAGGCCTTAGAGTAAACATTACAGGGGATGCATAAGCATCAAAGTTTTATAAGTGCAACAGTGTCAACAAAGAGTGAACTGAATGTCATAAAAAAAAAAACCCACATAACACTATAACTATAAACATAGAGCAATATGTTTAAGAATAGAGAGTCACTGAATGGTCCAGAACAGCCCAGGCTTCTAATTGTTATTGTGGGGTATTTGATTGTTTACTGAAAAATACCTTAAGTTAGAGTATTTTCTAGCACTTTCACATGAACACTGTTTGTTTAGGGGATGTATCTGTTTCCCTATTCAGGGATAATTTAAAATTTTTCAATTAATTAACAAATTCAAGTGTATGGTGAAATAAAATATAATCCCTGCATATGCCTAAGGCATTGACCTAAAAATGCATATAATACAATGCACATCTCCCCTTTTCATTTGAATTTTCAAAGGATTTTGCCTGGAAGATAACTTTTGCATTCTCTTTGATTAGTGAGGTTAATGAAAATTTAACAGGCAAATAGAGGTTCCAGTTTAACCTATCTACTAATTAAGCATTACTTTCTTTTATAAAGCAGAGAAATAATCAAATCATTTTAAGAAAAATCAGAGCTTAATAGCATGGTTTCTAGAAGATAGCAATTGCACAGAATCACCAGACGTCAGACAATATGTGGTATTTTTTGTAGCAAATAGTTTAGAAATTTTACAGAATTCAGAAAAATAAAATTTATGAGGCAGAATCTAGAAAGGAGTTTATCCACTAATTCATTTAGTAAATTCTTATTGCTTACTAAGTGCTAGGCATTGTTTGAAACCTGTTGAGCAAGCACAGTTGACCACTGCCCTCCTGGAGATTACAGATTGGAGCTAAACAGTTATACATAAGTCAACAACATGCACATATAAGTAATTATATTAAGTATATGGAATAGACAAAACACAGAGCAGTTTCATTTAAGGTTACATGTGAGAAATGTACAGGAGCCACACTGTGGAGCTGTGGGGTGAAGAGGAGATTGGCCAGTTGAGAAAAGTGAGAAGACCAACAGATCTGGCAAGTGGAACACAGGGAGGATTATATAAGAGGTGCCTTGGGAAAGAGTTCCATCTAGCTTGTTCCCAATTGCCTCTATGAGAACCAATGTTGTGACTAATGTCTATAATCTGTCAAAATTTAATAATTTTTATATCAACTTCCTTTAGGATAAAGGGGAATTTCTGGGTCAAAGCTTCTGATATATCCTCAATCTTCTTTTTACACAATCCTAAATTGCTTGAGGGGAAGGTTAGTCTAATACCAGCAACAACTGTAGATGTTTTATTTTATGCTGAAGAGGAAAACCTTACCCCCAAAAAGTTAAAGTGAAGAAAAAAGAGTCTTTAAATCCTTCTACATTATTTTCTAGAAGGAGAACCAGCTTACAAGTATAACATATAAAATTGGTAATAAACTAATTTCTTCTCAACCCCTGAATTAGATCTCTCTGGCCCATACATTTGCTGTTGTGCTTATTCTTTCTGAGTCCCACTTAAACATTCTTAAAATGTCATGTAGTTAACCACAAAGCTTCTTAGATGTTTACCATACTGCTCTCTTTCATCTTCTCAGAGGTACTGTTTATCTTCTTCTTACAACTTCTATTTTTTTTAACTTCATTTCATTTATATTTGCAGAGTTAATAGGAAAAGTCCTATTATGACTGGATGTGTTCCTCCAAAATTCATATGTTGAAACCTACTCCCCAGTGTAATGATATTAGGAGGTGGGGCATTTGAGAGGTGACTAGACTTGAGGGTCATAAGAAAGGGATTAGTGACCTCTTAAAAGAGACCCCAGAGGGCTCTCTCACCCTCTGTCATGTGAGAACACGAGGAGAGATCAGCCACCTAACAAGCAGGAAGCAAGCACTTACCAGACACAGAATCTTCTGGAGCTTTGATCTTAGACTGCCTAGCATCCAGAATTGTGAAAAATAAGTTTCTGTTGTTTATAAGACATCCAGTCAATGGTATCCTGTTGTAGCAGCCCAAATGGACTAAGGCAAACCCTGAGACAGAATTGCAGGCAGCACATGGTTCTCAAAGAAAAAAATCTCCAGATCAGCATCTTGAGAACCATATTGGGACTTGTTAGAGATGTAAATTCCTGAGTCCCACAGCAGAACAAGTGAGTCAGAAACTCTGGGTGTGGAGCTTAGCAATCTGTGTATTAACTAGCCCACCTTTGGTTTATTATGATACACTTGTTAGGGTGATTCTGATGTATGCTAAAGTCTGAGAACCAGTGGCTGGTGGCATTACCTGGTACAAACTGCAACTTAAATTTCATCATGAGAGCACTTGCTTTGGCTTCAAACCACTCTCCAGCTATGTGACACTCGAAGAGCATCTTAACCTCTCTGAACCTCACTGTTAAATGGAAATAAAATCTCCAATATTTAAATAAATTAATGTACATAGAGCAAGAAGCATAGGGCCTGGCAGATACAACCATGTTAATGATGATAATAATGAATGTGCAAATGAAGAATTTTTGTGCTGTATTTTTTGTCTTCAAGTTATCCTTGCCCAGTATTTGATTATTTGATTTCAAGTACTCTTGCCTCTAGTTTTTTTTTTTTTTTTTAATCAAGCTTTTATCTGATACAGAGAGTAATGGTTCAGGGTAATGGGAATGAGTACAACCTCTGAGGGTAGACAGAACAGATAGAAATCTCTGTTCCACTTAGAGTTTCCATATTTAGTAAATAAAAATGCAGGATATCAACTTAAATTTGAGTTTCAGATAATCAATGAATATTTTGAAGTCTAATTACATTAAGTGGAATATTTGGAACATATTTATATGAAAAAATATCATTATTTATCTGAAATTCAAATTTACTGGGCTGGGTATCTATGTTTTATCATACAACCCTACATATGACACTTAACACTCTGTGATATTTGTGAGTTACTTAACTTTTCATGTCAGTTTTGTCGCGTGTAACAAGTAATATTATGTTAATGTTGCAGCATAGGATTGCTGTGAAGATATAGAATTCATATATTAAAAAATAGAATAGTCTTGTAAATAGTAAATATCAGTCTAAGACATTATTATTAATTATTTATAAAACCTGTTGGGGCTTTTATTTCACTCCAAGATGAAGCCTTTAATTTATCCTTTGGAAAAGAATGCTTCAAATCTTGTGGATCTGGGGATACTGGTTGATGCAGGAACAACTTACACTTTAGTAAAACAACTAGATGGTTTTTAAATACAGAATTCTATTGAAGTAGAATTCATTAGCACATAAATGTTTCTTTCAACAAAATAAAGAAGAAATTAGACTTTATAGCTACCATATATAAAAACTTTTCTACATTTATTTCTAAACTTGGCATTCATCATGCAAAATAATCAAAGGTTTTACTAAACTTTTCTAGGATTTTTTTTGAATTCTAATGAGTTTCAAAATCAGCTTTTTAAGATAATTAGTACCAGGTAAATTCTATTTTTCATAGGAAAAAAACAACTCAAGATTTTCTGGTTTGCATAGTTTACTTCCTTTAGATGCATTTACTGTGAAAGATGAAAATCCATTCCTGAGTTGTTACGTTAAATAATAATTTTTATACCACATGGATTAAAGTTGGTGTTTTTATTTCTCTGATTTTTGGGGTAGAGAAATTTGTTACTAAGACTCTTTTTATGTTTAAAAATAATGGAAATATATAAATGTAAAATGTCATACTACAAATGGAGATGCTTATTATTTGGATATATTGTACTTCATTTTTAATACATTCATTTCTATCTAGTCTGCTTAATAGACTTTGATCTTGTTGAAGTGAAATTTCATATCTTAGGAAATAATTGTAAAGGAAAGAGCCTATTAGATATTAGTAGAAATCTTAATAGCATATAATGTCCATGAGATATATGTTTTTTGTTTGTGTTTCTGTTTTTTCCAAAAGAAATATAGAAGTTAGTGTTTCATAGGTGTAGGATATATTTTTTGGTGATATACATTTCTATGTAGTATAGTATAATGATGAAGAATAATGAAAACTTACTATATTTTATTAAAATAGTAAAACTGCATTTCCTGCAAGTATTACTTCACTTTCCAAATGTTGAGCCAGTGGGCAAGAGTGTTTAAGGGAATCTATAATTTCAACATTTAGCACCAATTTCTCCCCCATGTCTTATGTCATGTAAGCTTAATGTAATGCTTTATGTTTACAAAGCTATTTCAAACTATCTAATGAAGGAAGGTGGATTTGGTGCTATTTTAACATTATTTTAAAGGGTCTTTTGTGTAAAGTCCCAAACCTCTAATAATGGTCCTATCTCTGCCTTGCTCCATATTGACCCTCTGCCTTCTTCCTTCCTTTCTCTGTCATACAAGACCAGCCCCCAATTACAGCTACCTCAGGGCCCCCAACACAGAAATATACATTCACACAATCACAGTTTCCTTTCGAATCTCATTTTCACCACTCCTCACCTCCTAGCTTGTACTCCAGCCATACTAATATGTTGGGAATTCATCCAATCCCACTGCTCCCTCCAGGTCATGTTACAGGAAAAGCTTCTTTGAATCTTCTTGCCTCTGAATGTATACCTTCCCCTCTATGTTACCCTCTTCCACATACATCTTTTTCCTTGTTAATGTCTCCTAATTCTCAGGCTTTAGCTTGCTTATATATGGTAGGATTAGGAAGTTACCCTGACCTGCAAAGTCTAGTGGCCACTTCACATAGATTACAGTACCATTCTGCACTTAAGGATATATGTACACTATTCACATCATCTGTTTACTTGCTTATTTCTCTCACTACTTTTTAGCTTTTTGAGAATGGGGACTGTCCTCTTCACTGTTGTACACCTATACCAATCCATGGTGCAGCATATAATGTTTAATCAAATATTGGCTCAAGAAATAAATGATTTCACCATTTACATACTGGGAAGCTGAGAATAAGAAGCTTTTGGTTTATCCAAGAACAACAACATGAAGATTATTCTTGAAGCCTTGCGCTGTAATAGAATCAAGACTGAACTGCATGTAAAGTACATTTCTCTCATTCTTTTTCATTCAGAATTTTTTTCTGATTGTGGCCACAATTCTCTACTTTTTTCAAAATTCCACATCTTGGAAAAGAATTGTCTTCACATATTGTCTCTACATCCTAACCAGTAATGTATTCTTCAGTCTACTGTAATCGGCTTCTGTCTTTCCAATCTACTGAATTTGACCTGTCAACTGTTAGAATGAAACTTTACGTTATCAGATCAACATTCCCACCTGTTGAAATCAATCTCTCTTCTCTTGGCAACAGGTATCACACTTTCCTATTTTCTACATCACTGGCTTCTCTTTCTTAGTCTCCTGGACTGGCCTGCTCTCTGCCCAATCTCTAATGAATGTGACATATCTGAGGGTTTTGATCTGAGCCTCTACCCCTCTATCAATACAGAGATTCATATGTTCAATTGCCAATTGTCATCTACACTTGGCTGTGTCATGGGCTTCTACATATTAGGAATATTTCCATGTCCTTGATTCTTACACCATCTTATCCATCTCCATAATTCCAGAAAACTAGAATCTATCCTTTACCTCTTCATTTTTTTCATACCTTTTATCAATCAGTAAATCCTATAAGCCCTATCTTTTAAAAATATCATGAGTGCAACAAATTTTTTTCCAGCTTACACAGCTACCAACCTGGTCCAAGTCATCATGATATTACACCTGGCCTACTGCAATAGCCTCATAACTGATTTTCTCATTTCCATTGATGCCACTCTTTAATTCATTTCAACATAACAGCTAAGCTAGAGTAATCTTTTAAAAATGTAAATCAGATGATTCCTTCTCCTGCTTAAACCCTCTAATATCTTTAGAGTACTCTTAAAATTCTTTAAAAGGCTTTTCATGATCTGCCCCTAACCTCCATTCCAGACAGTAGTTTAGATGACTCACCACTTGACCAGTCTACTTCCTTCAGTTACACGGACTTCTGTGATTTCCTTGAACAGACCAAGCATTTTTCTGGCCTCTGGCTCTTTGATCTTCTTGTCCCCTCTGCCAAGACTGCTCTCTTTCGTTCCCTTCACATGGTCTGGCATTTCTCCTCCTTGAGGTCTAAGAGATCATCTAATGCCTTATTCATGTTGTTTCTATTTTCTTTATCTTGTCTTCTTGGTAACTATCTAATTTTTACTTCCTGCTTGTTGTCTGTCTCTCCTCACCACCCACCTGTAAACACTATCATAACATTTGTCATCTTCTTCATAGTGACACTCCAGTGCATACCTTGTAGGCACTCACTGAATATTTCTTGACTAACTATATGAATGGATATTACTAAGTATATGTGTGGCACTTGTACCTGTTTTATCATCTGTAAAATGAAAGAATCTGGACTTGATCATGTATGAATTACTTTCCAACTCTCAAATTATTTGAATTTCTAATCATATTAATTGCTGATCAAATGCATGTTTGTATGATATAACGTGCAAAACACTGAGCAAAACGATTAGAGTTGCAAAGCAAAGTCAAAATCTTCAAGAAAATGGAATTGGAACTAATTTGCTGGGGCACTTGAGCTCTGAGAAATACATTAAGCACCATGCAAAAAAGAGGAAAGAACAGCTAGGAATCAAAGCCTCTGGGATCTTTTGTTTGTTTTGTATCAGTTTGCTCATATTGTCAAGATATGACTTTGTAAAATTTTGGATATAATATTTAATGGTTCATTTTAAAACTACTAAAATATTTCAGTATAAAACTGTTTAACTTTGTTTAAAAACAAAAAATTCAGGGTCCTTGAAAAACCATGCTTCATTTTTTAAAAAAAACAAGAATGTCCTATTTTTGGTACCATATATCTGAAATTAGTTTGCAATGAAGGATGGCATTCATAATTTAAAACTCAAAATGTTTACCATTAAAAGTTTCAGTTGCAGTTTTAGCAGTCATTCATGATTATCTACCCAACATCCATCTCCACCTACCTCTTTTTCCTTCTTCCTTATTTTCAAAACTCTGATTTGTTCAGTTATCTTCCCTCCTTCACAAGACTATGTGCTTTTGAGTAGGTGGACTGCATCCTTTGACAATGGATCCTGACATTTCCCAGCTGTCTGTAATTATTCCATCTTCCTTGGCAGTGACTGGTTTAGTCATGAGCATTTGACACAATTCCAAATAATGAAATGTGAAAGTCTACCACATGGCTTCTCCTAAACATTTAATTGCTCAAAAGGAAACCTCCCCAAAAGATGGTCCCTTTTCTTCCAGTGGCTTATTTCTTTTCCTGGGTATAGATGTCTCCTGGAACATTGCAGCCACCTTACAATAACAGGGAAACTAGTCTAAGGATAAGGTTGACACTCCAGGGATGCATAACAAAAAATGCAAAAGAGTCTGGCTCCTTAAGGATGTTCCTTGATAATACAGTACAGTAAACATTCTGTGTGCAATTTCAATGCCCATTTTTGATCTGAAATGATATTCTAAAATTGTCTTATAATGATTGTGGCAAATCACATTTAAACATGATAATATGTTTTAATATGGCAATTGAAACTTCTGTTTAAATATGGATTCAGTCACATTAGAGGTCAAATCAAAGACCCTTGTTGAAATGTCTGATCTTGTTTTCTACAAATAGAAAACACCCCATATATTAATGGGATAATTTTTTGAGTTATTTATTTCCATGAGACAAATGAAGTTATATTGAGCCATTGATACAAATCACCTCATTCCATTCTACTTATTACCCAAAATACTTATAAGTAGCTGGACAGGGAGAAGAGGGAAATTTAGAGCAGTGGTATTCAATAAAAATATGAGCCATGTGTGTCACATATGTAATTTTAAATTAGTAGCCATATCTAAACAGTAAAAGAAACAGATAAAAGTAATTTTAATAATATGTTTTATTTAATTGAACATATCCAAAATATTATAATTTCAACATATAATCAATATAAAATTACTAATGAGAAATGTTACATTTCTATTTCATACCTCTTCAATATCCAGTGTATATTTTACATTTACAGAACATGTCAGTTCAGAAAGTCACCTGTCAAGTGCTCAGTAGCCACACGTGGCTAGTACATACAGTCCAGCTTTAAAATGATATAATAGAGGAATGATAACTGAACCATAGAGAAATGGAATTGATATCAGATTTATATGTGGATTAATTCTAACCTATATAGCTATAATAAACAATCAAGAAAACTTGACTACATATCTTAAGAGTGGACCTAACAGGGCTTTATTGATCTGTTGGCAGCTTGCAAATGGGTTCTCAATATATTCATATAATAAAAGCTTTTCACTGTTAGACCCCTTCTTGCTCCGCTCCTGACTTTTGTGCTATGTCATATTTCACTGTATCTTTTGTAGACTGGGACAAATATCCCACTGATAATCATCCCCTCCACTATTACAGGCTAGAATTTACTTTCTTAAATGAAGACAGTGGAATAAGGCCCAGAATTTGCATCAGTTGTGAATTACAGCGATGGATCTAGTTAAAGTGGTTCCACCTGGCATATAATGAGCTAACTGCAGAGCTATTTTAATGGATCAAGAAATGTACATTGTTTGTGCCTAAGGACTTCTAGGAACTACAAAATAAATGTTGAAAAGCATGTCTATAAAACAGTTTAAGTTGGTGAAGCTTTGTGAGTCATTTCTCTCTTCTTCTTCATACCTCTCTTCCTGCAGTTATTCTCCTGCTGATCTGTCTCCAGTGCTCAAGAATTGCAGCCTCAGCTGTTAATTACAATAATAAAATCTGAAGCAATAGATTATTTTTGCAATGTGCATATCCTTGATGGCACTTCCTTGCCTAAAGAAAATATGAAAGAACAACCAAAAGAATCCACTACCCAACATATAACAGGCAAGCAGGCAGTTCCTTTGTACCACAAGTAATTGCCTATCACCTAGACTTAAAAACAGTTACTAAAAATATGGAGAACTATGCATGAGGTAAATATTCAAAGTTTTCAACATGGTGTCTGGAACAGTCAAAAATGTTACTTTCTTTTCACATGTTTCACATTTTCTAAATGTATTCCTTTATTTAAAATAGAAATGTATGAGATTTGTTTTTAAAGGAAGAGATAGTAAAAGAAGGGAAGCCAGGAAGGGAGGGATGGAGTTCCAACCTTTCATCCTGTGCATTCCCTAATAGGAAGCAGCATAGCATAGTGTAACAGTTCAGCTTCTGGTATTAGACTTGTCTAGCTATGAATCCTTAATTCTCTTATATTACATGATTTACCAGACTTCTCTGTGCCTCAGCTTCTCCATCTGTTAAATAAAGATAATACTTTCATCAAAGTAGTGTTATAAAGATTAAACAAGATATTATGTGCAAAGCACTCATAATTCTGTCCATCCAAGACAAGTGCTTGGTTATTGCCAGTCGTTATTATTACTCAAAGGGATTGTCTTCCAAAAGTATTTCTGCAATACTCTAGGACTCTGGACAAGAAATAGGAACGTATATATTTGACAGCAGTTATTGCTGGCATTCTGTTTCCATTTGCAGAGGGATACAGCTGGAAGCAGTTGCAGCAGAAAATGAGACATCTGGATAGAGAGAATAATAAAAATAAATGAGCACATGAATAAACCCATCGCTTGGGGAAAAAAAAAAACTACTTTAAAATTTTCTTTGCCTACCAGCTATGAAAAGAGGTGTAAACTCTCCTTTTTTGGTTGAATTGAGGTCAGAAAGCATAGAAGTTTAGATCTGATCTGAATCCATTCTGCTAGGGAAACTCAATGCACGTGTTCTAAGGAAGAAACCAGGGGTCTCATCCCATGGCATTTCCTGGTGGGGACAAAATTATGAAGAGTCCTGCCTGCATCACATGCTCTCCAAGATCATGTTGTATTTTAATTCAAAATGATATGAACTGCTTCAAATTTCATCAATAAATGTGCTAAATTTTTTTGCTGCTTCTCTCTATCCCTTCCTCTTATCCTTATCCTCATCCTTATCCTCTCATCTCCCTTCTATCCACATTTGTTGACTTGCTCTGGAAGTAGGCTATTCTGCTCATGATGCTTTACATGTTCTTTTTTTTTTGGCGGTACGCGGGCCTCTCACTGTTGTGGCCTCTCCCTTTGCGGAGCACAGGCTCCGGACGTGCAGGTTCAGCGGCCATGGCTCAAGGACCCAGCCGCTCCACGGCTTGTGGGATCCTCCCGGACCGGGGCACGAACCCGCGGCCCCTGCATCTGCAGGCGGACCCTCAACCACTGCTCCGCCAGGGAAGCCCTACATGTTCTTTTGAAACAGTGAGAGCAAGACCCTTGCTCCAGAACAAGAACTGATGTTTCAAGTGGGGCCGGTCAGCTCTCATAGGGACTTCCTCATAGGGACCAGGGAATGTCATGAATGTCATGCTTGATAGTAATCTTTCTTTGTCTGCCAGCTTTTGTAAAGCACTTTTCTTTTTTCCATCATTAGCACTAAGAAAAAGATTGAAAAAATATTATATCATTTTTTTTGGTCACTGGTGTTTGAATCAAAAAAGGGACTGCACAAAAGAGTTTTAATTCATTTTATGCCTCATTTGGGCACTTTCCATGTGCCAGCTGTTATGCTAGTGAGAAGAGAAAGATAAAGGCATGGGCCTCTCAAGTGGCTTAGACTCTAGTAAAGGACACCATCACATAAATAAATACAATGTAATGAGCATGGTAAGTGTCACAATAAAGGTTCATAGAAAATAGTGATATAGCACTGTTGAAATGAGATTATATATCTGGGAAGGAGTTGGGGGTTGGTAATTGTGCTAACCTAAAGAATCCACACTTTACTTGGTGGGTGATGTGAAATCCTTGGAGGTGTTCTCTTATTATGAAGAAAAATTTGCTTGCTAACCAAGATAACCAAAAATATTTTTAACATAGAACCAACTCAACTATTTGAAAATTTCAGAAATAAAAAAGTAAAATTGATATACATTCACATAATATGTATACATATATACATAAGTATGTGTATATCAACAATATAATCATTAACATCAAAAATAACTCACAATTTGATATGTTTGTGCAAACATGTATGGGCATTTTAGACGTATGTAGTAAACACTTTAACATGTATACAAAGAGAGTGAAATCAAAGAGTACCATCATGAAGCCATCATGAATACACATTCCAGTCTGCCTTGACCCAGGACTATTTCTGAATCTACTCATTTGTTCTTTGACCATTCATGGAGCTATATTTTTATCTATGGTGATGTACTACTGAGTACAAGATAATCCCAGCAGTAAATGACCACATGCCAGATAATACACACTCATATATAAACACATAATTGTAAAGAGAGTGATAAATTTAATAAAGAGCATGAAAAAGCTATAGTATGGCTCATTAAGCAGTGGTTGTCCCAATTTGCAAATGGAATAAGTCTGGAAGGATATGGAGAATATGAAATATCATATCCTATACAATAAGGAGTTCATCAGATCAATGGGCCAAGGTAGGCATTCCAAGTAGAGAAGTTTTATGTAAATGCCGAAGATATGACAAGCCAGTGCTCTTGAGAAACTGCATACAACTCTGAAAGACTGGAGTGTCAGCTGTGGAGAAATGGGTGCTGCTGGACAAGTTTGGAAGAAAGAGGCTGTAAAGTTAGGCAGTGGTAGGTCAGACAGACAACTGAATGCCAAGACAGGTGACTTTTGAATCTTTTAGTCTTCCTTTTCCCATTACATCTTCACATGTTCCTCATGCAAGCCCAAATCAAGGATGCCAGGTCAGAACAAATGGAGGTAAGCAACCTTATGTGGCAGTCCAGGGCACTGATCATCATAGGCAGTAACATTTGACAGGTTCATTTTCTTATTACCATCACTCTCTACCCTGCAAGCATCCTAATCTAGCTCATCAATTTTTTTTTTTCTTTTCAGATCACATTGTCTTTTTGATCACATTCAGTTAAATGATCAATGCTATTTTCATAATGGCATCACAAAATACTTTATTGATGAATACAGGCATTTTAACTTTGAATTCAATTTGTATTGATTGCTTTTAAGAAAATTTTATTTTTTATTAATAAAACTTTATATCACAAATAGAGCTGTAATGGTTTATACCAGTTCCTAAATCATTTTTTCACTTAATCACCCAATATATGTTGAATGTCTACTGTGGGTATGGCACTGTTGTAGGCTTTTAGAATACAAATATGAATAAGGTAAGGCTCTTGAATACAAAGATGAATAAGATAAGGCTTCTCTAAGGAAGTAATGGTCCAATTAGAAAGGAGAAGGCCCCAGAGCTAGGAACTGTAATATCAATCTGAGCTTAATATGCCCTGTGACAGAGATTCAAGGCTGCCTTATTCAGAAGGACATTGACAAGAATATTTTTATTATGATGGTATTTAATTTGGTATCTAGTTGTTCATATATATCTAGACATTATGTAATTCTTATAGAAAATGCAGGGCTTTAGCACCTGGGATATGAAAGGACATGAAACACAAACACTTTGCAAAATATCTATTTGACAAAGGTGTTAGATAAACTTTTATCTATTCATAGATTTTGATTGTCTAGGTCCTTGACCTGGAAAATCCAACTGAACTATCCTTATGTATTAATTTATTTAAATGGTTGTTTGCAGAGATGTGGATGGACCTAGAGACTGTCATACAGAGTGAAGTAAGTCAGAAAGAGAAAAATGAATATCGTATATTAAGGCATATATGTGGAATCTGAAAAAATTGGTATAGACAATCTTATTTACAAAGCAGAAATAGAGACACAGAGAACAAATGTATGGATATCAAAGGGGAAAGGGGGGAGTAGGATGAATTAGGAGATTGGGATTGACATATATACACTATTGATACTATGTATAAAATAGGAAACTAGTGAGAACGTACTGTATAGCAGAGAGAACTCTACTCAGTGCTCTGTGGTGACCTAAATGGGAAGGAAATCCAAAAAAGAGGAGAATATATGTATACATATAGCTGATTCACTTTACTGTACAGTAGAAACTAACACAACATCATAAAGCAACTATACTCCAATAAAATTTTAAAAAATAAATAAAGAGAATCCTTGGAACAAAAAAATTAAATGGTTATGAACATGAGCTAATTTTTAGAGAAAGCTTCATCAGACAAACTTGAGAGCTCTTCATGTACTGAACTGAGCAGGAACATTCACGTATTCCAAGATCTGTTCCCACTTGTGTGAACACCACCAGTCTTGACTTAGAGGGCTGCTCTCTAATCATGACTGTACAGAAGGCTGGGCCAAGGCCAAATATGACTGCAACTGAGCTCTTCTTATCTTCCTGCACTTTTCCAAACATATCCGTTTCTGCATGCTATAAATGTTCTAATTGGAAACCCCCCAAATTTAAGTCTTAACGTAAAGAATGTCAATGTCTTGCTCAGTTAAGAGACCAATGCCAGTGTTTCTTATCTACAGATGGCTCTTTCAATCTTGTGGCTTCCCCATTTCCTAGAAGCACCAAGTTGCTGCAACAGTTGGGGGTGGGGAGGGCAGAGTAAGCAACATGAGTCTGCATGGAACAACTGAATGGTCCAGCCTGAGAAATGGCACATATCACTTCTGGGCAACTTCCACTAGCTGTAACATGCACATATGGCCACACTTAATGCTAAGGAAAGCTGATCAAAGGGATCTGGCTGCAGAACCAGTAAGAAGAGGAACAGGATTATGGTCAATTACTAGATTCAGTCACACAAAATATCCACATATCTTTCTCTAATAATTAATATCTGGTATCTTAAGACCACTGTCCACTTAAACATAATCATTAAATCATGTTTATACTCAATATACAGAAGATATTTAATTGCTTGTGTAATGAGAAAACAATAATTCTTTTGGATAGCAACAATTAAGAACCACTCTTTCCTCTACTCTTTTATTGCTTCTTTATGCTGCCAGGAACATAAACATAATGGCTGTAGCTGAACTGCCACTTTGTCAGCACAAGGGAAAGGAACAGACAGCTGAAGAGAATTTCAAACTGATATTCTTAAGCCACTGAAGCAATGCCAGCAGCTTCCTATCCCTGTGCTGTCTTTTACATGAGAAAACTGAAACCCCTATGGTCATTTAAATACAAATATATTTTCTAGTTCTGACAGTCACACTAATATCTTCAATAAGAACTAATAGCTACTTTGTAGTTCTGTCTCCTTGGGAGAAGTCGGTTAACCTCTGATGATCCCAACACTCTTTATTTTTTTAAATTTTATTTTATAAATGTCTTTTTTACTGAAGTAGAGTTGATTAATAATATCTGGTGATTAGGAAATGGACATATTTTTTTTTGATAGAGTGGGGCATTATTCAGCCAGTATAATAATTGATATTTTTATTTTGAAATTGCTTTCAAAATGTTTTGTGTATAGAATTTTCATAGTCCACCAAATAAGGATGTCAAGTGTAAAAATGGTTTAATTATGTATTGTTTTCTACTATTAAAAAGAGGATTCAAGTTTACACCTCTCTAAAGGAAAAAAGACGGTCTCTCTCCCACTGGGTCACAGATCTTTTGCTATTTTAGTGAAATAGAGCATAGATACTGATAGATTTGGTATAGTCATTTAGATATGATGAGCTTTGTGACATTAATGAGTTTGGGTTTATTAAATTTATTGTTTCTAAATACACTATAAACAGATTTTCCATTTTTGTTTTTAATGGAGTATAACTGATTTACAATATTATATTATTTTTAGGTGTATAACATAGTGATTCAATATTTTTATGTTATATATCATTTAATGTTATTTAAAAAACAATGGGTATATTTCTTTGTGCTGTACAATATATCTTTATTGTTTACCAATTTTATACATAGTGGTTTGTATCTCTTAATCCTCTACCCCTATTTTGCCCCTCCTCCCATCCCTTTCCCCACTGATAAACCATTAAAATGGCCATAAAAATTCTATGTCACAGCATTGCTGCTAAACCTACATAAAATGAAAATGTTTAGGGCTTCCCTGGTGGCGCAGTGGTTGAGAGTCCGCCTGCCGATGCAGGGGACACGGGTTCGTGCCCCGGTCCGGGAGGATCCCACATGCCGTGGAGCGGCTGGGCCCGTGAGCCACGGCCGCTGAGCCGGTGCGTCCGGAGCCTGTGCTCCACAATGGGAGAGGCCACAACAGTGAGAGGCCCGCTTACCGCAAAAAAAAAAAAAAAAAAAAAAAAAAAAAAAAAAATGAAAATGTTTAAAAAGTATAAAGCCTACTTTATTACTTTTATATTTAGCATTGTATTAATTATCACACTTAGCTATGTACATGAACAATAACCCATCATGCACTGGCTTGTCAAATTTTTAAAATGGGAAAAAAACTAGGCCAGTCATATTATTCCCTTTTTATTCTAATTCTAAAATTATTAAAGAATGAACCAACTTGTCCTCATACACAGGTGATATAAAATTTACACTTGTGTTGCATATATTCAGCACCATGATATGAAATATTAAGAAACTGTTGTCTTCTTTTCATCCTTTACATTAAGAGAAAGGACTAAAATGTGATTTTGAGGGGTTTAGTAACATAATTTTATGTCATATCTACTTTCTTTAAAAAATGGAGAGAAAATCTGGATGAATTTGGGTGTGGCAGTGACTTTTTAGATACAAAAAGTGACTTTCTAGATCAAAGGTAAGATCTGTGAAATAAATAATTGATAAACTGGACTTCATTAAAATAAGAAAATCTGCTTTGCAAAAGACAATGTCAAGAAAATGCTAAGAAAAGCCATAGACTGGGAGAAAATATGATAAAGACTGTTATCCAAATATACAAAGAGCTCTTAAAACTCAACAATAAGAAAACAAACAACCCAATTAAAAAATGGGACAGAGACCTTAACAGACACCTCACTGAAGCAGATATTGAGATGGCAAATAAGCATATGAAAATAAGTTCCACACATCATCAGGGAAATATAACTTAAAAAAAAATGAGAGACCACTACACACCTACTAGAAAGGCCAAAATCCAGAACACTGACAACACCAAATGCTGGCAAGGATGTGAACAAACAGGAACTCTCATTCATTGCTGGTAGGAATGCAAAATGATGCATCACTTTGGAAGGCAGTTTGCTTGTTTCTTACAAAACTAAACATACTAATCTAGCAATCACACTCTTTGGTATTTACCTGAAACAGTTTAAAGCTTATGTCTACACAAAGCCCTGTACATGGGTATTTATAGCTACTTAATTCATAATTCTCAAAACTTGAAAGCAATCTAGATGTCTTTTAGTAGGTGAATGGATAAATAAACTATTATACATCCAGGAAATGAAATATTATTCAGTGCTAAAAAGAAAGGTGCTATCAAGCCATCAAAAGACATGGAAGAAGCTTAATGCATATTACTAAGTGAAAGAAGCTACTCTGCAAAGGTTGCATACTATATGATTTCATCTCTATGACATTCTGGAAAAGGCAAAACTATGAAGACAGTGAAAAGATCAGTGGCTGACAGGGGTGGGGTGAGGGGATGAATAGGCATAGCACAGAGGATTTTTAGGGCAGTCAAAGTACTCTTTGTGATACTATATTGGTGGATACAGGTCATTATACATTTGTCCAAACTCAGAATGTAACTGGTGGTGGATATTGATCATGGAGGAGGCTATGGATGTGTGGGAGAGGTGATATATGGTAAATATCCATACTTTCCTCTCTATTTTCTATGTAACTACTCTAAAAAATGAAGTCTTAAAGAAAAGAGAGTATCTTTTTTTGTTGTTATTGTTTTTCCTCCAGAAATGGAATTTGTTTAAGTAATTTGGAAAATCAATTCTTACCTAGTCAAGGGTCTAAAACAATTTGACATCACCAATGGCCTGACAGCTAAAGCAATATTGGTGACCTTATTCCCATGAGTCTGGGGATAATAATTTCTCAACTAAAATTCTCAAATTGTTATTTGTTTAAAGAAATGTATGGTCAAGGGACAATATTACCTCAGGTTTTGGGAGAGCAAAGTGGCCAAATACTAGTGTATGGCAGAGGTCGTGGGGAGCTGGAGGAGGAGAAAGAAAATATATTTAACATTATTCTTTATTATTTTCTGAGACTGCTTTTATATTTGATAAAACCTGAATATTAATGATCTTTCTTAATTATTTTTTTAAATACATCCAAAAGCTCAGCTATACTACCTTTGCCTTAGGTTATAATTTAGTCAGCAATTCATATAGCAGTTTATCACTGCCCACATGACCATTCCTTCCATTATTCTCACTCTTCCAACAGCTACTCAAATAACTAGTACTGTATGTAAATGATTATGTTCTATAAGATTTTTTTGGAGGTGATGGTATGCTTATTACCTTGATTGAATGGTGGTTTCACAGGTATATGCATATGTCCAAACTCTCATCAAATTGTATACATTAAATATGTACAGTATTTTATATATCAATTGTACCTCAATACAGTTGTTAATTTTATAAAAAAGATGTGTGCAGAAGTCTTTAGCAGTAAAGTGTCATGATACATAAAATGTTTTTTAAAAAATCATCATCCAAGTAGAGCTCAGAAGAATATTCAGAATTTAGTAAGCACACCCATAAGATATGGTAGGTCTGGATATTTTGTTGCCTGAATTCCAGATTCCTGAACATGTATGCACTAGCCTTTCTTTTCAATGCCCTGTCCTATAACATTTTATTCCATTAATATCCATCAAGTGTCTACTATGTGCCATGTGCTTGTGACTCAGCAGAAGACAAGGAGGCCTTGTGCCTGTCCTCTCAAACTTACCATTCTAGTCTTATCTGAAGTACTCAGTTCTCCAAACATACCATGCCCATCCTACCTCCCATTTCTCAGTCACTTAGAGACAGAAGGCTTATATTCATAGAAAAGAAAGTGAATGGTCTTTGTAAAAGATAAAGCAGCTTTATAAATGCTAGCCTCCAACTCCAAACACTTGCAGTTATCTTTATCTAGATAAAGAGAATTAAGTCATTCCCTTCACCCTTCCCTGCACCCCTCATACCATCACACACATATAAATACTATAATTGTTAGGAACATTGGCTCAGAGTCAGAAACTCTCTAATCATGCTGCAAGATTGAACATCTTATTTAACAGTCTGAGTCTCAATTTTTTTGGTGTAGCTCCTTCTTTTTAAAATTTTTTATTGATGTATAGTTGTTTTACAATGTTGTGTTAATTTCTGCTGTACAGAAAAGTGATTTAGTTTTATATATATGTATATAAATATATATATATATAAATATATATATAAATATATATATATATATATACACATTCTTTTTATATTCTTTTCCATTATGGTTTATCATAGGATATTAAATATAGTTTACTGTTGCTCTACAGTAAGACCTTATTGTTTATCCATTCTATATATAATAGCTTACATCTTCTAACCCCAGCCTCCCACTCCATCCCTTCCCCCATCCCCTTCCCCCTTGGCAACCACAAGTCTGTTTTCTATGCTCCTTAGTCTGTTTCTGTTTCATAGACAGGTTCATCTGTTTCATATTTTAGATTCCGCATATAAGTGATATCATATGATATATGTCTTTCTCCTTCTGACTTACTTCATTTAGCATTATACTGTCTAGTTGAATCCATGTTGCTGCAAATGGTATTATTTCATTCTTTTTTATGGCTGAGTAGTATTGCATTGTATATGTGTACCACATCTTCTTTACCCATTCATCTGTCAATGGACATTTAGGTTGTTTCCATGTCTTGGCTATTGTGAATAATGCTGCTGTGAATATAAGGGTGAATGTAATCTTTTTGAATTATAGTTCTGTCTCAATATATGCCCAGGAGTGGGATTGCTGGATCATACGGTAATTCTATTTTTAGTTTTCTGAGGAACATTCATACTGTTTTCCACAGTGGCTGCACCAGCTTACATTCCCACCATACACTCTACAGCATTTGCCATTTGTGGATTTTTTTAAAATTTAAATATATGTAGTATCTTATTCCTGTGTAATATGTTTCCAGTCTATGTAATCATGCTTACAATGTTTATGATTACAGTTATGGAATACAAATTATTTCCACCCTGATTTTCAAAATGCACTCTCAGGTGTTTTACAGGCATATATTTTTATCCTCCATTTTCTCTTTAGAAGAATAACTTCTTTTCTTTTATGATATAGATTCCTTAGACACTTTCTGTATATCTTTTTTTAAATCTTTTTTTTTTGTAGACTTTTTAATGATGGCCGTTTTGACCAGTGTGAGGTGGTACCTCATTATAGTTTTGATTTGCACCTCTCTAATTATTAGCAATGTTGAGCATCTTTTTACATGCCTATTGGTCACCTGTATTCCTTCTTTGGAGAAATGTCTATTTATGTCTTCTGCCCATTTTTCAATTGATTTATATTTTTGTTGTTGTTGAGTTGTATGAGCTGTTTGTATATTTTGAAAATTAAGCCCTTGTCTGTCGCATCATTTGCAAATATTTTCTCCCATTCTGTAGGTTGTCTTTTCATTTAGTTTATGATTTCCTTTGCTGTGCAAAAGCTTGTAAGTTTGATTAGATCCCATTTGTTTATTTTGGTTTTATTTCCATTGCCTTGGGAGACTGACCTAAGAAAACATTTCTACAATTTTTGTCAGAGAATATTTTGCCAATGATGTCTTCTAGGATTATTATGGTGTCATATTTTATGTTTAAGTCTTTAAAGCCATTTTGAGTTTATTTTTGTGTATGTTGTGAGGGTGTGCTCTAACTTCATTGATTACATGTGCCTATCCAACTTTCCCAACACCACTTGCTGAAGAAACTGTCTTTTTCCCATTATATATTCTTGCCTCCTTTGTCAAAGATTAACTGACTGTAGGTGTGTGGGTTTCTTTCTGGGCTCTCTATTCTGTTCCATTGATTCATATATCTGATTTTGTTTCAATACCATGCTGTTTTGACTAATATAGCTTTGTAGTATCATCTGAAGTCCGGGAGAGTTATGCCTTCTGCTTTGTTCTTTTTCTCCAGGATTGCTTTGGCAATTCTGGGCCTTTTATGGTTCCATATAAATGTTAGGATTATTTGTTCTAGTTCTGTGAAAAATATCATTGGTAATTTGATAGGGATTGCATTTAATCTGTAAATTGCTTTGGGTAGTATGGCTATTTTAACAATATTAATTCTTCCAATCCAAGAACATGGGATATCTTTCCATTTCTTTGAATCATCTTCAATTTAATTTATTAATGTTTTCTAGCTCTGAGCAAGTCTTTCACCTCCTAGGTCGAGTTTGTTTGTAAGTACTTTATTGTGAGGGATGTGTTTTTAAAAATAATTGTTTTTCACATTCCCTTTCTGATATTTCATTGTTAGTGTAAAGAAATGCAACCAATTTTTGGATGTGAATCTTGTAACCTGCTACCTTGCTGTATTTACCAGTTCTGTAGATTTTGTGTGGAGTCTTTAGGTTTTTCTATATATAGTACCATGTCATCTGCATAAAGTGACAATTTTACCTCTTGCCTTCCAATTTGGTTACCTTTTTTTTTTTTAATTTTTAAATTTTTTGTCTGATTGCGATGGCTATAACTTCCAATACTATGTTCAATAGAAGAGATGAGAGTGGGCATCCTTGTCTTGTTCCAGATTTTATCAGGAAGGCTTTCACCTTTTCACGATTGAGTGTTATACTGGCTGTGACTTTGTCATAAATAACTTTAATTATGTTGAGATAATTTCCCTCTATACCCACTTTCATAAAGGTTTTTATAATGAATATAGGTTGAATATTACCAAATGTCTTTTCTGCATCTGTCAAGATGATCATGTGTTTTTTGTCTTTTCTTTTGCTTATGAGGTGTATCACACTGATTGATTTGTGTATGTTGAACCGTACTTGTGAACTTGGGATGAATCCCACTTGGTCAGAGTATATGATGTTTTTTATGTGTTATTGGATTTGGTTTGCTAATGTTGAGAATTTTTGCATGTATATTCACCAAAGATATTGGCCTGTAATTTTCTTTTTTGGTGGCATCTTTTTCTGGTTTTGGTATCAGGGTGATGGTGGCTTCATAAAATGCCTTTGGGAGTGTTCCTTCCTCTTCAATCTTTTGGAAGAGTTTGAGAAGGATCGGTATAAATCCTCCTTTGTACATTTGGTAGAATTTACCTGTGAAGCCATCTGGTCCTTGACTTTTGTTTGTAGGGAGTTTTTTTTTTTCTTTTTTTAATTACAGATTCTATTTCACTTCTAGTTATCAGTCTGTTCAAATTATCTATTTTTTCTTGATTCAATTTTAATCTCTATTTTATTTCCTCTCTGATCTTTATTGTTTCCTTCCTCTGCTTACTTTAGGTTTTGTTTGTTCTTTTTCTAATTCTTTTAAGTGGTATGTTAGGTTGTTTATTTGAGATTTTTCTTGTTTTCTGAAGAAGACCTGTATCACTATAAATTTACACTTAAGAACTGCTTTTGCTGCGTCCCATAGATTATGTATAATTGTGTTTTCATTGTCATTTGTCTCAAAGGTATCTTTAAATTTCTTCTTTGATTTCATCACTGACCCATTGGTTTTTTAGTAATATGCTGTTTAGTCTCCATATAATCATTTTTGTTTTTCTCATTTCTTCTTCTGTGGTTGATTTCTAGTTTCATGCTATTGTGGTCAAAAAAGATTCTGAGATAATTTCTTAAATTTGTTGAGGCTTGTTTTGGTTTTGTGCCCTAGTATGTGGTCAATCCTAGAGAATGTTCCATGTGAACTTGAAATGTATGTGTATTCTGTTTTTGTTTTTGTTTTTGGATATTATGTCCTGAAAATATCAATTAAGTCTAACTATTCTATTTTATCATTTAGGATCTCTGTTGCCTTATTGATTTTCTGTCTAGAAGATCTGTCCATTGATGTGAGTGGGGTGTTAAAGTCTCTTACTATTATTGTATTCCTGTCAATTTCTCCCTTTATGTCTGTTAGTGTTTGTTTTATGTATTGGGTGCCCTACAATATTAGGTGCATATATGTTGATGAGTGTAAAATTCTCTTCTTGCATTGATCCTTTTACCATTATATAGTGTCCTTCTTTATCTTTCTTTATGACCTTTGTTTTAAAGTCTATTTTGTCTGATATCAGTATAGCAATCCCCACTTTCTTGTCATTTCCATTTGCATGAAATATCTTTTCCATCCCCTCACTTTCAATCTATGTGTGTCCTTTATCCTAAAGTGGATCTCTTGTATGCAGTATATGGTAGGCTCTTTTTTTTTTTCCAATCTGCCACCCTATGTCTTTTTTTTTTTTTTTTTTTTTTTTTTTTTTTTTTGCAGTACATGGGCCTCTCACTGTTGTGGCCTCTCCCATTGTGGAGCACAGGCTCCAGACGCGCAAGCTCAGTGACCATGGCTCACGGGCCCAGCTGCTCCGTGGCATGTGGGATCTTCCCGGACCGGGCCACGAACCCATGTCCCCTGCATTGGCAAGCAGACTCTCAACCACTGCACCACCAGGGAAGCCCCACCCTATGTCTTTTGATTGGAGTGTTTAGTCCATTCACATTTAAGGTAATTATTTATAGATATGTATTTATTGCCATTTTAAAACTTGTTTTCCAGTTGATTCTGTGTTTCTTCTTTGTTCCTTTCTTTTTCTTTTTGTGGCTTTTTGATTTCCTTTTATTTTATGTTTGTGTTTTCTTATTTTTGGTATTCATGATCTATTGTATGTTTTTGATTTGTGGTTGATTTGTGGTTACCCTGTTTTTCAAGATGATAATCTTGCTGGTTAGAGTATTCTAGGTTGCATATTATTCCTTTTAGGATTTTGAATATATCTTGCCACTCCCTTCTGGCCTGCAATGTTTCTGTAGAGAAATCAGCTAATAGGCTTATGCAGGTTCCATTGTAATTAACTCTGCTTTTCTCTTGCTGCCTTTAGAATCCTCTTTATCTTTACCTTTTGCCATTTTAATTATATCTTGGTATAGGTCTGTTTGGATTCATCTTGTTTGGGACCCCTTATGATCCCTGTACTTGGATTTCTGTTCCCTCTTTAGGTTTGGGAGGTTTTCAGCCATAATTTCTTCAAATACATTTTCAATCCCCCTTTCTCTTTCTTCCCCTTCTGGGATCTCTATTATGCATAGATTCCACACTTTATATTATCTCATAGGTGTCTTATGTTGCTTTTTTTTTTTTAATTCAGCTTTCTGTCTGCTGCTCTGATTGGGTGATTTGCATTATTCTATCGTCCAGATCACTTATTTGTGCTTCTGCATTATTCATTGCCTTTAGCTCAGCTTTCCTCTTGGCAAATGAGTTTTCTAATTTTCTTTGGCTCCCTTTATAGTTTCTAGTTCATTTTTACAGTATTCTGCATTTCTATTGATAGCCTTTCTTAATTCCTTCAGTACTTTCATTATTTGTTTTTTGAAATCAGTGTCTATTCGACTGAAGAGGCCTCTTTCACTGTTTGTTCTTTCAGGGGAATTCTCTTTGTCTATCAGCTGGGAATGCTTCCTTTGCTTCTTCATTTGATTTGTATTTATCTTACTCTCTGAGTTTAGGAGAAATGATTATCTACTGTGGTCTTGGAGGTTTATTTATATGTGGGAGAGTCCCTGCATAGCTTGTGTGGATTTAATATTTTGTGTTTGAGGGTCATTTTTAGTACAGACACCTGCCACCTCTTTCCTCAGCATGTGCTGGCCATTATCCCCTTGATAAGAGGTGTGCAGAGGCAGTGTCTGTTGCCTGCTCCTGGGACTCTAGACAGTGATAGTGGCTTTCACACACTCCTGGAGTTTGCAATGGCAGCAGAGGCGGCTTAATATCACTCCTGGAGCCTGCAACAGAGGCAGTGGCTTGCGTCTGCTCCTAGAGCTCATGTAGATGGTGTCCTGTCTCCTGAGAGTGAACACAGGGAAAAAGGCTGCAATGGTGAGTCCCATCCCTCCCCTCAGGCACTCTACACACAATGGCACCTGGTCTTTTAGGTGGGCCTTGGCTTCCTTCGTGTACACCCTCAGTTGTGGTCAGACCAGACTCCAGTCCCTTCAGGCTGTTTCCACACAGCCAACCCCAATTCTCTCCCCAGGTCTGATCTTCAAAGCCCAAGCTTCAGCACCCAGTCCCTGCCCACACTAGTGGACACACATCTCAGGCTGGGGAGCATTGGGTGGTGGCACTGACCATCTGTACATGTTTCTCTCTGTTCTGGCTGCTGCAAACCAGTTGCTTCACTCTCCTCCAAGACTACAAAGCTCCCCCTCTGTCTTGGCTGATCTCCCTGCCAGTGAGGGGACACCCCAGTGTACAGGAACATTTCCTCTTTCACAGCTCCCTCCAAGGGGTGCAGGTCCCATCCAGCCATCCAGATTCCTTTTTCTCTATCGCTTTTCTTTTGTCCTACCCAGTTATGTGGAGATTTTCTTGCCCTTTCAGAAGTCTGAGGTCTTCTGCCAGCATTCAGTAGATATTCTGTAAGAACTGTTAGACATGTAGATATATTTTTGATGTATTTGTGGGAGAAGGTGAGCTTCACATCCTACTCCTCTAGTATCTTGATCACTCCTGAGTCTCAATTTTTATTATGAAATTGGAATAATAATAGTATCTATCTTGTAGGGATCTCAGGAAATTTGAAAAATATGCCTAAGGTCACCTGACTCAAGAATGCTATAGACTAAAAGCTTACAATCAGAATAAATGTACCCCTTAAACTAATTGTACTTCTTGGCTAATAGACAACTCAGCATGAAGCAGGAGATAGATGGGCCCCAGGTTGAACAGTTTCTGCCCTGTAGACAGATACTCCAAAATAGCAGGGGAGAAGAGCTGAATGCTGCCCAGCTAAGTTTTATCTCTTATCTCAGCTCTGCCCAGATAAGAGATAAAAGACAACATATTCCTCATTCTCGAAGTCAAGGGGACCTCCCTGACTACACATGTGCAGAAAGGCTCTTTGAAGGTCAGAAGGTGAGGGGACACCACCACAGAGCAGATGATGTCAACCTACCCATAGCCCTCTTCAGTAGAATTCATCTTGGCTAAGAGATGTGCACACACACAAGGGAGGACCTTGAGATATACCAAATACGGACCCATAACCAGGCAAAGCAAGTTGATTGGCCAAAGGAAACCCAGAAGAAATGTCCCATAAAAATGATTCAAACTACTACAAGGGCATGACTCTCTCTCTCTGAGCCTGCCCATGTGTCTATCCACACATACTCTTTGCCTCCTAATAAACACTCTAGTTATTTCACAACTTTTCATCTCTATGTGGAAATTCATTTATACACAGCCTTGTCACTGGTCACTGGTCCCTGTTGGTCTAGTGGCTAGGATTCAGTGCTCTCACTGCTGCAACCTGACTTCAACCTCTGGGTGGGGAACCAAAATCCTGCTTCACATCTCTGCAGGCTGAGGCAACCTGAGATCAAGCATAAGAAAAATGAAAAATACAATAATAATAGGAGTAGAGAGTAAATCAAAAATAAATCAAAAGAATGGAATGGTGGGTTGCATGAATTGACTAGATTATGGGAGGAAGTGATGAGCCAGTTGTCGAGAAGTGGTAGGATATTCAAACTATGGATATTGAATTTAATAGAACATTAAACCTATTTATTAAAACCACCAGAAGAAAGTCCTTGAGACTATTCACTTCTCCCCGATTTCACTGGTCAATGGTGAAGGTAAAGAAAGTGATCGTGTTTGAAGAAAGAAGACAGAGTTCTTTCAATTGATTTTTATATGACATTTGCTGGCACTCTTTTGTGATAGACACAGTGGCCTGTCTCTAGGCAAATTTACATTCTCAATTAAAATGATTCCTTTGCTAGGAACAGTAAGTTCTTCTGGCAGTATGAAGAGAAAATAAGGACAATGATTCAGGAAAAGAGAACTTGTAGCACTTAAAAAATATATCCTTATACAGTTCTAGATAGTCAAGGTATTATCATTAACTTTGTCAATAATAAAAGACAGACATATATGAAAAACCCACAGCCAACATCATTCTCAATGGTGAAAAACTGAAACCATTTCCTTTAAAATCATGAAGAAGAAAAGGATGTCAGCTTTCACCAATATTATTCAACATAGTTCTGGAAGTTTTAGCCACAGCAATCAGAGAAGAAAAATAAATAAATAAAAGTAATCCAGATAAGGAAAGAAGTAGTAAAACTGTCACTGTTTACAGATGACATGATACTTTACAAAGAGAATCGTAAAGATGCTACCAGAAAATGACTAGAGCTAATCAATGAATTTGGTAAAGTAGCAGGGTACAAAATCAATGCACAGAAAACTCTTGCATTCCTATACACTAATGATGAAAAATCTGAAAGAGAAATTAAGGAAAAACTCCCATTTACCACCGAAACAAAAAGAACAAAATATCTAGGAATAAACCTACCTAAGGAGACAAAAGACCTGTATGCAGAAAACTATAAGACACTGATAAAAGAAATTAAAGATGATACAAACAGATGGAGAGATATACCATGTTCTTGGATTGAAAAATCAGTATTGTGAAAATGACTATACTACTCAAAGCAATCTAGAGATTCAGTGCAATCCGTATCAAACTACCAATCGCATTTTTCACAGAACTAGAACAAAAAATTTCACAATTTGTATGAAAACACAAAAGACCCTGAATAGCCAAAGCAATCTTGAGACAGAAAAACAGAACTGGACGAATCAGGCTCCCTGACTTCAAACTATACTACAAAGCTACAGTAATCAAGACAGTATGATACTGGCACAAAAACAGAAATACAGGTCAATAGAACAGGATAGAAAGCCCAGAGATAAACCCACACACATATGGTCCCCTTATCTTTGATAAAGGAGGCAAGAATATACAATGGAGAAAAGACAGCCTCTTCAATAACTGGTGCTGAGAAAACTGGACAATTACATGTAAAGGAATGAAACTAGAACACTTCCTAACACCATACACAAAAAGTAAACTCAAAATGGATTAAAAGCCTAAATGTAAGTCCAGCCACTATAAAACTCTTACAGGAAAACATAGGAAGAACACTCTTTGACATAAATCACAGCAAGATCTCTTTTGACCCACCTCCTAGAGAAACGGAAATAAAAACAAAAATAAAGAAATGAGACCTAATGAAACTTAAAAGCTTTTGCACAGCAAAGGAAACCATAAACAAGATGAAAAGACAACCTTCAGAATGGGAGAAAATATTTGCAAATGAAGCAACTGACAAAGGATTAATTTCCAAAATATACAAACAGCTCACGCAGCTCAATATCAAAAAAACAAACAACCCAATCCAAAGATGGGCAGAAGATCTAAGCAGACATTTCTCCAAAGAAGATATACAGATTGCCAACAAATGCATGAACAGATGCTCAACATCACTAATCATTAGAGAAATGCAAATGAAAACCACAATGAGGTATCACCTCACACCAGCCAGAATAGCCATCATCAAAAAATCTTCAAAAAATAAATGTTGGAGAGGGTGTGGAGAAAAGGGAACCCTCTTGCACTGTTGGTGGGAATGTAAATTGATACAGCCACTATGGAGAACACTATGGAGGTTCCTTAAGAAACTACAAATAGAACTACCATATGACTCAGCAATCCTACTCCTTCACATATACCCTGAGAAAACCATAATTCAAAAAGAGTCATGTACCACAATGTTCATTGCAGCACTATTTACAATAGCCAAGACATGGAAGCAACCTAAGTTTCCATTGACAGATGAATGGGTAAAGAAGATGTGGCACATATATACAATGGAATATTACTCACCCATGAAAAGAAATGAAATTGAGTTATTTGTAGTGAGGTGGACGGACCTAGAGTCTGTCATACAGACTGAAGTACGTCAGAAAGAGAAAAACAAATACCGCATGCTAACACATATATATGGAATCTAAAAAAAAAAAAAAGTTCTGATGAACCTAGGGATTGAACAGGAATAAAGACACAGATGTAGAGAATGGACTTGAGGACACAGGGAGGGGGACCGGTAAGCTGGGATGAAGTGAGAGAGTAGCACTGACATATATACACTACCAAATGTAAAATAGACAGCTAGTGGGAAGAAACTGCATCACATGGGGAGATCAGCTTGGTACTTTGTCACCACCTAGAGGGGTGGGATATAGGAGGGTTGGGAGGGGGATGCAGGAGGGAGGGGATATGGGGATATATGTATACATATAGCTGATTCACTTTGTTACACAACAGGAACTAACACAACATTGTAAAGCCATATACTCCAATAAAGATGTAAAAAAAAAAGAGAGAGAGACAGATGTTCTGAAAATTTTTAAAGATTGTCTCCCCTTAGTTTGAGTGGAGGATTACCCTAATGGCTGAGTATTAAGAGTTTTCAAATGAAAATTTATAAAGAAATGCTGAGTGGACATTTCAAACTTTGATTTAACATAGTTTTCAATTTTCCCAGAATATTAAACCTTGAAAACATGGCCATTCCAAAAACAACAGATTATTAAAATTCCTGGAGTTAAGGACAAAACTTTCTTTGTGGAGGCAAAAGTAAAAGAAATAAAATATGAAGATACACAAGGGGATTGACAATTGACCTTTAGTAGAAAAGAAAAGAAACTGGTAATACTGGGAGGTTTTCGTTTTTATTTAAAAAATATCATTACTATAGAGTATGTAGTATAAAGGTAAGCAAAGGTGCTAGGCACTCCTGTGGTATGATTTATGAGGCTCTGGGAAAACTATTTTTTTAAAATTATGGGTTTTTTTACTTCTAGTACAGCAGTTCTCAGTACTAAATCAAGGTTAATAGTTAGATGAACACTGGACAGAGGAAATGCAGGATGGGGAAAATGTGAGAAGAATCCAAGGAAATTACCTAGTAGCTTCTATAACTTTGGTTTTTGGTTGATGGGTAAATACTCTGTGGTTAAGGGTGGGGTCGGCATACATAAATATATGTGTTTTCTGCATATATATATGTGTGTGTGTATGTGTGTGTGTGTGTGTGTGTGTGTGTGTACACACACACAAACTGCCTTCTTGTTTCAGGGATTACAGCTTTATAGTTAAGAACATAGATTTAAAGGTTAGGCAAGAGTTTAAAAAAAATTTTATGTAATAATATTTTATTCAAAAAAGGTTTTTAGATCACTATTTTCCCATAATACTGGAATGTTGTTTCTCTGATATAGAAATCTTTTTTGAGGATTATACCTTGTCTAACGAGTTAGACAACATTTTAATTCTGCTCCAGATAGTCCTCAAAAGTCCACTACTTGACTCTCTGAGTTTAGTTTCTTTATTGATAAAACAAAACAACAGCATTTAGCCCTGTCTCATTGTTAGATATATGTCAAGCATACTTCCTGATGTATAATACACACTTAATACATTGTCAAAGTACCTGTATTTTTGTGTCATAATCTATCAGAATGGATATTCAATATTAGCTGATAAATTTCAATTAAACATTACCAAGTTGTGTATGATTACAGGGTTTGGAAGAACAAGAAAGAAAGGTAACTAGACTTTCATTATAAGGTTAGACAATAGCAGTGCCAGTGGACATTGTTATTTTGTTTATAACATCACCAAATATGCTTCTATTCTTTCTAGCTTAAGAATAGAGTGGGGTTTGATCTTTTGTGTTTTAATCATATATGTGTTGGTATGGATTTTATTTCTTTAAATTGAAATATAGTTGATTTATAATATTGTGTTAGTTTCTGGTTTACAGCTTCTTGATTCAGTATTCTTGCAGATTATTTAGTTTTTACTGTTGTTGTTTTCTTTTTTAAAAATTTTTATTAAAGTATAGTTGCTTTACAATGTTGTGTTAGTTTCTGCTGCACAGCAAAGTGCATCAGTTATATGCATACATATATCCCCTCTTTTTGAACTTCCTTCCCATTTAGGTCACCACAGAGCATTGAGTAGAGTTCCCTTTGCTTTACGGTAGGTTCTCATTTGCTATCTATTTTATACATAGTATCAATAGTGTATATATGTCAATCTCAATCTCCCAGTTCATCCCACTCCCCCTTTCACCATTGGTATCCATAAGTTTATTCTCTACGTCTGTGTCTCTATTTCTGCTTTGTAAATAAGATCGCCTATACCAATTTTTTCAGATTCCACATAAATGCATTAATATATTTGCTTTTCTCTTTCTGACTTTCTTCACTCTGCATGACAGTCTCTAAGCCAATCCACTTCTCTACAAATGACCCAATTTCATTCCTTTTTATGGCTGAGTAATATTTCATTTTATATATGTACCACATGTTCTTTATCCATTCCTCTGTTGATGGACATTTAGGTTCTTTCCATGTCCTGGCTATTGTAAATAGTGCTGCAATGAACATTGGGGTGCATGTGTCTTTTTTGAATCATGGTTTTCTCTGGGTATTTTAGGTTACTGTAAAATATAATTATACAGGGTATAATTCCTTGTGCTATATACCAAATTATTTTGCTTACCTATTTTATGAATAGTAGTTTGTATCTGTTAATCCTATACCCCTAATTTGCTCTTCCCCCCCTTCCTCTTCCCTTTGGTCACTGTAAGTCTATTTTCTATGTCTGTGAGTCTGTTTCTGTTTTGTACATGCATTCATTTGTATTATTTTTTAGATTCAACATATAAGTGATATCATACAGTCTGACTTATTTCACTAAGCAGCATAATATTCTCTAGGTCCATCCACATTGCTGAAAATGACAATATTTCTTTTTTTCATAGCTAATTAATATTGCATTATATATGTGTATATATATGTGTGTATATATATATATATATATATATATATATATATACACACATATCACGTTTTCTTAATCCAGTCATCTGTTGATCCTCCTTTGTGTTGCCACAGTGTCTTGGCTATTATAAATAGTACTGCTATGAACATTGGGGAACATGTTACTTTTCAAATTAGTGTTTTGTTTTTTTTTCTGGATATATACCCAGGAGTAGAATTGCTGGATGATATGGTAGTTTATTTTTAGTTTTTTAAGTAACCGCCATACTGTTTTCCATAGTGGTTGTACAAATATACATTGGTATGGACTTAATTTTTAACTTAATGTAATAAATCATATTCATAGTTTCTTAATGTTGAATCATCTTTGCCTCCACTGATAAAATATAGTCATGATTTATCAATATTTAATTAGCTATGCAAGCTAAATATAATTTGTTAATATTTTACTTAATACTTTAAGTCTATACTCATGGGTAACTCTGGCCTACAGTTCTTTGTCCTTGCCTAAGCAGTTAAAAATTATTTTTCCATGTGCTCTAAAAATGCTCCAGTAGGCCTCTTAAATTTCTCCAAGTTTAACTTTAACTCTAGGAATTATCAGCAAATACTCTTCCTAATTGTACATTAATCAAATTAATAGTTCATTAGGTTATCAAGCTTTCAGAGCACAATCAAAACTACCTAAAAATAGAGTACTAAAATTTACCAAAATGTTTCAGCCTTTCTTAATGACTCAGAAAACACTTCAATATTTTCTAAGAATCTTACATCAAAGGGGTCCCAATAGAAAACAGATGACGCACTTAAATTACTATAATCTATGAAGATTTTCTTTATAAATGACTTATTAAAAGGCTGAGAGTGAGGTGTAGAAGAACCACATGGAACAGTTAAAGATGCCCAGGACTAGTAGCAGAGGACTATTTCCTACCTCTGAAGCTCAAAAGAATGAGAGAAGGGAAGGACCAGGAAAGAGAAAGTCATGTAGAGCAGGCCACCTAGAGAAGCCTGGGTGTTAAGAGACAAAATCAGCTTGAAGTAACCCCTCAGGGAAGCCAACTGGAGGCCAGAGAGCACAGGAACTGTTGGTGTAGCCTACAGGGGTCAGCTTCCTGAGATAGTCAGCAGAGAAGAAATGGAGATGAAGCGCATATATGGACTGGCAAAGGAAGATACTCAGCACATCTTTCCAAGGGGTCAGGGACTTCCTGTGTTTTGCTTTTTACTGTATTTCTACTGCCTACAATACTGCCATAAGTATTTGCTGAATAAATACATGAACAATGAAATTATAAGAAACATCCAGTGGATATTTGGTTAAAATTAAAATTTACAAAAGCATTCCTACCTGCAAATATATTTTCATTTACACTGCATATAATTGCTTAATTAATTTGTTAAAGGATTTATATTAAAATGTCCAATCCAGTAAATTCCTTGTATATAAGTAAACACAAATTAATAAAAATTTATTTTTTGAAAGTACTACATCACATGATTTCTTAACAGATCTCTAACTAACTGAATCTCTTCTTGTAAAGTTCTCCCTTCCCCCTGGAAACACAGACCCTGTTGCCTATGGCATATCCAGCACCAATGGCTGATAACACCACTTCTGCAACCATAGTTGAATCTGAATTCTCCAAGAGTGTGATATTTCCTTGCAAATCCTGTTGTACTTGTTAGTATAAGTATATCATTCAATTTAAATATATGTAAACAGATAATATATAATATGAAAGAGAAGGGTTTTTTTTTATGAAAACTAAGTTGAATGCTGGGAAAAGATAATGAAACTAAGTCACAAAATATGGTATTGAATTGGATGTAGAAAAATAATAAAACCCAGATGCCTCCACATAAATATTGCTTTTCAAATGTATTTTTAAGTGTTTGTTCCATTTTAAATAGATTTAAGTTAAGATCACTGATGATAAAATCTGGGTGTGATTTATGCCAAAAGGTGATATCAAAATACAATCATCATAGGAAAACATCCAAAGAAAGTCTATAGATTTCCCAACAAAGCCTTCTAACTGAATGGTTACATATTAATAAAAGATATTATATATATATATGTGTGTGTGTGTGTGTGTGTGTGTGTGTGTGAAGCATTTATATATATATGTGTGTGTGTGTGTAAAGCATTATTAAATTCTCCTCATTTAACAAGAATTTTTAATTGTGTTTATTAAGAAATCTTCTACTAAAGCTGTATTTTTACATGAAATGAATCAGGAAAGCATTATCTGACATAAAATTCCACAACATGACTGTGTTCATGTTCATATCCATGCTTACTCTTTCAAAACATATTTACTAAGGACCTACTATATTCACCTCATGTTATAGGTGAAGAATATACAGCCATGAATAAAACAAACAAGTCTTTTCTCCTCTCTAAAACTTGCTTGCTAATAGGAAAGGACAGATAAAAATACATAAATACTTACATACATACATGCATATGTATGCATATAAACAAACAAGCAATGGAAGGAAGAAATGAAGGAAGGAAGGAAGGGGAAGAAAAATAATACATTCTTAAATATGGAGATGTTATATAATAAAGAGTAAAGGGAGTGAGATCTCGTTTAGGGGAAACGCTCTCTGAGAAGATGGCATCTGAGCACAGACTATTATAGAAAATGATCCAGTAATGGGCAATTTGGGAGCCAAATACAACCAATAAATCCATTATCAATTTGGAATCCATTGGGAGCATTCAAAAAAGAAATGTGAGTGTAATTGTGAGGACAAAACCCTGATTATTGTGAATTAAGAATAGAGTAGCAAGAAGTGGAAAGAGTGAGTATAGATCATTCTAATGAGAAGTTTATTGTCAACATGCAAATAACACCCTCATTCTAACACCTACTCAGTTGGGAAGATATGAAGAAAGGGGAATCCAAAACACTTCCATAAGTGGAAAGATCTTCTCCCTTTTAAGCCAGGAGGTGCTGGGAAGAACTACGCAATCACAAATCAGTAAGCTGATTTGTGACTCTGCCACATCCCCTTCTCATTTGTTTGTCTTTTTATGTCCATAAAGGTGTTAAGTGAGAAAAGGTTTGACCTCACATAAAATTCAGAAGTGACAGGAAGCAAAATCAATTGTATTTTGAAGTAAAACTTAAATTAATGAACAACTATGATCTACTTTTCCTATATAAAGACCTAAAACTATGCATGCAAGTAAACATCCTGTCATTTGATTTGAACATTACATTTCATAAATATATAGTTCTGTCATATTATAGTGACATACGATGTTTATTAAAAATACAGATTTAGAAAGCTATTCTGATTTGTGTTATTCTGAGAAAGAGGCTCCAAATGGTCATTCTGGCATATTCCCCTGGAAAATACAACTTTAGCTTCAGTTGGTTTTATAACATGGTAAGTTTTCCCTCAGATGTCTGTAAAACTTTGAGGAAATCAGATCATAAGATAAACTATAATGAAAATGGATGACAGCATCTTTTTTCCAACTCTATGGAATATTGCTAAAGTAGGATCCACTCTAATTTTTTCTACTGTCTCGGAATTTTCCAGTAGAAAAATGTCTTGTTATGTATTACAGTGACAGATATCTTTTAGTTCAGGTTGTGTGCTTCACTTGACATAACCTAGAATAAAATAAATCATGACTATATATCTAGTTAGGCTCCCCAGTTGTTTTCTTTTCCCTTTAATCAAAACAAATTTCACTACATTTTTTAAAAAGAGCTTAAAAGATCCACTTGAAATGCAGTTTAGAAAGCTTAGTCACATTATATAAACAGACAGATAAAAATGAAAGGAAATTCCTGGGTTTTCAAGCATATGAAATTATAAATGCCTTTGAGACAAAAATTGAAATAATTGCACAAACATGTTAATGGTGTCTAAATAATATCCTAGCACTAATGGGTAATAATAGGCAATTCATAAGTAAAGTTTCCTCTGAATATTAAATATGGTATATTGGAATAAAACAACAAATTGCTCTGCCAAGCTTTCAAAAATTCTCTGTTTTAGAACCAGCTCACAAAGTATTGTCAGTTAAGTACACTGGTTATATTAATAATAAAATACATCAAATTATTCTCAGAATAGTGAGCACAGAACATCACAGTGTACCTCTTTATTGATCAGGAAAGTTTAAAATTATAAATATGATCACATAAGGCATAGAAATATGCAATTTTGCTAGAGTATGAAGGGCACTAGGAGCCATTTATCTAGAGGAAAACAACATGGAATCATGGGAAGTTACAGGTTTTGGAGACAGGCATGGATTTGAATCTTGGCAATACCACTGTATGACAGCTTGTGTTCCCTCAGAAGGAGACTCTAAAAGAGGAATTTGTGTGCAAGCAGTTTATTTGGGAGGTACAGGCATCACTGGTAATGGTGTGAGAAAGTATTCGAGTAGGAATAGGAAACACTAGGTAAGAGGGTGAAGTATTAAACCAGCTTTTATAGTGGGTGGCTGGAGATTAATCCCTAGGGATAGCTCTGGGTACTGGTGCAAAACAGTACCTAAGATTCTCCTACTCAGAAAGAAGGAAGCTGAAGTATTTGGTGAGTGCCACTGGTCAAAGATTGTCCCCAGGGGTGTTAATTCCCCAGCACTTCTGGCTGGCATCTGTGGTTGAAGTAAAAGGTCTATAAAACATAGATGCAGGTATTTGAAGTTGGAAGTATATGATCACACTGGAAGGCCCTACTGTTAAGGGTGGGGCGCTGAAAGCATCCTGCTAGAGGGATCTTGAACATTCACTGGGCTTCTCTGAGCCTTAGTTCCTCCATTTATGAAACAGAGATTATGGGATCTTCCTCTGTCATTCATTGATACGATAATATAATGACATGTGGAAAATACCATCCACTCAATAAGTGTTACTTACCTCCCCTCACCTTGCCTGCTAGGGCCTTTCCACAGGATCTTCCAGATGTTATCTTGTGCCATAACTACTGCATTCTTCTCAACATAGTAATACAGCCTTAGGTTACAATAGATTTTTTAACAGTCATTTTCTACTATTGATGCACAAGAAACTTCAAATTAAAAGATAAAAATACAGTACTATTAAATCAAGCATTGTGTCTTTTTTTTTCTATATTAAATATAGGGTAATTACATTTATTCCTATAAAATTGTTAATTTTGTTTATTATTCTAGCCTTTGATATCATGAATATAAGATTAGATTCATTTGCATTTTTTTTGTCTCTCCATCTGAGGGTTTCTTTTCTCTAAATTTTCTATGGCTCCTACTTCTCCAATGTGATTCTTCTCACTGGGTTAAATTAAGTTATCTTAACTGATTCTCTCACTGTTTTCTTCTCTCTTCTAAATGATGTTTAATAAGCTAGATAAGTCAGAAATGTATTACATGTTCTAATTTTCACAAACCAATATCCCTAGTAGCTATCCAAGTGAATAAAGTCCCCATCACCACTCTAACCTCTTGTCTGTGCCATGGTTCTTTTCTCTTGTACATCACTGTGACACCAACATAGGACAATAGACGATACTAAACTGGGGAAAAGCTTAAAAATGCCTTGAGTCATAGTTCCACTAGAAAGAAGGCTTTACAGCCTTGGAAAACTTTCTGAAAGGCAGTTAGTTTATTTACAAATTTTAGAGGAGTCACTTAAGTGTTCAATCAAATTAACTTAGTTACACTTTTTGATTCGTAGTGAAAAACTTCATTCTTTTATCATGTACCATAAATATTTTCAGTGTTATACATGGGATTTTAAAATATCATCATATATTGCAAAAAGATAAATACAATTCAATAATAGTACCATCATTAGTATGAACAGTATTTTAATAAAAAGAATTTTGAAAAGGAAATAAATAAGAGCAAGGTGCAAGAAAATTCAAATTTTATTAGAGAATAGTTAAGCAAGAGCAATCACACCTACAAGGGAGAACACAGATATGCTTATACCTAGTTGCTCTCTTTGGCACTCTATTACCTTGGCTGCAACGAAAATTCATAAATATTAGTCACAGTAAGTATCAGGATAGTAAGTGGCAACAGATGGTGTGGTCTTCTACTCTCTTGAATCTTAACATATTTGCCTTTAAGTTTGTTAGGTTAAAACTAATTAAACAAGAATAGCTTATTGCTCTGTCATTTGTACTAGCAAAGAGTTTGCAATCATAATTAGGACTCCTGTCAATTAGCTTTACTAAGTTAAATTCTATTACCTATCAGCACTCAGCTTGGGTGAGTCATTATGGCTCCCTAATATATCTAACAAAGAAAACTAGTCCATTAAAAAGAGATGGCACTGAATCAATAACTCAGTTGGCAAGAAAAATAAAGAGATTCAGCAGGAAATGAGCTGAGAGAAGAGTTTTGAATAGAGCTTCTTATTAGTGTCAGAGATTTTAGGTTTAATTTTGACAAAAACCCAAGAACATATTCTGAAGATTACCGCTCCTTTACTTCATGAACATACATGAACATGAAATATATGGTCACGCTAATCAATTAATTTCTTAATTTATTCAAGAAGCATTTTGGAAACATTTAATTTATTTCAAGAAACAATTTTCATAACACATTTTAAAAGTTATAATGCCCTACACTAATAGGTACTAAATACATTATTATTGAATAAATATATAAAAAGATAGTTTTCATTTACATTTGAAAACTATGATAGTAATCCTGAGAATAAGAATCCAAATTTCTGCATGTTAAAATAATAATAATTTAAAAAAACCTTTGGCATATAGTATTAAAATTTAAGCTAAGTGTACTTCCTTTCTTAATAGCAATACAATAAAATCTCCAGGTGTATTACATTATGTTTCTCTGACTACTGATACAATATTAGTAACTAATTAATCATTGGTTAGTTAATAATTAATACTAGTTCAATGCTAACAAAAAATTAATACAAATCTCTATTATATTTATTTACAAGCCAACTCAGAACAGTATATAATTATGTGTATATGTACAATATATTAGCAATAAATATATGCATACAGGTATTTCATAAAAATCGAGTAAACTAGGTGTTACTGATAAAATCTTCCTCCATTATAGTATGGTCTTTGACCTAACTTCTTCAATCTTTAATGCTGCTAAAAAAAAAGTCAGAAATTTCCCTTTCCTTTTTTCTAACTGAATCCCCACCTTCTCCATCTCAGCCTATGAGATTCTGATCTTATTTTCAAAAGTACATATAAATAGAACACTTCTTCCATGAAGCTTTCCCTTGTCATGTGATTAGAACTGACCTCACTCTCCTTTGAATCCCTTAGTCTTTTAATTATTATTGTCATCATATCTGTAATAAATGCATATGCACACATTGTCTCTCACTAATATGTGAACTCATTTAAGAACAAGGATTGTTGTTCTATGTATAAGTTTTGTAAGATCAAGAAATGTTTTGTTCTGTTTTGTTTTATTGAAGTATAGTTGATTTACAATATTATGTTTGTTTTGTTTTGTTTTTCTGAACAACTTTGAATCACCTAGGCATTTAGCATGTACCCAGATCGTTATAGCCTTCCAGGAATGCTTATTTAATTTTAATATTAATTTAAAGTCCCTTTCAGTATTTAGCACAGTAACTAAACTACTAGGTGTGTAAAAATGTTTATTTAATTAACTGCTTCCCTAGGAGCTAGCTAAAACCCTGTAACACAGTGCCATCTGCATTGTGTGGTTTCAGTAGTATGCGTGATTAATAATGCTACTAAGGATTTTCTTTTTTCATAAGGCTTTAAGTTCAGTTGCCTCATTTTAGAATCTATAATTTCAAAATTTTAAAAATTTATTCAATGTTCCTGAAAACAAAAGAAAAACCTGAAGGGCATATTTATTTTGGGAGTTAATCATTGAACCATATCACATTACAATGAGATATTTGTTTTTGCGGCATGAATGCAACTACATTCTTGGTTCAATAAGTGCTCATAGAATAAGATTAAAACAGATAACTAGGTTTTTCATAGATATACAAAGAATCTTTTCTCCTGAGAGTGTGCAGCTTAAAAAATATTACATAGTTCCACTTTGACTTTCAAGTGAAATATCTGCCTACTTGATTACATGAGCGTAGTTCTGAGTTCCCAGCTTTCAGTTGAAAATAATTCATAAGAAATAATTTTTAATACTACATTAAATATAGCTGACATGTATTGAGTTGACTGTCACCAGCATTATTCACTTAATAAACATTTACTTATCCACTGTTTTAGGTGCTGGTTGGTGAGGAAATGCAGCAGCAAAGAATAAAAACATGAGGCCCCTGCTCTCATGGAGTTTCTTTCCTATATGTCAGGGAATGTTCTCTCATAAGAATAAAGCAGGGTAAGAGGAAAAAGAGTGCCAGGGTCAAGGCATGGGGGTGTTCAATTTTGGAAATATTCATCAGGGAAAGCTCATCTGATAAGATGGCATTGGAGTGAAAACCTGAAGGAAGGAAGGGAGAAAATTGTGCAGATATTATGTACAAAAAGGGTGAGACAGGGGTAGGAGAAAACAGAGGTAATTTCAGAAGAGATAACAGCCATGCCATAACTCTGTTGTAGAAGTGAATTGACATATTTGTAAGATAGCAAGGAGGTCATTGTGGCTAGAATGCAAATGGTGGTGGGGTGGAAAATGACAGAATAAAAGATCAGAGAGCTAACAGAGAACCAGATCTCTTACAATGGTACAGGTCTGGTGAGGATCTTTATTTCATTCTGAATGACATTGGAAGATTCTAAACTGAGGAGTAGCATGACCTAACTTGTAGTTTCAAAGATCTCTCGTATTTCTGTGTGGAACATGTTCTGTATTATGGTAAGGACAGAAGCAAGCAATTTTAGAGGGCTATTGGAACTTCTAGGTTGAGAAATGAAGGTGGCTTGGTTGGCGATGGCAGTAATGGAGGTGGTTAGAAATGATGAATATACTTTCAAGGTAGTTAAAATATTTTTTTCCTTGATGGTTTGAGATTGGAGTGTGAATGAAAAATAAAAGTGAATAGAAACTAAAAGGGTTTTGACTAGAGCCAGTGGTAGAATGGAGTAGATATCACTAAAACAAGAAATGTGGGAAGAACAGGAGTGTATGACTAGAGATCTGGAGTAGATGAAAATCATTAACATGGTTATGGTACAGAAATCTTTGAGACTGGACAAGATCTCCAAGGAAGTGAGAGTAGATAGAGAAGACCAGCTGTTCAAGGACTGAGTGTTGGAGGATTACAATATTTAGAGCTTGGCAAGATGGAAAGAATGGAGAAAAGGAGGCAAAGAGTGGTCTGTGAGGAGGAGAAAAATCAAAGCTAAATTAAGAAAATGAGTCAACAACTGATCAACTGTATCAAATGCTGTGGATAACTTGAGTAAGACAGTGACAGATTATTGGTGATTGGATTAGATAAAATGTAGGTCATTAGGTAATACAAAAGGAGTAGTTTCATGGAGAGTGGAAAGAAAAACCTCACTGGAATGAATTCAAAAGTCAGGGAGGAGATAAAGTGGATATGGCAATTAGTGACGGGTTTTCAAGGAGTTTTGTAAAAAAAAAAAAAAAGGGGGCTGGTGGGAGGGGGGACAGAGAAATAGAGTAGCAGGTTGTTCAATTGGATGTGTAGTCAACAGATTAGTTTTTGTTTTGTTTTAATATCTCTCATAAATATTAGAATATATTTATACAGTGATGGCCATTATCCAATTCAGGGAAAATGTTAGCAGACATTTGCTTCTGTCCAAAACATCCATATGACATTTGCTTCATAAGTCACTTGGTTCAAGCCAAAAGGTTCTTGAAATTTGGTCCTGTCCATAGACATTTGGTGGTCCACACCAAAAGGTCTCCTTAAAATTTCATCCTATCCAAAATGTCATGAACATATTTGGTCCATGCCAAATGGTTTTGGAAAGATCAAATATCAATGATCTTTTGGAATAAACCAAATGTCTTCATGGATATTTTGAACAGGATCAAATATGACCAAATATCAAGGACCTTTTGGCATGGACCAAATGTCTTATGTATATTTGGACAGGACCAAATGCCCTGCAAGGCAGGGAAAATAATGATAATGCAGAAAAATATAGGGAATTATTTCAGGATCAGGGTTCTCGAATTAGTGAGACTCTGGGATTCAAAGCTCATTCGGAAGAGCTTGCTGTAAGCAGAAGAACAAATAATCTGTCCCTCAAAATAAGAAGGAAGACATAGTATATAGTTTCAGATGTAAGTATATTAATAGATTTAGTGGTGGTGTAAGCACATCCAAGTTTCTTCTGATTCCTTCTGCTGCTGCTGCTTTTTTTGTTTTTCTTTTTTTTAAACCAGTAAGATTTGAGACCAGGTCATCAGCTGAGAGTTTTAACTGGGATGTATTGGAGGTTTGAGGACATGTGAGATTGTATGAAATAGTTGCCTAAGTAAGTGGGCAAATGAATGAATTAGAGATAAATCTTCAGAGAGTGAAATAAAGGTGCTGAGGGTCAGATAGAGATGACTTTTCACAGGTGATAATGGAATGAAGGCTTGCAGCCCTGCAGTGGGTGTAAAGGGATTATAGGCTCCAGCAAACTGGTAGTAAAGATCTAATGGTGGCATCCTAAGCAGACCATCCCTCTGGCAGGATCTTGGCTATGCCTTTTCTCCCTTAGGAACCCCAAAAACCTGGTTCTCTGGCATTCAGGTAAACCTTATGATTTACTCAACACTCTCCCACTAGATGACTTTTAGTTTTTATGATAACCAGAATAGGTTTCTATTATTTGCAATTAATAACCCTATGCTAACTGGCAATCAAGAATTGTGGCAAACATCTGGGCCCCCACAAGGAATTCTATCATAAATTAATAAACCATAGTTATTTGATCGTTTACAAAGTTTGCTTAATCCAATTAACAGGACATCTTTTTCAGCTGGATAATTTCCTCACACAGTCTGTGTATGAATGTCTCTAAAGCTGTGGGTATTACAAGGACATCGGGTGGTATATTTAGGAATTTAACCATCACTGTCAGGTATGGAATGAAATTTTAATCAAATCCAACAAGAGAATTTTATAACTAGGTCAAGAAAGAAACATATTTCCCTCTAATGAGCTGTATCACACAAACCACTCCCAAAGAGCATAGAGGTGGTGGAAGTATTAGCTATTACTATAAAATGTAAACACTCCAGAAGAGAGCTCCTGAAAACTGAATCACTTGTAGTTTAAAACTGAGAAAAGCGAAGAAGCTAAATTTGATTCAAGCCCACAACTGTAACATAAACAGGAATAATAAAAATTTCTGAAGGCTAGATTGACCACCCACAATACTGTTCCCTACATGGATGTATCAGTCATTGGCTCATAGATCATATGTTCTTTATTGTCCAGGACAGCCCAGATTCACTAAGATTTTAGCACATTCTCCCATTTTTTCTCTTACACATGAAGAATTTAAAGGGTCTAAAAATTTCTATACTACTTATGTCAAACTATATCTCCAGACAGCCTCTGGAAACCAGAAAAACACACAAAAAATTTTTATCATATTTTTTCATCCAATTTAAGGGTTCAAAAAATGTGACTTTTCAATAAAGATATAGTTTATTTAAAATTGCATAGGTACACACTCCACTTTAGTATTCAGTAGTGGTGCTGGCATCAGCTGTCCTTAGTAAAATTCATTCAGTCTCCAATCATGGTCTCTTAAATCATTCTTGAATGAATATCTGCTTTCAGTCTTCTCTTAAGAGGAAGATGACGGACTTTTTATCCCATCATTTTTTTTTTCACTTACCTTCCAATCCTTTTTATTTTTACTTTGCTTATTTAAACAGGAAGGATATTTTTACTTGAAGTGTAAGCAGTAGAACATTAACTTGACTTTAATAATTTTCTTTTATCTTTCCTAAGGAAAAATCCTGATAGAAAAAGAGAAAAGTGGGCCCAGGCAAAAATCATAAAGTGGAATGTAATTTGACTCTAGTGTGAGGCCAGTCCTCTATCTGCGCTCCTCTATTGTTAGTGGTTTGGGAGCAACCACTATTACAACTAAAGCAAAGCTTGACCCTCTCAGAATGTGGTCTCATATTCCAAAATTAAGATGTCTCTTTCTCCATCCCATTCTCACCCATTAAAGTTATAATTTCAAGTGACTCTTTAAAATAATAATAATTGCCAATATTTCCTGAGTCCTTACCCTATGTCAGGTACTATTCTAAGTGTTTTACATGAACCAGCTCATTTAATATTAATAACCATCCTGTGAGGTAGGTACTATTATTCCTAGTTTACACATGATGAGTCTGTGTTCTAGTTTGCAAAATTGAATGCAGGCAGAAAACACTTTTTGTGGTGTTCAAAGTACAGTATTTCAAATACTATTTTCGGGTTTAAAAGTTGGTGTTGTAAGATATGGGGATATATGTATATGTATAGCTGATTCACTTTATTATAAAGCAGAAACTAACACACCATTGTAAAGCAATTATACTCCAATAAAGATGTTAAAAAAAAAGTTGGTGTGAATAAATATACTACATGAGTATCTGTCTCAGCTTTTTTACCTAAAACATATGAAGAGAATTTTAAAAAGAGTTAAAAATAAAACTTCTGCTAAGACCTTTTTTATAGCAATAGAAATTATAGCATTTTTCTGAACCACTCTTAAAAATATATATTTAAATTTTTTTTCCAATCTTCTGTTGTTAACAAGTTTACAAGTGTTCAAATACTAGAATGCTATGTTCAGATTTAATTGCCCTTGCAAAGCTCTTTCTGTATAAGGTTTATGTAGTTTGCAAATAGGCTAATATACAGGGAAAATTCACTTTCTAGCCAGCATTTTTCTCTAAATGAGGTCATCTTTCTTTAATTCTCTGAAGATAAAGCCTAAGAAAACTATATTTGGCCGGGCCAACTCAAATGGCAGACCAGAAAAGAAGCTGTAAAACACAGCCTGACAGGGTTGCCACAGCTCATTTTAGTTCTGTGTACCTCCTTCCTACCCACCTGACTTTATGACAAAGAAAGTCCACAGGGAACCTGAGGGGAAAAAAGTGCTGTGGTCTCTGATCATTTGATCTATTCTGTATTAGACTAAGTTAAAATTTATTTTTTACTCCTTTATTAAAACCTTTATCAACAAAATGTGTTCTATATTTCTAATGTACATTTGATTCTGGCAAGAGGTAACCTGATTTTAGCTATTCCCATGATACAATCTCATTTTGACTATAAAAGTTTGAAAGATAAAAATGGTTTATATTTTTCTCTAAAGGTACATCTGTTCAGCACAAAACATAAAGAGAATCAGCTACTTCACATGATCAGTTTAGACAAATAATTTTTTTAAAAGACTTAAATATGAGTATTTTGTGTTTGTATTTTTTCCCATTATTCTCTAAATTAGCTGGTTGTGTGATAGCAAACAATCAAAACACAATGGCTAACTTATTCTTTCTCTTTATGCTAACCTGAGAAAGGAACTATTCATATGAATAGAGAACCACCTATTGTGTAACATGAATCTTTTTGACAACAAACTCTTTGAGTAATATTGATCTGGACATCTTATCATGTGGATGGGTAGAAGAACAGTGTTTTTAGTGTATTAGATATGACCTAAGTGAAGGCTTTATATACCTCATTAAATATCACACTTCTTTTTTCTTTTTAAGGGGTTCAAACACAGAAACACAGAAATAGAGGCATTTTCTAAAAGTACCAATGTGAAGAAAAACTCAACATTTTTACGGCAATATTCAAAAAACAAAGATAACTTGTAACAATGATCCTGCCCTATAGAGATAGCTTAGACGTAGCATTTTTTAATGCAATTACCCTGAGTACTTCAAGAAGAAGAAATGAATCACAAAAGGAAAATTTCTTGATGCCAGACTTACTAGTTTCCAAAAGGTTATTATTTATCTTGACTTGTGTTTTTTCTGAGTCACATTGTCAAGTATGGATTAAATGCTTGTGTATTATTTGCCTATTCTTTAGGAATGAATGAGGGTTTTTTTAAAATGATGATTCTATGAAAAGAATGTATGAAATCATTATATCTTAAAAGTCTAAATATGTGGAGGCAAAGTTTGTTTGATTCTATAGTTTGGTGGTAGAAAGAAACTTTTATGAAGTAGCCCTTCAATAGACGCACACATTTAATTTATGACACAACTTCCTTATGAAGAGAATTTGAATAATCTAAGAAGAATGTATAAAGTAATTATAAAAACAATTGGGTTTCTCATATATTTTATTGTTTGTAGTATTACCTTACATCCTGAAAACAGATGTTTCTCCTTTCATAATGTACCTTCCTTTTTCTACACTACTTCTCTACAAATGTGCAGGGCTTCTTTCCCTCCCGTTTTTGACTTGGGTAGCAATAAACCTAATCTCCTTTATTCTATCACAAAATCTTTTATTTAAAACTTCTTATTTTTCTAAGAGAACCACTATTAAACTTGAGCAGCAGTGCTAAAGTATAAAGTAAATTTTGGATGCGGGGTGTTGTGCAGGTTTTGGGTGTGTATGAGCACTCACGCATTTTTATGCTGTTGCTTTTCTCTTTAACATAATCACTCTTATTAAAAGAGCTGTGGTCTCAATCCTGTCTGCATATTAGATACATCCAAGGAGTTTATTCAAATGACATGGACCCATCCCAAACAAACCCCAGAATCTGTAGGCATGAAGCCCTGGTGTTGTTATTTTTAAACTGCTCCCCAGGGGATAATAAGGGCAGATAGGTTTGATAACCACTGACCTAGAGACATCAAGCATTCCTAGAAAATCAAAATGATTATAAGTGAAATCACTGATCTACTTGTCACTTATGTGTTTGTCTCTAAATCACAGTTAAGCAAGGTAAAATCCATTTTATTAGGATTTGTAATTACAAATCAGCCTCAAAATTTAAGAGTCCACAAATGTAAACATTCCTATGTGATGGGCTACTATACACCAATAAATATGTGAAATCATAGAGAAGGAATTAATTTCCTATTATTCTTACCTTTATTTTCTCTCATTAATTCTTATAATCTACATGTATACATTAATACATCTGGAGGAATAAATATATTATAGCATTAAAAACATCTTCAAACTTTTTTCTTTTTTTGAATGACTTACAGAAAATAAAATTATATAAGACCTTAGCAGAGTCTCCCTTGGGATAATGACTCCTTAATATGAAAAAAAAAAAACTTTTTAGAATTTGTGCATTAGTATTCTATACCACTGTTGCTAAAGCTATTGTGCTTTTTTGGCTAATAACTAAAAGCATAAATTTTATGAATTAGAAAATATTGTTGAGGTTTTGAAATCTGATTCACCAATCAAAACTCTCTCTCAGCCTCTCAATCCCCACACAATTATTCCTCTCCTCCATCTCTCTCACTCTCTCTTTCATGCGCGTGCACACACACACACTCCAAAGCACATTTGATTTTCTTTCTTTGATTCTATCTTTACACTTGGTACTTTTTGGGCCAGGATCCAGTATAGATAATAACTCTTCTTTTTACAATATTATTATTTCTCTTACTTCAATTAACATAGGTTAAAATTGTCTAAAGGAAAAATAGCTATCAAGAATCAACAGAGTGGAATGGGAAGAATATATGATTAATTCCACGTACTTTAGTTTCACTTTATATGACCATGGGCAAGTCAAGTAAAATTGGTGAATCTCTATTTCTTCATCTCTAAATTGAAGATAAAATTAAATCTTCCCTGTTTATCTTATAGAAATTGTGGTAAGAGCAAATGATATAATTTCCCTGTGAACATCAGTGTGCTGGTGAATTTTTAGTTGTAGTTCAAATTTTGAAAAGAGATTTAATAATAGAAGCAACCTAAATTCTAATTTCTTCACTTCTTGAGTGTGTGTGTGTATGTGTAAACAATAAGAGCAATTAAAATCTTTACATCACCCATAGTTCATACCTCTAGTATAATTGGGAAAGAATTTACTGTGATAATAAATTTACATGTAACTGGGGATATAAAAACCCCAGCCACAGGGCAGGCTCAAGAGATTACAGCACAGCAGAGAGTCAGGTAGCACTTGGCTTTAATAAGGGAAAGAGTGGCAAGCTTATGATTTTATAAGAAACACTAAGTAGAGTTTACACCCAGAAGCAGATGGTGCCATACTGAGTGGCTGAAATCTGAAACTTTTGCTCTTCATAAGATACTGTGATTAAGCTGAAAAAGCAGTATAGAGATGGTGAGAAAGAAATATGTATGTATATACATATATACATGTCTGTGAAAAGATTAAATTTAGAATATGAATAAATTGATAAGAAGACAAGCAATCCAATATAACATGAGCAAAGATTTCAACAACTATTTCATTAAAGAAGATATATTAATGATCAATAAAAACACAGAAAGCCACACAACATCATTGGTCATTGGGAAAAAAGAAAGTTAAAACCACAGTGTGATGTTACTACACACCTGTTAGAATTGCTGAAATTTAAAGGCTTGATAACTATAAGTGTTGATCCAGACATGAAGTCACGATAATTTTCTTACATTGGGAGAAATATAAAATGCTTCAACTACTTGGATTAAAAGTTTTGCAGTTTCTTATACAGTTAAATAACATAGAAATTTCACTCTTAATTTTTAACCAAGAGAAATGAAAAGGTGCATAAAGATATACACATGGATGTGCAAAGCACTTTTATCCACAATAATTAAACTCTGGAAATAACCCAAATGTCCATCAACAGGTAAATAGATAAATAAGTTGGAGTATTTCCATAAAATGAAATATTATTTAGCAATACAGGGGAGGGAGAAACCTACTTACACATGCAAAACTATTAATGAATCTCAAAAGTAACATATTCAGTGGAAAAAAAGACAGACTCAAAAGGCTACATAGCATATTATTCCATTTATATGAAACTCTAAAAATGGCAAAACTAATCTATAGCAACCAGAAGTGGATTGATGGTTGGCTGGAGCTGGAATCAATACAAGGGGAACAGGAAGTTTGGGGGGAATGATAGAAATGTTCTATATCTTGCATGTGGTTGTTGTACATGCATATATTTGTCAAAACACATCAAAATATAAACTTATCACGGATACACTTTATTGTAAGTTGTACCTCAATAAATAAGTTGATTTATAGAATTTTTTTGGAAACAAGGAAGCAGTGTTGTTATTCTGTTATCTAACAAGTTAGAACACAGGCCAAAGACACTTAACTGGAAAAATAAGTCATTTTATAATGCTAAAAAACACAATACACAATAAAGATGTAACAGTTATCAATATCTTAGAAAAAACACAAATTTTATAAAGCAGGAGTTATAAGAGATGCAAGGAAATATGCAGAATAGCACCAATAATTGGAGTTAACCTGCCACTCTCAGTCTAAGACATATCACATGGACAAAAGTAATAAAAGATATTGAAGATCTAAAGTATATAATCAGTGGGATAGATATTATGAATGTATATGAAATGTATCCCTATAATAGACATACACTTTCAAGTCCATACTAAATATCTTAAAAATTGAACATATTTATTAGGGTCATAAAACAAACCTCAATAAGTACCATAAATTGAACATTATAGAAATCTCATTCAAAGAAAGAAACAAAAACCAAGGAAACACCTTTCCTAAAAATTTATATGTGTGTATTTGTGTATGCATGTGAGTGTGTGTGAGTATCATCCTGAGTCAATGGAGTCAAGTCAATGCAAGTCAATGCAAAATTGATATTGCAGACTTTCTAAAAAATAATGCTAAAGATAACACATAAATCATAATCTATGGAATAAAATTGAAACAGTTATATACAAGATTCATAATTTTAAATATTTAACTCAAAAGAAGTTAGGAAGAAATAAAAATAACTAAGTAACCAGCTATTTAAAAAAAAAAAATAAGAACAAAGAAAGAAAGAAAAGACAAAAAAAAGATAAAAGTAGATAGAAAGCAGAACCTAGGTTAGAAATCAAAAAATCCAGTAAAATAATTAAACAACAAAATTATTTCTTGAAAAAGCCATTGAACTGAACAGATAGGTAGGTAGTAAACTTAATTAAAAATAAGTTCAACTTTAAGAAAAAAATAACAGGAAAATAACCATTGAAAAAGGAGATTTAGAAGTCTATATTGTGTTCATCAATTCAACTGTACTTGAAAACCTAGATGAAATGGGTAATATTATAGAAAATTATAGTTTACCAAAATTGACCCAAGTGTAGAAGGAAGTATAAACACTAATTTCTATAGAAAAAAATGAAAATTTTCTAAAAACCGACCACAACACCTGGCCCTGGGAAATTCACAATGGAATTCGATGAAATCTTCAATTACCAGAGAAGGGCAGTGCTCTTTAAACTCTTCTGACCAAAGGAAAAGAAATTTTCCAGAAGTGTTTTGTTGGTGACTAACTATAACACCAATACTCAAAACTGACAAATATTGTTAAATATAAGTAAAAGAAAAAATTAAAAAATGATATAAATCATAAATGCCTATGTAATTATAAAAATTTGTAAAATTATAAATAAAATATGAGCAAACATAACCCAATAGTGTACAATATAACATTACAAAGTAATACATCTTTATCATGTGGGGTTTATTCCAGGATTACAAGGTTGACTCAATATTAAGAAATCCATTAATATATTGCTAAAGTTAAAAATGATTACCATATTCAAAGACATTCAACAAATTCAATATCCAATCTATTAAAGATAAACAAATTTTCTTACTTAATGGAAATAAAGACTGAATTTCTGCTAAAATCAGGAATAAGAAAAGAATGTCTGAAAACACTACTTTTTTTTTAAACATCGTTATTGGAGTATAATTGCTTTACAATGGTGTGTTAGTTTCTGCTTTATAACAAAGTGAATCAGCTGTACATATACAATATATCCCATATCTCCTTCCTCTTGCATCTCCCTCCCACCCTCCGTATCCCACCCCTCTAGCTGGACACAAATCACCAATCTGATCTCCCTGTGCTATGCATCTGCTTCCCACTAGCTATCTATTTTACATTTGGTAGTGTATATACGTCCATGCCACTCTCTCACTTCATCCCAGCTTACCCTTCCCCCTCCCTGTGTCCTCAAGTCCATTCTCTAAGTCTGCGTCTTTATTCCTGTCCTGCCCCTAGGTTTTTCAGAACTTTTTTTTTTTTTTTTAGATTACATAAACATGTGTTAGTATACGGTATTTCTTTTTCTCTTTCTGACTTACTTCACTATGTATGACAGTCTCTAGGTCCATCCGCCTCAGTACAAATAACTCAATTTTGTTTCTTTTTATGGCTGAGTAATATTCCATTGTATATATGTGTGACATCTTCTTTAACCATTCATCTGTCGATGGACACTTAAGTTGCTTCCATGTCCTGGCTACTGTAAATAGAGCTACAATGAACATTGTGGTACATGACTCTTTTTGAATTATGGTTTTCTCAGGGTATATGCCCAGTAGTGGGATTGCTGGGTCATATGGTAGTTCTATTTTTAGTTTTTTAAGGAAACTTCCTACTGTTTTCCATAGTGGCTGTTTCAATTTACATTCCCACCAACAGTGCAAGAGTGTTCCATTTTCTCCACACCCTTGCCAGCGTTTATTGTTTGTAGATATTTTGATGATGGCCATTCTGACCTGTGATACCTCATTGTAGTTTTGATTTGCATTTCTCTAATGATTAGTGATGTTGAGCATCCTTTCATGTGTTTCTTGGCAATCTGTTTATCTTATTTGGAGAAATGTTTATTTAGGTCTTCTGCCCATTTTTGGATTGGGTTGTTTGTTTTTTTGATATTGAGCTGCATGAACTGCTTGTAAATTTTGGAGATTAATCCTTTATCAGTTGCTTCATTTGCAAATATTTTCTCCTATTCTGAGGGTTGTCTTTATGTCTTGTTTATGGTTTCCTTTGCTGTGCAAAAGCTTTCAAATTTTATTAAGTCCCATTTGTTTATTTTTGTTTTTATTTCCATTTCTCTAGGAGGTGGGTCAAAAAGGATCTTGCTGTGATTTAGGTCATAGAGTGTTCTTCCTGTTTTCCTGTAAGAGTTTTATAGTGTCTGGCCTTACATTTAGGTCTTTAATCCATTTTTAGTTTATTTTTGTGTATGGTGTTAGGAAGTGTTCTAATTTCATTCTTTCACATGTAGCTGTCCAGTTCTCCCAGCACCACTTATTGAAGAGGCTGTCTTTTCTCCATTGTATATTCTTGTCTCCTTTATCAAAGATAAGTTAACTGTATGTGTGTGGGTTTATCTCTGGGCCTTCTATCCTGTTCATTGATCTATATTTCTGTGATAAGACTACTTTTTAAACCATTTTATTAGTGATTTTAACCAAAGTGATCAGTCAAGTGAAAACAATCAGAGTAGCACTGTGTTTTGTATTGGAAAGGAAGTGAAGCAAAAACTCTCTCTACTTGCAGGTGTTATGGTTCTATATCTGGAAAACCCCAAGAGTTCTACCAAACAACAGAAATGAATTTTCATTATAATTGTTAGTAATTTCATCTTTATATTGAGAAAAAGTCGTGTCTCCTTAACAATTAGTGGTAGTCTTCATTTTGTTCTGTGAAGCCACATAGGATAAGTCTGAATATTCTCTCACAAGATACTTTCTTACAAATTTGACAAAAAAAAAAATCTTTGCCATTTGCCAAAGTCTGATCTTTTCCAAGAGGGTGCCTGAATCTTTCAAATAGTTCTTATAATGGTTACCAGACTAGGAAAGCATTTAGCAACTGTTTTGCTCAGCATGAACTAAGACCTAACCTATTGCTCTAATGAATCTGAAGGTAAACATATAATTTATCATTCATACTGTTACACTTTTAAGAGTGAAAGGGGTGTTATTAATAACTATGTTGGGACAACAGAAATAAAATGAGTCCATCTTTTTCAAACAGGAATCTATGTGTCCTCCTCTATTAATCTGCATTATGTACTTCTTTAATCTTTCACCAGCCTTCTTAGTTCATGAGAGGTACGGTATTATAGGAAAAAGAATCCCATCTGGCGACTGACTTTCATTCATTTAACAAATGTGTACTGTATGTGGGTGAGTATATTATTAATAATAATAATAGCAAAGTGTCACCATTATTGAGGGCAGGCACTTTACATTCAAGTGACAGGCACTTTACATTCATTACCTTTAGTCCTCACAAGGACACTGTAGGAGATTTAGTAAGAGAACTGAGGTTCAGAGATAACAGCTATAATTACTGCCCAAGCTATAATTGCTGAAAAGTAGTGAGACTAAACTATGCTGACTTTTTTGTGTGCCTTTTTAAAAACTATGGTATAACTCAAATATTCAAAAACAATAGAGAGTAATATGGTAAGCATTAATGCACCAACCATTTATCTATAATAAATCATAATATTTTGCTGTTTGCCACAGTTATAGTTTTTATTAAGAAACAAACATAGACACACTGAATTTCTCCTAAATTATATTCACTACCACCTTCCCTAGAAGTAACCACCAGTCTTTGTTATTTTGTTCTATAAACCTCTATACAGTGTCATTTGTGTTTTGTGACATTATATAAGTGAACTATTCTTTATGCGTTATTTAGCACTCCATGTTTTTTCAACTTTATATTTTTATGATTATCCACTTAATACTTGAAGCTATATTCTACTCATTTTTTCTGTATTTCTGTATTATCTTGTCGAACATTTAAGTTAATTTCAATGTTTAATAATTGTAAATAATGACAAGGTGAATGTCTATGTATGTCTCCTCTTGTAGATGGGATGAAATCACTAAGGTACACACTTCCCTAATCCTTCCAAGACCTGACACTACCCTTTACACTCTGTCTTGTAGTTCTGGAGTTGGGACTCCTGGCTCCCTTGCCAAATGGCTTCCCCTTAGTTTCTGACAACATGAAAAACTGGCAAAAGATTTGGAAAGGAGGAGAAGAGGGGAAGGAAATATGCTTTCTGCTTTGAGGTGAAGCCTGAATCTCTCCAGCAGCAGAGGATTTGAGTAGGACTCCAGTCTCAAACTCCTTTCCACTCCCCAGCTCTGAGTAGAAGCAGCTGCTCCGCAGGGAGGCTCCAGCAGTCTCAGAACCAGTCATGCTCAGCCCCAGCCACAGGGGTTGGAGTATCAGCCATACCATAACCTCTACTGAAAATTCATATAGAAAACTTCTCATATTGGATAGAGGTTATTCCAAATACACACAGATCCATAAACTGACATAGACACACATATGTACTTGTCCCTTACTAATTTATGTAGTTCTCAATGTTTCTACATGGTCCTTATTAAGAAATAAGTAAATTATTTGAACAAGGAACTATTCAAAATGGAAAATTGTAGGCTTCAGTAAAATAAATGACCTTAAAATTCAATACATCAATTTATGGAAATTTTCTTTTCTATTCATTGCCTGAGTGCTAATGAAATACAACAATGAATATTTTTTTATTTATTTATGTTACTAACATTTCACACCCCTTGAAAGTATTCCAGAATATTCAGAATATGACAGGCACACTAATTAAAATGGTAAAGAATATTTTCTGCATGCTGATGTTTTAAAAAGACTTCACATCGTGAAATGTGTGTTATTAACTTTGTAATGGAAAGAATGAGAATTACATTATTATTAAAAAAATGACTCTGGACTAAAGAGTTCTATTTAGTTTTCTTGAAAAGTAAGCTAATATTGGAATATAAAGTCTAGAGATGACTAGATTTAAATAAAAGCAAAATGCCTTGTGAAAATTATGTTTATAATGGTATTTTATGACATTACGCTATGACAGCTAAAGTCTGAGATGAGCTTTGATGCATAATTATCTACAGTCTAGTGTCTCCCATTAGGCAAGTCCTCACATACCTGTCAAAGGCACTATAAGACTTACAAGCGGTAGTAACTAGTCAATAGAGGTTAAATGAGAATGACATTGAAAATCAGTGATTAGACTTAAAAAGAATACGAAGCTGCTATGAGATTTTGGATCTTCTGAAGGGATTAAAGATGTATGAGTTAAATTTGTAGCTTAGCAGAAGACATCTCTGTTTCTGCTACTTTGGCAGGAATGTTTTTTCACACATTGGATCTTTAATCATCTTTAATCCATCCATCTTTAATCATGGATCTTTAATTATAAACATATCTGTTCATAATTTTGTAATCTGATCATCATCCTGTTTTGCATCTGTCTGGCTTTGCTTCATATCTCTCATTACCTAAAGGAACTTTAGAAAGTTTGGATATTTAGAACATTTTAGAGGATTCTGGTTGTTTGAATAAGCGTTTTGTTGACATGTAGGGTTTTGGTTATGGTGAATCAGTGTGTGTGTTGGGGGGAGGGGCAAGGTTGGAGGGAGTGGGGCAGGTAGAAGAAAAAGAAAGAGAAGGTTACTGTGTAGCGTGCTAATCCATGTTAGTTTCCTACTGACAGGTAATGATCAGCCTGGATGAACATATATTCCCCTGTGTGTTTAGCAAGAGTAATATGTAAAGGATCATCTATTTATGACAAGGAAAAAAAGATGTGGAAGACTTGAAAGAGAAGAACAAAAATTAAATATTTGCATACTCTGTGCTTTTTATAAACACAGGCTCTTAAAGAACATTTGTTCAGTGATGAATAAGAGGAGGACCAGTGAAAGAAATAAAATGGAAGAGAAAATTTCCTGATTTAAGAGTGTTCTGGGTTCCAACCCCAGTTCTTCCCTCAAATATCAATGGAATTTTGCAACACATGACTGCTTCGGGTCAACTTCCCTAATCTGAAATATAAAGTAATTCAGAAATGGTTTCTAAGGTACTCTACTCTGACACTACTACACTGTGGGCACCCAGATATTTCTTCGTGTGTTTGGGCTCAGGATAAGAGTTTCTACATAGGAAATTTGATGAAACTCACATATTTTATACTTTGGCTGAGAAAGGATAAATAACAATCAAATAGGAAAAAATTTAGCTCAGCAAGCTAACTACTAGTTGAAGAGCCCAGAAACAGCCACTTCAATTGACCTCAATGTAACATTTGAGTTACATTCTTAACTTCCTTTCTAGTTGTTGTAGGGGAAGAAACAGAGAGGCTTAATATTTTATTTAAATCCTAATCAACCTAATACAAGATGGTATTTGGATTTTCCCACATCCTTTCTTTCAGCAAAAACTCATGAAATTTTTGAAAAAAATATTTTAGTAGTGATTTATTTCACATTAGATCATAATAACCTAAGCTTAACATTTTAGATGATTTACAAATATAACCAAATGATGTGAGAAAATGAAGAGATTGATGGTTTGGAAATTTCAATGCTAAAACGCTTCCAATGAAATACTCTCTCCTAAAGTCTCTCTTATAATGACTGAAAAACAGTAGCTCATGAGAAAGAATTATACTCAAATTGAGAGTGCTTTAGCTTTTAATAGGAAATCACTACACTTCAAATTAATTTATAAAATGTGTTTTTGAAATGTTTTTCATGCTCTTTAAATTTTATGATAATTTCATTACCATAATCTTTCTTTGCTAATTAATGATTGCAATTTCTTTTGGGTGATTAACAGTTCTTTTTAAAAATTCTGGCTAGGGCTTCCCTGGTGGCGCACTGGCTGAGAGTCCGCCTGCCAATGCAGGGGACACGGGTTCCTGCCCCAGTCTGGGAGGATCCCATGTGCCGCGGAGCGGCTGGGCCCATGAGCCATGGCCACTGAGCCTGTGTGTCCAGAGCCTGTGCTCTGCAACGGGAAAGGCCACAAGCGGTGAGAGACCCACGTACCGCAACAACAACAACAACAACAACAACAAAACAAAATTCTGGCTAACTTGAGTGTTTCTTAAAATATGGTTATGCTGTCCTGACTAGTCTGCAGTGCAATAGTGGAAAATACTGACAATGCCCATCGTAATATCATAAAAGTTAAGATTTAAAATAGCCTAACAAGTTTTTTCCCTACTGGGGTAAAAGGGATTTCTAATAATGCTTTAATATCTGAACTTAGCTCTTTATGATGACATGGCTAGAATTTGAAAAGAGATATTGAACATTAGTTTGAGATGATAATTTGAAATATTTTGCTATAAAAATAACTTACACATACAAAATAACAACTTTCTAATGAGCCCCCATGTATCCATCACAGATTATCAACACAATTCCTTCCACCAAGGTTTTTCTTTAAATATGAAACTTCATATTTAGATCATCATAAAGAAAAAAATAAATAGGATTTTGAAAGAAAGGCAGAACATTCTCTCAGATGTGCTCTGGTTTAGGAAATTAACATAGCAAGCACAACAGAGTGGAAGGAACACCAGACCAGAAACCATGAGACCGGGGTTCTGGGATTGGGAGTCATTTGACAATACTGTGGACTTATGTGATTCCTGTAACCTTTCAGTGTTCTTATCTGTATAATGGAGGTAGTATTAGCATCCTACTGACCTCACAGTGTTGTGAAGAAAAATGGAATTCATAGTATTATGGGAGTGCTTAGAAAACTGCATTATATTCATTTACTTATCTGACTTCCCCACTAAACAGAAAACTTCTTAAACTCAGGTATTACATCTGATGCTTCTTTCTACCCCAACACATTGCCTGAAACACAGTAGGTTTGATAAATAGTTATTGAGTAAAAAAAATACTTTAACCAAATAAGTATTATAAAGCAGGCTATTGAAATTTTAAAAGAATACCAAATTATCTTCCAAAATAAAAGCTACCATGCTACCAATATTGTGACTTGGATGTTGGAGGGGTCAGCCAGGCTTCCTCATTTATGAACACAAGGTGAGGAAGAAAATATTAGAACTTTAAATTTTTTTCATCCAGACTTTTAAAAAGAAAGTTTTGCTGACATTTAATAATCTGTTTGAAACTTGAAACCTCTCTTTGTATTTCAAATAAACACAAGTCCCATTAGTTTCAGGAAAAGTAGTTATTCCTGAATGTGTGGGTGTCCTTACACTGTCACATACTTTTTGTATATTGCCACACATTACAAACCATTAAATAGACTTATGTATCCTTTTATCGGGTTTAATAAAATTACTCATCCAAAAATGGATGATTAGCTTTAAAATAATTTTACAAGGGCTTCCCTGGTGGTGCAGTGGTTGAGAATCTGCCTGCCAATGCAGGGGACACAGGTTCGAGCCCTGGTCTGGGAAGATCCCACATGCCACGGAGCAACTAGGCCCGTGAGCCACAACTACTGAGCCTGCGCGTCTGGAGCCTGTGCTCCGCAAAAAGAGAGGCCGCAATAGTGAGAGGCCCACGCACCGCAATGAAGAGGGGCCCCCGCTTGCCACAACTGGGGAAAGCCTTCGCACAGAAGCGAAAACCCAACACAGCCATAAATAAATAAATAAATAATTTTACAATAAACTACATATTAAAAACAATTCCTAATAATGAAAATGAAAATAAACAAGAGGAAGAGTTGATGCTTCTTTTTGTCCTAAAATGAGTCTTTAGTCAGCCACTTTATGAAATGAAAACAATAAATATCTAACCACTCTATGTAGTAAAAAGGTTCTAAAATATCTAGGGCACCATTGGAAATATAGATTTATACTCACTAGTATTGATTATGTACTGTTAATATGTAAAACTTAATCACTTAAAATATTGTTCATCTCTTTTATATATTTTATTTATATTTTTATGTATTTATAATGTATGTAGTGTATTAATATAGCATAATTTTTACATTAGTGGTACTAACATGATTGAGAGATATATATGTTAGGATTGTATATAAAAGTTTTTATTGATAAAGTTAAAAACTTTTAGACCTCTGACAAAAAAGTGGTAGTAACAGTTAACATTTATTGGTCACATGCTATATGATACTATAAAATAATTTCCCCATTTTCTTAATCCTTATGAATTTCTATAAATATTATCACTTTATTTTAAAATATATAAAATGTGATACACCATAATCACATTTATACCAATTAGATAAGTTATGAATTATAATAATGAAATTATTATATTATTATTTATAATATAAATTATATATGTTGTACATAATATATTATAAATATAATATATTTATAATGTAATTATTATTATTCCTGAACACAAAACCTAAGAAAAAGAATACTACACATAACCTATAAGCCACCATTGTGTTCCTCCCTTTGCCTCAGATCCCAGAGATAATTGCCATCATGAAATTTAGTGTTGATAATTACTGTGCCATCTTTAAAACACATATGTGTGTATTTTTAAATACTGTGTTTAGTTTTGTATGCTAGCATGCTATGTGTAGCTTTCTGTGACTTGCCTTTCATTTAAGATTATGTCCCCACAATCATTTCATATATATATATACATATATATATATATGACTCATTTATTTAGTGCTATATAATACATGTGATTGTACGTTCCAAGAGGGATTTTTTTCCCATTTTCTTCTGTTTCCATTTTCTTCAATTACATTCAGTGTTCATATGAACATTTTTGGATATTTTTCAGTACATAAATGTGACTGTAAATTTATGTTCTACTTCTCATAAAGAAGTGACCAGTGAGTAAGAAATATACAAGTTCAATTTTTCAAAATAATACCAAAGTATTTTCCAAATTGGTTAGACTAATTCACACACTGACTAACAAAGTCATGTGTTTTTATTTTTGCTTGTTGAGTGGTTTCTCACAATGGTTTTAATTTCATATCTCTCAGGACTAATGAGGTTTAGTATCCTTTCATATACATCTCATTTTTTTACCATAAAATTTTTCATAGACTCTTATTAACTTTTAAATTTCTATTGCATCAGTAATTATTGTTAATATTGTTTCTCTGTTTCTTTCTCTCACCCCCACCTCAATTTATTTTACCATTTTACCATGCATTTCAATTTCATCAATTTCAGTCTTCAGCTTTATTATTTTCTTCTAATTTCTTTGGGTTTATGATACTATATTATTCTTATAAAAATAACTTAATTTGACAGACATAAAAGATAACATATTTTATGATTATATTCACATGAAACATCTAAAATAGGTAAGTAGATTGGTGGTTGCCAGGGACTGGGTGGAGGGGAGAATGGCAAGTAAGTTCTTAGTGGCGACAAGGTTTCTTTTAGGGTAGTGAAAATAATTTGGAAGTACAGAGAGGAGTGGTTACACAACATTGTGAATACACTAAATGCCACTGGGCTGTTAACTTTTAAATGATTATTTTTTTGTTATCTGGATTTCCTCTTAATAAAAGTAACTTAATTTGGACCATTAGTCTATTAATTTTCAATCTTTGTTTTCTAATATAGCCATAGTGATATATCTATGACAATATTTATATTCTGCATTTGTTGTATCATCTCAGTTTTCAATGTATTGTTTTTGGTATCATAATGTTCTAAATATTTTCAAAAATTCTATTATGAGTAATTGTTTGACCAATGTATTTAACTACTGGAACATCCACTAATAAAATGCTCAGTCATTTGCATGCACTAGATCTTCATCTCCTGAAAGAATACTACAAGTTTAGTGTCACTTTCCCTGTACAGACATAAAAGCTTCCCATCTATAAATGTTTAAAACTAGAAATTTTACATCATCAAATTCCAAAGTTTGATTGTACACACATACAGAAGAAGTTATTGAAAGACTTAAATGAAAAGGGACAATATTGTGCAACTAGATTCCTGTTTTGAGGGAATTTGCATTTTTCTGGCATAAAAATGGCATATGTTAAGTGTAGTCCCACTATCCTAACATAAATTTTAAATGCTATCAAAGATACCTAGGAAATATTTCTCAGCTATTTTCTTAGATCCACTGAATTCATCTTTTATCTAAAGGTTAAAATGTGCCAAATATAGTGTAGGTGTTTAATAAATATGCATTGAATTCACTAGGTAATGGAGACAGACTTAAGGATTTCCTACTCTGAAAACTAGACATTGATTGTTAGGCTTAACCATTAAAACACAAGACCCTTAAACACAAAAATAAAAGCAAAATTTTAAAATACCTTAAGTTTTTCTTTCTTCCATACTTGTATTTTGCAAGACATTTTGTTTTCTTGGCAGGAGGGACCATGGGATTTTAGGATTCCTCATGATGATGACTCAGAAGAATTTATCAATCTTTGACTCTCACCACAGATCCTTTGCTACAAATGTTGCATTTGACTATGACTAAAGATAGTTTGATCCAAAGTTTGCCTTTATATTTACTCCTTCTGTTGGTTCCTTAAGTGCAAATTTTCTTTATCAGATCATTAATCTCAGTGGGAGCAGTACAAACATTTAGAGGTAGATAATTAAATAACTGGATCTTTTTCTCCATAAGAAGTTTCTAAAACTTGGAACTTGATTATGTGTGATTATGTGTCATTCCTCCTCAAAGCCAATATTGATATTGGATTGTTCAATGAATGAGAAATGTATAAATTCTATATTAAGTCAACTCAGATTATACTAAAAAGAGAATCATGAAGTTGATTTACTAAATACTCCAAATTCAAAACACTACAGGAAAATTAGATAATATCTATTCAGAGAAAATATTTTTTTAATTTTTGAAAAATTTGATTAAATATCATTCATAACCAGGTATATAATTTCATTTATTACTTATTTATATATACATTTTTGCTTATTCAGTGATAAGTATACTGTTCTAATAGAAAATAAAAACTATTGTGAAAATTTCTTATTTGAGAAATCAATTTTTAATTGAAAATCTATAATTAAACTTTGCTAGTCTGTAAAATAATTTTAAGTAATGACTAATAATTATTTTGTTCCTAGCATAAATCAATAAGAAACACAGTTACTATATTCAAGTCACTGTGCTAAACACTACACTGTCCAGTCAATCCTTATATTCACTTACAGAAAAAAAAAAAAAAAAAACTCCTTACCTGGAAATATTTTTATTCAATACAGTCTACATTTTCCAGGGCTTCATGTTTTGCAAACCTGTTTATTTGAGGTCACATAACAAAGAACCATTTTTTGCTATTGCTTGCCATGTTTCATTTACTTTTTCCAGTGTTTGAAGAGAAAACATCAGCAATACCAGCAAAAGACAACATATATATTGGTAGATTTAATCTCATAGCCATGAACTTACAAAAGCAACTTTCTGGAATAAATGTGTCTAAAAATGAGCCCCAAATGAAAAGCACATGAAAGTGCTATCAACTTTAAATTTTGGAAAGTACCTTACAACTGATCACACCAAATACTTCCTTCAATTTACAGATGAAGAAACTCGTCTATATCATATTATTGTTAGAGCCAAAGTTTGTAAAATCTTATGCAATACTCATCCTGTGGCATCAAAAAACTTTTTCTCTTCCTTAGAATGTCTTAGTTTACATTGGGGAAGTACTTTTCCCATGATAATTACAAACATTTAAAATGTGGAGTTTGAATAGAAAGGGAAGCACAACAGCTGATATAATTTTATTAGCACATCGTAGAATTATATACATATGCACACACATATATACATAAACAGCTGACAGATAGATAGATAGACAGATAGCTTTCTTTAACTGATGAAGTTAAGTTGCTTGGAAACAGTTTGGTTCTTTTGGGTCTTCTTTTTAAGCCTTGTAAGGAGAAAACAGGGTGTCCTTTAATTTAGGATTAATTTACCATTCTACTGAAGCAAGACTCTTTTGAGCTTTCTACTTGATGCCCCATGAATCCACTCTGAGTGGTGGGAATATGCATTATTACAGAACCTGTAGGGGAAATAGGTACTGTTTCCTCTAATCCTTCTGGGTAGTTCTTTCCCTGGTTCCAGGTAATTTCCTTACACACAGCACACTAATCCGAATTCTGCCAAAGACTCAAGAGGGATCCTCTGCAGATTGCCAACATCCTCTCTCTGTGCAGCTCTTTCCTCTTCACTGTGCCCTGTAGTCTAGAAGCCTACAGCTGCAAGCAGATGATTTGGTCTCCCCATCCTCCCTTTCCTCTCCTCAGCTCAGGGAGACTACCAGAGTCCAACAAGGTTCTGTCTCCCCACTCTGTGGCCTGGAAACTTTCTCCTGTCAGTGGCCTAGGACAATCCTAGGGCATATGTCATTTGTTTATTTCTCAGGGATCACTATCCTTCATTGTCTGATGCCTAATGTTTAGAAAACTGTGGCTTCATGTATTTTGTCTTTTTTTTAGTCGTTTCTTATGGGAGGGTAAATCTGATTCTTGTTACTCCATTTTAGATAGAAGTAGAACTCCGCACTCAGATTTTTTAACTCTTTTTATTCTTACAAGTGAACAGCTCAGTACTTAACAAAAGTTTACCAAGAAGCTCTTTTGTGCCAGGTTCTGGGAAATGACAATGAGAAAAGCACAACAACTTACCTTAAGAAACACAGAGTTCATTGTTTACAACAGACAAACAAGTAGTTCCTGACAATATTATACGTTAAGTGCTCTAAAGTAAGCTTGTACAAAGCTCTATGGGAACATCATATGTGTTGCTCCCTTGAGAAAGTAAATTGCTTATATGTTTTTGGATTCAGGCATCTAACAGTGCCTGTTACACACCTGTTACTCAATAAATGTTTGAATATTTAACAAATCTGGAGGTTTCCCTCCTGGTAAGCCTTATGATATAACAAATGATATACAACAAAATCTTGAGTTGGCTGAATCCAGTTATATGTTCAAATAAACCAAACTTTGTAAAGTATATATATATAACTCCATGCCCTTGTTGAGATTATGAGCAATAAAAGAACATTTTGTAAAAAAAAAAAAAATTACATATTAATCTTTATCCTTCTTTTTTTTTTTTTTTTTTTTAATGTGTGGTACGCGAGCCTCTCACTGCTGTGGCCTCTCCCGTTGCAGAGCACAGTCTCCGGACACACAGGCCCAGCAGCCATGGGTCACGGGCCCAGATACTCCGAGGCATGTGGGATCTTCCCAGACCGGGGCACGAACCCGTGTCCCCTGCATCGGCAGGCAGACTCTGAACTACTGCGCCACCAGAGAAGCCCCTCTTTGTCCTTCTCGAAACTAAAATTTTAGGATCTATCTTCTTGATTTTTGGAAGGCTTTCAAAGCTTTATAAACTGTATTTTTCAATTTGACTGAGAGATACAGTGAGCTACTAGTCGTTACTTATTATTGAGGTCCTACTGATGAATGGAGGTTTTCTTTTCTTTTTCTCCCCTCAGTTTTCTTTAGAAGTAGAAAGGTCACTCAATATCATTTTTAAGATCCTCATTCACCACAGTATTCCCTAGAGAAATGTAACTCTCACAGGTAGGATGCAAAATATTTATAAATATCAAGAATCAAGCAAGAAGTCTTATTTTATAGATCTTGATAAATATCTATCTCTATTTCTCTCTCACCAGTCTAACCTTACCCTCTCCTTCCATCCCCCTTTTATTTTTGGTCCAGGCAGTCAGTTTAGCAGATGTACTAAGACTATTTCTAAGAGCAGAAGGGTGGTTTTACCCAACAAGTTATCTGAAATTTAATGCTTAAAGGTAGGAGAGGTTCCTTAGACATCATAATCATCCTCATTATAACTTACTGTGATTGCTCACTTACCATGTTCCATGCAAATGCTAAGCATTTTGCATGGATTATTGCATTTAATTCTCATAACAACCCGATGAAGTTGGTATAATTATTATTTTGGGCTCAAGGGGTTAACTAAAACATGGAAGTCAAATGGTAAATACAAAATAGAATTGGAATTCAAACCCTCCAGTTGGGCTTCAACGTCAATTGCTTAATCTCTAGATTACACTGGCTCCTTTCTAGATCATGGAATCTAAGTCACAGTGTTAAGAAAGTACCAGGAATTTAAGGAATAAACTTTGATTTAGAACAATGCTAGGATATTTGCTTATTTATCCCAAGTGCAATAACCCTCAGGATTCTAAACCTGAGTGATTGCACAGGAAGGCAGGGACCCCAGTTAGGCAATGCCATATGATTCTCTTCTCCTCCTATAACTCATGTTCCTTGCTGTGCTAAGACAATTAGAACTTTCTTAAGAGGGCTATATTAATGAATACCAAAATGAGAAAAGAGGAAAATTAACAGAAATGGTTCTACTAGTTGATGAGTTGAACAAAGTCCCTGAAAACTAAACCAATCAAGCCTACTTACAAGGTAAAAGTGATCTAGTGGTACAAGGCTTCAATTTCAACCAAGAAAACTATGTAAGTATTAACTGTTCTACTGCTTGAAGATACAATTTTGGAAGAAAAAAGAAAATGTATGTTTGTCCCCTTTATAGTCATTCTGTAAATAAAAGTGTAATTCTTAATATCAAAAAATACCATTAAAGCAGCTGTGTCTTACCTGTGTTAAGGCCAAATACAATAAATGTGCCTGACTGCTGTTCATTTAATAAGTGGAATTTATAAGAATCTGTGTAGTGTTGAGTAGCTGAAATATCAAAGTGATCACACCTTTCAACTGCCTCACTTATAAGACTGTTATAAAGCAAACTGAATAATTTTATCACAAACTAAGGGCAAATGGTTCCTATTTGGTATTGTGAAGAAAATTTGACTGACTTACTTCAAGAACACTAAATCTTTTTCAATTACCACCCTTTTATTTTTCACTATGCAATTGTGCTACATTAATACAAATCAAATACAAAATGTTACTCTAGCTCTCTGAAATTCTGACATGGAATGCAGTCATACATATTTTCCTGGCCTACCCATAATATACAAGCAACCATAACTCCCAGAATCTTTACACTAAAGTATATAATCAAAGCAAATCAAACTGGATGAATATACACTGGACCTAGAATCCAGTATCATTAGAAAATCTGAGTTTGAGGCCTGACTTTACCACTTACTAGGTCTGTGATAATGAATATGTCAACTTTCCTACTGGGACTCTAGGAGGAAAAGATTATTTCTATGGTCCCTTACAACACCAGCATTCTACAAAGTCTGAATAATTGGGGCTCATATAATTGAACTTTGCTTATCAGGTTATAACCCAAGTGTATTTGTTGTGATGTATTTCTTAAATATGCTGTGTTTTCAGTAAACAAGACTATAACCATGAAACCTATATGGAAATCAAATTTTTGAACCAAACATTTAGCTTGTAGAACTATTACAGTGGATTAATAATCCTCACTGGCAGAACAACAGTAATTGGGTTGGTGCCTACACTTCCAGGTGGAAACTAATCCTGCCCTGACATTACTGAGCAAAGTAATTAGGAAACCTCTCAATTTGCACAGAATCCACAATCATGTATATGGAGTACCAGAAAATGAAAAGGTTTTTAATTAAAATTGACATTTATGATCTCACAGCTGCTCCTTCTCATGTCCTATAAAGTGCATTGATTTTGATACCAGGAGGATAGAGATCTATAATATAATTCCAGAAGGAAGATTTTATTTGGCTACAAACAGGACAATTACTAGCTTGATCAGAATAAAAGCTTCCCTAAGGCACAGCTCAAGACTCAGGTAAAACCTTTTTTTGGGGGGGTGGAGATGTTCAATTTGGTTAGATAAATGTTATTGGAATGAATTTACTTTCACGTATCATAATAAAAGAAGATAAATCATGAACAGACAATAGAAGAAACAGAAAAAGCAACTGTGAAATTTCCAACTCTAGTCAAGAATCTCAGAGATTTTGTAGGTTTTGCAGTAGTGTTAATGAGGTTGAATCAGGCCTTCACTAAGCAAATTATGGTTTTCGCTAGTACCTGAGCTGATTGACAGAAGGAGGTGGGCTGGCCAGATCAAAGACATACATTCAGGAGTCCCTAGGTCAACAGAAACCTGGGGGGCAGCACAGTATCACAGCTAAAAGACAGTTTATGTGAAATTTCCAAAGAGAGTCAGAGGAAGTTAATTCCATTTGGATGCAAGAAACAAGGAAACCAAAGAAGCTGTATGAACAACTTGTAAGGAATGTAACAAATCTATGTTCTTACATTGTTAGCAACCATATCAGTTAAAAGGTAAGGCTTGACTTATAGTGCGAAAATGAGATGTGAAAACAAGACATTGAATGATTGCCCTGGCTAATCACATATTTATCAAATTAAGCATGTGCAAATATTTACAGAAAAAGAAATGAAAAGAAATACACAAAAGTATTTAAAAAGTTATTTCAAAGTAATTGGAATAGGAGTTTTTTCTACTTTTTTCTGTATTTTCAAAGCTTTTAAAGTTTCCATACCAAGAGCTTGTAATACAAAAATACACTTTGGAGACTCCCCAGGCAGGCATCCAGGTCCACCACCTTTCCAGGGTTAAGGCACTTTTAGCTGAGAAGAGAAAGAGAGAGAGCTGTGTGGGTGAAAGGTTCTTGGTGCTCCAGCCAGGAGTCAGTGCTGTGCCTCTGAGCTGGGAGAGCCAACTTCAGGACACTGGTCCACAAGAGACCTCCCAGCTCCACGTAATATCAAATGATGAAAATCTCCCAGAGATCTCCATCTCAACACCAACACCCAGCTTCACTCAACGACCAGCAAGCTACAATGCTGGACACCCTATGCCAAACAACTAGCAAGACAGGAACACAACCCCACTCATTAGCAGAGAGGCTGCCTAAAATCATAATAAGTCCACAGACACCCCAAAACACACCACCAGACATGGACCTGCCCACCAGAAAACAAGATCCAGCCTCATCCACCAGAACACAGGCACTAGTCTCCTCCACCAGGAAACCTACACAACCCACTGAACCAACTTTAGACACTGGGAACAGACACCAAAAACAATGGGAACTATGAACCTGCAGCCTGAAAAAAAGGATACCCCAAACACAGTAAGATAAGGAAAATGAGAAGACAGAAAAACACACAGCAGATGAAGGAGCAAGATAAAAACACACCAGACATAACAAATGAAGAGGAAATAGGCAGTCTACCTGAAAAAGAATTCAGAATACTGATAGTAAGGATGATCCACAATCTTGTAAATAGAATAGACAAAATGCAAGAAACATTTAACAAGAAAAACTAAAGATGAAACAAGCAATGATGAACAACACAATAAATGAAATTAAAAATGCTCTAGAAGGGATCAATAGCAGAATAACTGAGGCAGAAGAATGGATAAGTGACCTGGAAGATAAAATAGTGGAAATAACTACTGCAGAGCAGAATAAAGAAAAAACAATGAAAAGAACTGAGGACAGTCTTAGAGACCTCTGGGAAAACATTAAATGCAACAGCATTCGAATTATAGGGGTTCCAGAAGAAGAAGAGAAAAAGAAAGGAACTGAGAAAATATTTGAAGAGATTACAGTTGAAAACTTCCCTAATATGGGAAAGGAAATAGTTAATCAAGTCCAGGAAGCACAGAGATGAGCATAGAAGATAATCCAAGGAGAATTTCACCAAGACACATATTAATTAAACTGTCAAAAATTAAATACAAAGAAAACATATTAAAAGCAGCAAGGGAAAAGCAACAAATAACACACAAGGGAATCCCCATAAGGTTAACAGCTGATCTTTCAGCAGAAACTCTGCAAGCCAGAAGGGATTGGCAGATCATAGTTAAAGTAATGAAGGACAAAAACCTACAACCAAGATTACTCTACCCAGCAAGGATCTCATTCAGATATGATGGAGAAATTAAAACCTTTACAGACAAGCAAAAGCTGAGACAGTTCAGCACCACCAAACCAGCTTTAAAACAAATGCTAAAGGATATTCTCTAGGCAAGAAACACAAGAGAAGGAAAAGACCTACAATAACAAATCCAAAACAATTAAGAAATTGGGAATAAGAACATACATATCAATAATTACCTTAAATGTAACTGGATTAAATACTGCCAGCAAAAGACACAGACTGGCTGAATGGATACAAAAACAAGACCCATATATATGCTGCCTACAAGAGACCCACATCAGACCTAGAGACACATACAGACTGAAAGTGAGGGGATGGAAAAAGATATTCCATGCAAATGGAAACCAAAAGAAAGCTGGAGTAGCAATTCTCATATCAGACAAAATAGACTTTAAAATAAAGACTATTAGAAGAGACAAAGAAGGACACTACATAATGATCAAGGGATGGATCCAAGAAGAAGATATAACAATTATAAATATTTATGCACCCAACATAGGAGCACCTCAATACATAAGGCAAATACTAACAGCCATAAAAGGGGAAATCGACAGTAAAAAATTCATAAAGGGGACTTTAACACCCCACTTTCACCAACAGACAGATCATCGAAAATTAAGATAAATAAGGACACACAAGCTTTAAATGATACATTAAACAAGATGGACTTAATAGATATTTGTAGGACATTCCATCCAAAAACAACAGAATACACATTTTTCTCAAGTGCTCATGGAACATTCTCCAGGATAGATCATATCTTGGGTCACAAATCAAGCCTTGGTAAATTAAAGAAAATTGAAATTCTATCAAGTATGTATTCCAACCACAACACTATGAGACTAGATATTAATTACAGGAAAAGACCTGTAAAAAATACAAACACATGGAGGCTAAACAATACACTACATAATAATGAAGTGATCACTGAAGAAATCAAAGTGGAAATCAAAAAATACCTAGAAACAAATGACCATGGAGACACAATGACCCAAAATCTATGGGATGCAGCAAAAGCAGTTCTAAGAGGGAAGTTTATAGCAATGCAATCCTACCTTAAGAAACAGGAAACATCTAGAATAAATAACCTAACCTCGCACCTAAAGCAATTAGAGAAAGAAGAACAAAAAAAAACCCAAAGTTAGCAGAAGGAAAGAAATCATAAAGATCAGAGCAGAAATAAATGAAAAAGAAATGAAGGAAATGATAGCAAAGATCAATAAAACTAAAAGCAGGTTCATTGAGAAGATAAACAAAATTGATAAACCATTAGCCAGACTCATCAAGAAAAAATGGGAGAAGACTCAAATCAATACAATTAGAAAGGAAAAAGGAGAAGTAACAACTGACATGGCAGAAATACAAAAGATCATGAGAGATTACTACAAGCAACTCTATGCCAATAAAATGGACAACCTGGAAGAAATGGACAAATTCTTAGAAATTCACAACCTGCCAAGACTGAATCAGGAAGAAATAGAAAATATGAACAAATACAAGCACTGAAATTGAAACTGTGATTAAAAATCTTCCAACAAACAAAAGCCCAGGACCAGATGGCTTCACAGGCGAATTCTATCAAACATTTAGAGAAGAGCTAACACCTATGCTTCTCAAAGTCTTCCAAAATATAGCAGAGGGAGGAACAATCTCAAACTCATTCTACAAGGCCGCCGTCACCCTGATACCAAAACCAGACAAGGATGTCACAAAGAAAGAAAACTACAGGCCAATATCACTGATGAACATATATGCAAAAATCCTCAACAAAATACTAGCAAACAAATCCAACAGCACATTACGAGGATCACACACCATGATCAAGTGGGGTTTATTCCAGGAATGCAAGGATTCTTCAATATATGCAAAGCAATCAACGTGATACACCATATTAATAAACTGAAGGAGAAAAAACATGTGATCATCTCAATAGATGCAGAGAAAGCTTTTGACAAAATTCAACACCCATTTATGATAAAAACCCTGCAGAAAGTAGGCATAGAGGGAAATTTCCTCAACAAAATAAAGGCCATATATGACAAACCCACAGCCAACATTGTCCTCAATGGTGAAAAACTGAAAGCATTTCCAATAAGATCAGGAACAAGACAAGGTTGCCCACTCTCACCACTCTTATTCAACATAGTTTTGGAAGTTTTAGCCACAGCAATCAGAGAAGAAAAGGGAATAAAAGGAATCCAAATTGGAAAAGAAGTAGTAAATCTGTCACTGTTTGCAGATGACATGATACTATACACAGAGAATCCTAAAGATGCTACCAGAAAACTACTAGAGCTAATCAATGAATTTGGTAAAGTTGCAGGATACAAAATTAATGCACAGATATCTCTGGCATTTCTGTACACTAATGACGAAAAATCTGAAAATGAAATCAAGAAAACATTCCCATTTACCATTGCAACAAAAAGAATAAAATATCTAGGAATAAACCTACCTAAGGAGATAAAAGACCTGTATGCAGAAAATTATAAGACACTGATGAAAGAAATTAAAGATAATACAAATAGATGGAGAGATATACAATGTTCTTGGATTGGAGGAATCAACATTGTGAAAATGACTCTACTACCCAAAGCAATCTACAGATTCAATGCAATCCCTATCAAACTACCAATGGCATTTTTCACAGAACTAGAACAAAAAATTTCACAATTTCTATGGAAACCCAAAAGGCCCCGAATAGCCAAAGCAATCTTGAGAACAAAAAACGGAGCTGGAGGAATCAGGCTCCCTGACTTCAGACTATTCTACAAAGCTACAGTAATCAAGACAGTATGGTACTGGTGCAAAAACGGAAATATAGATGAATGGAACAGGATAGAAAGCCCAGAGATAAACCCAGGCACATATGGTCACCTTATCTTTGATAAAGGAGGCAGAAATGTACAGTGGAGAAAAGACAGCCTCTTCAATAAGTGGTGCTGGGAGAACTGGACAGGTACATGTAAAAGTATGAGATTAGAACACTCCCTAACACCATACACAAAAATAAACTCAAAAAGGATTAAAGACCTAAATGTAAGGCCAGAAACTGTCAAACTCTTAGAGGAAAACATAAGCAGAATGCTCTATGGTATAAATCACAGCAAGATCCTTTTTGACCCACCTCCTAGAGAAATGGAAATAAAAACAAAAATAAACAATTGGGACCTAATGAAACTTCAAAGGTTTTGCACAGCAAAAGAAACCATAAGCAAGACCAAAAGACAACCCTCAGAATGGGAGAAAATATTTGCAAATGAAGCAACTGACAAAGGATTAATCTCCAAAATTTACAAGACCTCTTGCAGCTCAATAACACAAAAACAAACAACCTAATCCAAAAATGGGCAGAAGACCTAAATATACATTTCTCCAAAGAAGATATACAGGATGCCAACAAACACATGAAAGAATGCTCAACATCATTAATCATTAGAGAAATGCAAATCAAAACTACAACGAGATATCATCTCACACCAGAGAGAACGGCCATCATCAAAAAATCTAGAAACAATAAATGCTGGAGAGGGTGTTGAGAAAGGAACAGTCTTGCACTGTTTGTGGGAATGTGAATTGGTACAGCCACTATGGAGAACAGTATGGAGGTTCCTTAAAAAACTACAAATAGAACTACCATATGACCCAGGAATGCCACTACTGGGCATATACCTTGAGAAAACTATAATTCAAAAAGAGTCATGTACCAAAATGTTCACTGCAGCTCTATTTACAATAGCCAGGACATGGAAACAACCTAAGTGTTCATCATTGGATGAATGGATAAACAAGATGTGGCACATATATACAATGGAATATTACTCAGCCATAAAAAGAAACAAAATTGAGTTATTTGTAGTGAGGTGAATGAACCTAGAGTCTGTCATACAGAGTGAAGTAAGTCAGAAAGAGAAAGACAAATACCATATGCTAACACATATATATGGAATCTAAGAAAAAAAAATGTCATGAAGAGCCTAGGGGTAAGACAGGAATAAAGTCACAGACCTACTAGAGAATGGACTTGAGGATATGGGGAGGGGGAAGGGTAAGCTGTGGCAAAGTGAGAGAGTGGCATTGACGTATATACACTACCAAACGTAAAATAGATAGCTAGTGGTAAGCAGCCGCATAGCACACGGGGATCAGCTTGGTGCTTTGTGACCACCTAGAGGGGTGGGATAGGAGGGTGGGAGGGAGGGAAACGCAAGAGGGAAGAGATATGGGAACATATGTATATGTATAACTGATTCACTTTGTTATAAAGCAGAAACTAACACACCATTGTAAAGCAATTATACTCCAATAAAGGTGTAAAAAAAAAAAAAAGAGAGAGGCTACAAAAGTAAATAAATAAATAAAATAAACTTTGTATCTCCAAATATATATGGGCTAATTTCCCAGAGAAAGGACAGAATGCAAGAACAAAACAAATAAAAGCCATTCTATGATGCACTATGTTAGGATGAAAAACAATTCTTAAGTAAGGAAAAATTCTGAGAATAAAATCATAAAAAATGATACTTGGGAGTTTTCTTTGGACTCTGATTCATCTCCAACTTTCTGATTACATTGCTGAATTTTTGGATCTGAAAAAGCATACTTCTTAATAATGGCAATTTATTGAGGATACAGTGTGTGCTCACCACTATCGCAAGCACTTGGCGTTATTAATATCACTTAATCTTTATCCATACTGGAAGGTAGGGACTAAGTACCCTGGTTTAAAGATGTTAATTTATAGATTCTAAGAGTTTAAGATATTTGCCCAAGCCACACAACCAATAAGCTGTAGAGTCAAGGTTAAAGCCCATGCTTTTTAGGCACATGTCTCCATTTTTAAGGAGATAGTAATGTTTTATCTAATCAAGACTAGCTTGTTTACTGGGAGACCCAGTTTAAGTTTCAACAATTTCTCAGTTCTCTGTGGTTTGTTCTGAGCAATGCACATGCTAAGGTCCACATATGATTTTCCTTTGCAATTCAAAAAATCATATAAGTAGATGATTAGAGGCCCCAAGCAGTTTCATTCTGGGTTCTAAATTGCATTACTTTTAAGTTTTTTAGGGGTATTTAACTTCAAAGACTTCTAAAGCAGATCACTGTGGGTTAATAAAATCTTGGTTGTACTTTGCAGCATCCTTTTGAAGCTGAATTCAATTTCTTTATGCTTTTATAATCAAAATTCATAATTTCTTTTTTATTTTCTGTTATGTCAGTGCATTGAGCTTTGGAAGTTCTGCTTATCAGTGTGTTTTTCTGAGACATTTGAAAGTTTGTTCACTTAAAGCTGTTCTTTGGGAAATGTCTGTGATGTCACCATGAGACATCAATGAAAGGTCAATTAACAATTTATTTCCCAAACTCAGTAACTGGAAGAATCTATTCATTTGTAAGTGATGTGACCAAAGTTATAGATTTGAAGTTTTTATACTACAGAGGAAACAACATCTGTGTTTTCACTATAATTGTGAAGATCATGGGTTACAAAATGAATCAGACAGACCTGGGTTCAAATCTCAGTTTTGTAGTTTATAAACCAAGTGACCTTAGGCACATTTCCTTACTTGTAGACTGAGGGTAATGGCATTGCCTCATATATTAATTATTTTAAGCATTATTTGAGCTAATACATTTAGAGTGATTAGCAAATTGCCTGACACCTAGACTCAGTAAAGGATCAAATTCTTTGTCATTATTATTATTGATGATTGATATTTTATATATAATCTCCTCACATGAAATGACACTAAATAAAGGTTTAAAAATAGAATTGCTATATACTTCCCCCACTTCTATATCTTCCTTCCACATCCAATGAATGACTTCAAAGTATTGTTGCTTTCCTGGGGCTGGGGTACCAATTACATTTGACACAATTAGCCTACTTTGAAACCTGAGGAAATGGCCTTCCTGCCTGGGAATGGGGAATAAGAAAGAGGGTATCCTGCTCCTTTGTCAGGAGGACAAAACACCCTCCCATCTTCCAAATGTCAAAGTTTTAGGGAAAACTGTTGGGCCAGACATCTAAATGTTAGCAAATCCCTGAGTATCAAAAAAACTGCAAAAGGGGCAGAGTCAAATGCACAGGCTGGCTGCACCAAAGTAATAAAGATAGGCAACTCATGAGAGCCAAAAGCAGGTCACAGCCTGCAGAATGAAATCAGGAAAAAAGTAAAAATCCATGCACGAATAGAGCTAAGAAAACATAGAACCATTCTTTGGATTCAGGAGAGATTGTGTAATGTAATTAACTTACTATGAACCAACTAGAGCTTTCAGAATGAATGTATATATGTATGTATATATACATGTATGTATATATATGTATATACATATACACACATATATATACATACATATATATACGTATATATATGTGTATATATATGTGTATATATGTATATATACATACATATATATACGTATATATACATATACATATATACATACATATATATACACACACACACATATATATATATATATGTACACACACACACACATACATCGTGTCAGGCTATATAAATATACATGGAGAGAGAGAGAGAGAGCGTGCCTCAGTTATTGTTTACCACAATCTTGTCATATAGATAATATAGACTTCTAGCTTTTAAATGAAAAACATAAGGTTCGTAAGAACAAAAGGTATTGTGCAGCCTCCCAAGTGAAGTGTGAGAACCAGGATTTAAATTTGATTTCTCAGGCTTCAGACCATCATCGTCACTAGAAAACAAGTGAACAGTGAGTAAGCAGCTATAGTATTGAAGGGCACTGAAACACTCCTAAGAGGGATAGAGATAAAGACAACAATGTAGATTCTAGAAAGCTGAAGACAAGAGAGAAACTGCTTTTATAATCATAGGCCAGTACTACCTGATTACCGGGTCCTCATATGGAAGGACTGATCAGGAAATGGGTGGTTCTCAGCCTAATAAGACTCAGCACCCTTTACCACATCAAATATTCCATATAACCTCTTTCTTTTCCTATGCTGAAATAAAATTAATAGATAACATAATCTAACTAGACAATTCATTTTTTAAAGAAAATAAATATTATGCTCTTATTGCAACCTACAGGAGAAATAAATAAAAAAACATTTAGAAAAATAATATGCATTACATTGTGTAAGTTATCAGGCATGACTATCCTAGATAAACTGATGGAATAGTCAGATTCTCGTACCCATATGTAGAGTCACAGGTATGTGACAGCTCCAAACACAGAGTGATATAAATGAGTCTTATTGACAACTTAAATGCCACAAGTGGCTTCTGCTCCATGGACAATTTTTGGCAATATTCCAACCCCACAAAAAAAGTACACTCTCTCTACAATTTGTATGCTGATTGCATCCTTGAACACATAGTATATATCAAAGCCATGCAAAAAACAAAAACATTGGGCACTTAGTGAAGCAGAATTAGGTTTTAGGCTCAGATAATAAGAAAAGGGTTTTCACCTTCATGTTATATCTGATTCTTAAAATTCAGCAGGTCACATGGAAGTTCTTTGTTGTATGACACTGTACCAAAAATTGCAGGAATTCTAGCACCCTTGCCAAACACTCCCCTCTACCTCTGCCACCACCAATAGCACCAAATATCAGATGCATCCCTTATAATAATTGTCACAAGCAAAAAGCCATCCACGTGTCTACAAATCACCATCTAAGAGGCCAAAACTGTCATTTTATTTTTATTTCATAAAACAATTCATATAGCCTTTAGATGATTTAATTAGTCTAGTGTTTCATTGATCACAAATAGAGAGAAAATGGACTTTGGAGTACACAGTTCTGAATTCAAATCCCAACTCTGGAGTTCATTATCTTATGATCTTGGGCCAGTTGTTTTACCTTTCCTAAAATTCCTCACTGAGAAATGATAATAATGCAACCATCTCAGAAATTTTTTGATGATTATTTAAAATAACACATAGTGATTGGTACAATGACCACATATTATGATTGCTCACTAAATTTTTATTGCTATACTTGACATATCATTAACCATTATAATATTTGACAATAAAATATTGAAAATATATTTGGTTAGCATGAGGGGGAAAACTAGACAGAGTGTTTGGAGTTGCTTCCTAGCTTAGGCTGGTGGTGTAGTCTGGCAGGAAGAAGAGGCACTTGAGTCAAAGTAACAGAATCATCAATTTAGGTTAAGAAATTACAGCAAATCAACTTTGTCTATATCTAATAATTTTAAAAGCCCCATATGACTGGCATAACTTCCTGTACATATGTCCACTTCTCTTCAAGAAGAAAAATTAGTTTTGTAATGCAGATGCTGTTTTTATTACTTTCATGATTTTAAATTCAAACAATTTTAGAGAGGATTAGAATACATTTTGAAGTAAAGAGTTATTTCCAGAAACAGCAGGCATGGATGTGTAAAATCTATGAACCAGGGACATGCTTATAGACACAGGGAAATACGTAATTATATTTAAACTGTTAAAGCCTTCAAAATAATCCAGCAAAATGTGCTATAGGGCTTCCCTGGTGGCGCAGTGGTTGAGAGTCCGCCTGCCGTTGCAGGGGACACGGGTTCGTGCCCTGGTCCGGGAAGATCCCACATGCGGCGGAGCGGCTAGGCCCGTGAGCCATGGCCACTTAGCCTGTGCGTCCAGAGCCTGTGCTCCGCAACGAGAGAGGCCACAACAGTGAGAGGCCCGCATACCGCTAAAAAAAAAAAAAAAAGTGCTATAAAATTTGTTGTTTTACTTTATAATTGGCTTTAGGATGAACATCACAGACTTTAGTTCTTTTCTCATTCTTAGGAAGATTAGCATTTTTTTCCATTCAATGGAAATCTCCATTATTACTTTTATTTTAGGGCTTCATTGTAAATAATTAATTAAAAAATAAATTATTTCAGATGTTAAAATAGATAACTAAACTAGGATATAATGAATAAATAACTGAAATAGTCATATCTGAATAGGTCAAGCTGAATTCTGTAAAATGTACTTTAATAGAATAGGCAATATATGATAAAATTATTTCCATGTTATTATAGTATTAAAATACGTAGAAGAAATAAGTAGCATAGGGTCATGATCCTAATAATTCATTTTATTTTTGTTTTAATATGTAAAAGGTCAAACAACCTATGATGGGGAAGTAACATTTTATTTAAATAAGCTATACAGAAAATATTTCCTTGAAAATACCTCCCAAATTATCCATATTTGAGATAATATAGTCACCCTAGTTCATTCACAGGAGTGAAGAGTAGTATGTGGGGTTAGGAATGCAAGACTGAATGTTTTTGGAGAATCACAAGGGTGGTTGAGGACAGAAGAAGGGAAGCTCTGCACTTACCTCCTGGGAGTTTGTAATTAAACAAAGCATGTGTCCTAAACTAATTTGCCATTCAACAAACTGTAAATTTTTTTTTTCAATTAACTCTCATTCCTATCACATATTGTTTTATAATCAAAGGCACATGTATTGAAGGCAATATAAGTGGTTATTTTGTGTCCCACAACAGCAGACGTGTAAAACTTATATTTTTACTTTTTTGGAATAATGCAACATTACTTATGATTGTATGTGGAGGCTGTAAACATGCCAGTTGTATATTATTAATAAAAGAACAAAGTCCCACATTACCATCCCACATTATTTTATTAAGCCATGACGCTTAATAATGCTTAACAAATAAGACAGTCTGTCCGCCTACTTGGTGTTTCTTTTGCCCAACCTTTGAAAACAGGAATAAAAATTATGAAAGGCACTTAGGAAGAGAAATATGTTGAGTCATAAGATAGACTGCTTTTGAACTAAGAACAATATAAAAATGAAAATTAAAACAATTTAGCAACTAGTATTTTTCCTTATTATAGTGTGATGTGTGATTATTTGGACATTGTTTTTTCCAGATTTTTTCACTTACATGAATTAACGACAAACCAAATTTCTAATGATCTTGAAATCTATCTTCGAAAGTACTAATGTGCTTCCTAAATTACTGAATTAACATCTCAAAAATTTCCTAAAAGGCCTCTATAAGAGGAACAGAAATGCATCTCAGTATACACACTGCATACTTTAAAGCTGAGTGAGACACATGAAATCTAAGAATGTTATAAAACCCAGGTTTTAAACCCAAAGATCAAGTCCACTCCAATTGTGCACATCAGCTGTTCAGGGAACCTAGAGAAAGTATAGCCTTTCACTACAATGAAATGTATTTTATCTTTTATACTTCTGCTGTTGGGAATGATATATTTTCTACAACTGATTCTTAGAGCTGCAAAGGAATTGTAACACTACACAAAAGAAACAAACTCTTTCATTTAGAAGAATGAAATTTCTTTCACACTATCAGTTCAAACACGCAAGGCACATATAAAGGGACCCTGGCTACCTCTTTTGTTATAGAACTTGGAAACAGGAACCTGCTGTCTCAGTTTGCCTTTACTTCTGACTAACTGTTCAGTCCGGGGAGAACTCAATTAACAAATCTGGGCCTCAGTGCTTCCCATGGAGAAGAAAGAGCTTTTAAAAGAGCCTTTTAAAACCTAGACAAAATTCTTCTTTTTTTTGAGCTTTCTCTTTACATTATTTTTTCCATGAATTTTGGATATTTCAAGAGAATTTCTCAGAACTTATCAAAATATTAACTATCAGAATCAATCTAGATTTTACCAAATCAATAACATCCCAAGACTCTCTTTAGTTTATGACTTTTCTAACCTGCCTATGGAGGATAGCTTACACAAAACAAGTAGTCCTAGGATGTAGGGGAGTGGCAGAAAGTGATAAAGAGGCAATATTTAATAAGGATTGTTAAGTGAATTAAAAATCATCCTGTGGTCATTAAAAGTTTTAAACAATAGAATAAAATTAGATTCCCAAACATTGTGAAGAAAATTTGGAGCATGAATTGGAATAGGGAGATAGACTGAAGAAACAATGTCACTGAATGATGTAAGCAAGTGAAGATGATGTCAAAACTAGAGCAGTAAAAGAAGAGGGTCATACAGGTGAGGAGTTCCCGCTTTTCAACAGGCACATGGTAAAGCATAATTACCTGTCCTATTATAGTTAGCTTCAAGCTCAAAAGAATTGTCCCTTCTGAAATTTATCATAAAAGATGATATATGTCACAGTGCCTTCTCAAATAATCTGCATGTGATATCATAGAACTGTTTTTCTAGAGACTTTCTTCTATAACCTGGCTCTGAATCTGGTTGGACTTTTTCATCATTCCTTTAACAAAGCCAAGGAAGAGGAAATACAATTTATCTATAACTGTAAAAGTTAGCAATGAAGCAGGTTCACATCAGTTACCACTGTCTCTAACATACTGAATGAACCGCTACAGTTGTGTTTCTTCTGGTCTCCCTATTTATTGCTTGTATTATCCAGTCTTAGTCATGGTCACATCTCCAACAATAATGTTGGACAGGTCCCAAGAAAATGATCACTGGAGAATTTTATCTGGAATATCAATTCCTTTCTTCTACCCCCACCCTCCCCCCCTCAGTACAGCCTTACCACACTAATCATTCAAGTCTGCATTCAGAGCTTAGCATTCTTACTGCCCTGGAGCACTGAGCATGGAAGCCTATAATGTACTTTAGCCTTAAGGAGAATACTCTGTGGCATATTCCTGCCTGCCATAATCCTGTCAGATTGAGGCTAAAGGATCACTACAATTTTCAACCCTTCAGGATTGGGACACTAGTTCTTTAACAAATGTTCAAAAACATCTCTCCACAAAAATATATTGAGTTCACCTTGTATCAGTTTGCTGCCTTGCCATCCATGTCTCCCAGTTAACTTCTGCCATATTTTTGATCTTCCGTTTTCTAAAAGGTCTGACTTTCACAGTTATCATGCACAAATGAGGTCCCAGAATCCCTAAGACTCAGATCTTATTTTCCAGACTAAATATTGGTGCCTCGACCAACTTCCTTGGTATTTGACCCTTACCTATGCCAATGTGTCTTTACTATTCCCTTCTAAAAACTGACAAATTATAACTTTATTATGCTATGCAAACATCATAACCTGCTGTCTCTCTAATGGATCTTTAGCATCTGATTGGTTAAGATGGGACAAAAACCTTCATTTACCTACTAAGTCTTCTAGAATTGTTTCTTTGAATAGTCAAGTTGGAGTTCCACGTGCACTGGGGACTACCTAACGTTAATGACTCAACAAAAAATTATTGAGCCCCAATACTCTACCTTGGATTATTTGAGGCATTAAGAGTTAGAAATGTGAATAAGTTACAGACTGACTTGGCACAGGAGAAAAGCACATGGAAAGTAGTATACAGAATTACACATATATCAGTGAGAACCAACTATTGTGTCAGGAGAGTAGATACCCTATCTTTATGCTCATGGAAGTCTCCTGGAGAAGATTAAAAACTGAGTTGAATTTGAAAGAATGAGTAGAAGAAAGAACATTCCCATGAGAAAAGACAGCATGGTCATCAATACTAATGCAAGAAATAGCACAGAAGTTATGGAAATCTCTATATGGTGTTACTGGGACATAAAGTGTGAGAGAAGGTGGTAAGTGATGGGACCAGAAAAGGCTAAATCAGGGAGAAGTACAAGATTATGCTAGGGCATCAACTGAACTTAGTTAAAACAACATCAACAGAAAAAAATAAAAAGTTACAGAGATCTTGCTTGGTAGGGTTCCTTGGGTTAACAGTTATCTGTGGCCTCAAAACTCCCCCCACCCCGATAACTGTTAGTTTTGGTGAGACAAAACTTGAGCTATAATTTTAAATCTTTTATTTCTATAATTGTCTTTCTGCTGATCAAATCTGAGGTATGATGTTTGGTCTGCTAATAGTGATTACAGTGGGTTATAACCTCCCCAAAGGCGCAAAGCAAGGTTGTGAACATTTTATGCAATCTGTTTCACTCAGTAATGCATGACAAACCACAAGAATCCTGAAAGCTGGTCTTACAATATGCTTTTAGTCCTCAAGGAAATTCTTCCAGCTCATTGGGCTGTGAGCATCCTTGTAAGCTCCTGAGACAATCATTTAGGAATTGCTGACTGCTTATGACTATGCTCTGGAAATGCAAGCTCTAGCAGATATTGGGCCAAACATATGTAAAAGCTTACCAAATACTTGAAATAATGATATGCAAGAGAAGAAAGACCTCAATGCTAAATCAGCATAGTGATATGAACTATATTCAGCCAGAAGCAAACCAAGGTCAAGCAGTAGCAGAATGAAAACAGTTTCCTCTCATGACATTTACTGTGCATAAGGATCAGAATATTCCTCTGATGCATTATTCATTATGTTAATGCTGCTCAAGAACCCATCCTGCATTTACTCTTTCGCATAAAATATCAACTCTTCAGCCTAGAACTTAAGATCTTTATTTACATTCTTTCTGTATATCCATCATAATTTATTACATGTCAACTGGGTCCTCCCTCTGATCCAACCAAAGTTATTTACTTACCAAAGCCCATTCATCTAAAATATACATGAAATATACATGTATGCCTACATGTACAAACACACACACACACACACACACACACACTACTAATTCCCATTACTTTGGTATATTGCATGTTTCATAATTTTCATGTATTCATTTGTAAAATCAAATCATGCAAATATGAAAGCTTTAATTGAGCCTCCCTTTTCTATTTGTATTGGAAGTTGTTTTATGTTATAGAAAGAACATAAGAAATCTTGGGTTCTATCATCATTTTCACTTATGAATGTGTCCTATTTTATGTTCTGGGGATGTTATTTTAAACCATATGATCTATTTTTCCCTTCCTATGAAAGGAGACTAACAGTATGGATTCATGAGAAGATTATGATGAGTACTGAATGGGTAAATGAGTGAGAAATTGCTTACCACTGAGATTGGAACATGGAAAATGTTGAATAAATCCTAGGTGAATAAGAATGAACTATCTTACAGAAAACTTTGTATTTATTAAGTTAATAAGCATTTACTGAGTGTGCCTGTTCTATGCCAGGTACTATGCTAGATGCTGGAGTATGATTCCTGCCTGCAAAATGATTCACTTCTTTTGGCCCATTTAGTTAAAAAAGAAAGAATGCATGTATATTTATATATGTATACAGATAAAACAGAGACAGATTTATAATACGAATGAGTTTTGTTTTCCTTTTTTTTTTTACTGTTTTTATTTATTTTTTTAAAACATTTTATTAGAGTATAATTGCTTTACAATGGTGTATTACTTTCTGCTTTATAACAAAGTGAAGCAGCTATACATATACATATATCCCCATATATCTTCCCTCTTGCATCTCCCTCCCTCCAACCTCCCTTATCCCACCCGTCTAGGTGGTCACAAAGCACCGAGCTGATCCCCCTGTGCCATGCGGCTGCTTCCCACTAGCTATCGGTTTTACCTTGGTAGTGTATATATATCCATGCCCCTCTCTCACTTTGTTCCAACTTACCCTTCCCCACACCGTGTCCTCAAGTTTATTCTCTAGTAGGTCTGCATCTTTATTCCTGTCTTGTCCCTAGGTTCTTCATGACCACTTTTTTTCTTTTTTTTTAGATTCCATATACACGTGTTAGTATATGGTATTTGTTTTTCTCTTTCTGACTCACTTCACTCTGTATGACAGACTCTAGGTCCATCCACCTGACTACAAATAACACAGTTTCGTTTCTTTTTATGGCTGAGTAATATTCCATTGTATATATGTGCCACAACTTCTTTATCCATTCAACTGTTGATGGACACTTAGATGGCTTCCATGTCCTGGCTATTGTAAATAGAGCTGCAATGAACATTGTCATACATGACTCTTTTTGAATTATGGTTTTCTCAGAGTATATGCCCAGTAGTGGGATTGCTGTATCGTATGGTAGTTCTATTTTTAGATTTTTAAGGAACCTCCACACTGTTCTCCATAGTGGCTGTATCAATTTACATTCCCACCAACAGTGCAAGAGGGTTTTCTCCACACCCTCTCCAGCATTTATTGTTTGTAGATATTTTGATGATGGCCATTCTGACTGGTGTGAGCTGATATCTGCTTTGATTTGCATTTCTCTAATGATTAATGATGTTGAGCATTTTTTCATGTGTTTGTTGGCAATCTGTATATCTTCTTTGGAGAAATGTCTATTTAGGTCTCCTGCCCATTTTTGGATTGGGTTATTTGTTTTTTTGATATTGAGCTGCATGAGCTGCCTGTAAATTTTGGAGATTAATCCTTTGTCAGTTGCTTCATTTGCAAATACTTTCTCCTATTCTGAGGGTGGTCTTTAGGTCTTGTTTCTGGTTTCCTTTGCTGTGCAAAAGCTTTTAAGTTTCATTAGGTCCCATTTGTTTATTTTTCTTTTTATTTCCATTTCTCTAGGAGGTGGGTCAAAAAGGATCTTGCTGTGATGTATGTCATAGAGTGTTCTGCCTATGTTTTCCTCTAAGAGTTTTATGTTGTCTGGCCTTACATTTAGATCTTTAATCCATTTTGAGCTTATTTTTGTGTATGGTGTTAGGGAGTGTTCTAATTTCATTCTTTTACATGTAGCTGTCCAGTTTTCCAAGCACCACTTATTGAAAAAAACTGTCTTTTCTCCATTGTATATTCTTGCCTCCTTTATCAAAAATAAGGTAACCATATGTGCGTGGGTTTATCTCTGGGCTTTCTATCCTGTTCCATTGATCTATATTTCTATTTTTGTGTCAGTACCAAACTGTCTTAATTACTGTGGCTTTGTAGTGTAATCTGATGCCAGGGTTTCCTCCAGCTCCGTGTTTCTTCCTCAAGATTGCTTTGGCTATTTGGGGTCTTTTGTGTTTCCATAGAAATTGTGAAATTTTTTGTTCTAGTTCTGTGAAAATGCCACTGGTAGTTTGATAGTGATTGCATTGGAACTGTAGATTGCTTTGGGTAGTATAGTCATTTTCACAATGTTGATTCTTCCAATCCAAGAACATTGTATATCTCTCCATCTATTTGTATCACCTTTAATTTCTTTCATCAGTGTCTTATAGTTTTCTGCATACAGGTCTTTTGTCTCCTTAGGTATGTTTATTCCTAGGTATTTTATTCTTTTTGTTGCAGTGGTAAATAGGAGTGTTTCATTAATTTCTCTTTCAGATTTTTCATCCTTAGTGTATAAGAATGCAAGACATTTCTGTGCATTAATTTTGTATCCTGCTACTTTTCCAGATTCTGTGATTAGCTCTAGTAGTTTTCTGGTAGCATCTTTAGGATTCTCTATGTACAGAATCATGTCATCTGCAAACAGTTACAGCTTTACTTCTTCTTTTCCAGTTTGGATTCATTTTATTTCTTTTTCTTCTCTGACTGCTGTGGCTAAAACTTTGAAAACAATATTGAATAACAGTGGTGAGAGTGGGCAACCTTGTCTTGTTCCTGATCTTAGTGGAAATGGTTTCAGTTTTTCACCACTGAGGATGATGTTGGCTGTGGGTTTGTCATATATAGTCTTTATTATGTTGAGGTAAGTTCCCTCTATGCCTACTTTCTGGAGGGTTTTTATCATAAGTGGGTGTTGAATTTTGTCAAAAGTTTTTTCTGCATCTATAGAGATGATCATATGGTTTTTTTCTTCAATTTGTTAATATGGTGTATCACACTGATTGATTTGTGTATATTGAAGAATCCTTGCATTCCTGCAATAAACCCCACTAGATCATGGTGTATGATCCTTTTAATGTGCTGTTGGATTCTGTCTGCTAGTATTTTGTTGAGGATTTTTGCATATATGTTCATCAGTGATATTGGCCTGTAGTTTTTTTCTTTGTGACATCTTTGGTTTTGGTAGCAGGGTGATGGTGGTTTCGTAGAATGAGTTTGGGAGTTGTCCTCCCTCTGCTATATTTTGGAAGTGTTTGAGAAGGATAGGTATTAGCTCTTCTCTAAATATTTGATAGAATTCACCTGTGAAGACTTCTGGTCCAAGGCTTTTGTTTGTTGGAAGATTTTTAATTACAGTTTCAATTTCATTTCCTGTGATTGTTCTGTTTATATTTTCTCTTTTTTCTTGGTTCAGTCTCAGAAGGTTGTGCTTTTCTAAGAATTTGTCCATTTCTTCCAGGTTGTCCATTTTATTGGCATATAGTTGCTTGTAGTAATTTCTCATGATCCTTTGTATTTCTGCAGTGTCAGTTGTTACTTCTCCTTTTTCATTTCTAATTCTATTGATTTGAGTGTTCTCCTTTTTTTCTTGCTGAGTCTGGCTAATGGTTTATCAATTTTATCTTCTCAAAGAACCAGCTTTTAGTTTTATTTATCTTTGCTATTGTTTCCTTCATTTCTTTTTCATTTATTTCTGATCTGAACTTTATGAATGAGTTTTTAAATTGTAATATTTTCAAGTTCTGACTCATTGATACCAAGAATAAATATAAATTGAATACAGTCAAGGAGGAAAAGAACCAGAGGGCAATACAGCTTGCTTTTGATTAAAATTGTTTCACTAAGGAATTGTCTATTATTGTTTGCCACAAACTACCAGCTATTAGAAATTGCAAGTCAACATAAATCTCCTCTATTGCTCTCTTCATCCTGCTTCACTCTATTCCACTGGCTATTAGGAATAACATCAAAGAATCTTCTTCCTAGTGGACCATGAAATTAAAGCTCAGCAAACTGAAACAGCCAGTGTGTCTGTTTGTTGCATAAGGACCAATCTGTGAAGTCAATAAAGAATGCAATGGAAGAAAGTAATGTGTCTAGGAAAATGTTTAAGTCTTGATATCAGGAGACCCTAATGATAGGAAGAGGCAACCAGATGTAATCAGAGTAAAGCCTTAGGATTTTGAGTAGGGTACTCAGAGAGCAGATAGAAGAAAGTATACCAGGAAATTTACCTGCCTTTGTTCACATAATTTTTAAATAATAAAAATGGCTTCTTCTCAGAAAAAGAAAAAAAAAGATGAAAAAAAGTCTTTTAAATGAAATCTCTATTTTTCTGGTCATAGGGAAATCTCTTTTAATAGTCCCATGACACTAGGGACTTGAAACTTTGGTATTTGTGGGTAAGATCATGATACCATCTACCATTTTCTTTTCATTTATAAATTCAATTTTACAACAATAGAGAACAATAGAGAATTGTTTTATAAACTATTATTATTTATTAAGTTCTTATCATAGGCCAAGCCATATTCTAATCACTGTATATGTATGTATTCACTTAATTTTTATAACAACTCTATAATGTAGGCATATAATCAGCCTTATTTTATCAAAGTGGAGACTGAGGCACAGGGAGATTAAATAATTAGTCTATAGTCATACAGCTAGTATATGATCAAACCAGTATTTAAACCAATGCAATCTGATTCCAGATGTTTTAAATCACTACACAGCACCTATTAAGCACTAGGCTATGCAAAGTGTTAAAGATCCACAGAAGAATAAATGTAATATTTGCCCTTTAGGATATGCAGTAGGAGACAGTAGGTAATTTTTAAGGTGTGATAAAATGTAAAATATGCTATCATAGCAGTATATGCTAGGTTAGATGGGGCTACAAAGGAGAGAGCAGTTCATTCTACCTATATCAATGGAGATGGTCAAGAATATCTTGAGTTAAACATTGAACTAAGTCCTCCTATTAAAATAGGTATGCCTTTAGTAAGAGACAATAAAATTTATTGAATGTGTCCCTATGTCACACATTATTCCAAGCTCTTCACATGAATTCGGTCATTTAGTATCTATAAAAAACATATGAATTAAGAACTATTTGCCCATTTTACAGCTGAAAAATTTGAGGTATGGAATGCAAGATTAATTTACCAGAGTATAAAGGGGTGGGGCCCAAATTGAAACCCAAGAGGTCTAATTCCAGAATCTGAGCTCTTAACTACTATTCTCTTAACTACACTTTTAGAACTAAGGGCCTATAGGGAGACTCCATCAAATTGTAATTGGCAACATTGTTTCCGAGGATTCCTGTAACTGCAAGTTGATCCGGCAGAAGAACAGATCAAAGCTAAAGTGTTTATTATCCTTCATGCTAGAATCTATTTTCAAACAGCCTAAAACAGTATTGAGGTAAAAGATCAATTGCTGTTTTTCTCTACCATATTATAATAGAGCTGATAGGCAATCATTAACAATCCTAAAAAGAGTCATAAATGAACAAAGAGTGAGAAAGATAATATTTATTGGGGACTTATGATGTTTCAGGTACTGTACAAATTTAATTAACCTTATTTAATCCTTAAAAATAGCTATCATTATGTTGTGTATGACACATTAAATATAAAGATCAAATCATTTACAAAGGATTGTATAGCTAATAAATCCTGAGTTCAAATTCAAGTCAATATGACTCAAAAAAAATCCTTTTTTTACTTCATTATACCACACTGCTACTTATCTGGAAGTCTAACCACTGAAAGCATCAGAACAAAGTCCAGAATAGTTCTCCAAAAGTTATCATCATCTGTGTTTAAAGTCGTGAATTGAAGCAGTTCTTGTTATATTCTGAAGCATGAAGTGATGGTGCAATCTACCTCCCTGGGAAAGATCTGTCAGGGAAAACTCAGCAGCCCAGTACTCTCATGATCATATGTGTAATGAATTGGACAATGAATTGGGTAATCTACTGTAATGAATTATCACACTGATGTCACAGAGGTATCACTAATAATTCACAGGTGCTCCAGGTTCAAGGTTGTTTGTATGTTTTGGCTAAAAGTGGCATCTTTGTATCATTATAAATCTTTGGAGTCAAGATATACGAAGTGTGGCTACATTGTTTATTTCAAATAGGCCAGACACCAGGTTATTTTATAACAATAGACAATTAAGAATAATAACTGGGGACAACTAAATTAAAGAGAAACAAAATGAGACTAAAAATAACAAAATAAATCAGTATTACAGAATTTTCCTTCATTAAAAAAGATAGATAAAATTATTTTTTAAATATGCACAGCAATTAAACAAGGGAAGGCATCTTCAGGCAAAATGTTTATAACTGTGGCCATAAAAAGAAATGGTAAAACTCAGCTATGCCATTATTTCAACAATCTCACCCCCACTTCCAGATGCAATGCTGAACAAAAAAAAAAAGTTTGACAAAATTCTGAAAGTTTTCGTGAATATCCTCCAATTTGTAGAGAAATAGACCAAGGGAACAAATAGGAAATTCTAAAAATAAATAAATAAATAAACAGATAAGGCAAACCCCTTATCATTAGGGCCAACTACATGTTACAGAAGCATCTGTAAATGAATGATAACCAGGACTTGTCGTTTTCCAGGACCATGCTCCCAATCGTGTGTCCTCATGAAGTACTGTGTGGAGTGACACCCAATAGGATCTCAGAAGAGAGAGCAGATGCCAGGTCAATAGTCAGCCTAGCGCTTCCTTTCCCCAATCATATACCCTCATACTACTGGACAGTGGCTTGAAAGAAACATCCAGTCCTTGCTCCTACAACTCAAAAGAAAGATGGAAAATTGATCACAGTTCAGATGGGGACTGTATCAAGGGGAATTAAGCTATAATTTTATCAGAGCAGGAAGACAGTCTAGAATCAGAGCACCCAAATTAAATATAAACAAGATGAAAATAAATGGCATGCCAACTGCACACATGGCACAGCAAAAATACATCAAAATAAAATATGAGGCAAAAAAAAAATATGAAGAACCAGTCTGGAAGGAAAGATGACTCAAGCAAGAGAAGTAGGTATTTTGCAATTGTCTCATGTTAGATAATTCTCAAAAATATAGATGTAACAAAAATAGATCTCAAGAAAGAAAAAAGATAATAAAATGGGAATGACAAGGTAAGTTGTGGACTAAGGTGAAATGTTGAAAACACAGCATCATGTCTTACCTAATAAGTAAGCTGGAAACAACAAGAAACAATAGACACTTCTAAACATCATATTAATGATATGGAGAATAGGTAAGGTAAACAGTGATTGTAGAGGCAAAAAAAAAAAAAATCTACTGTAAAGACAACAATTTCTAGGGTAGATAGACTGGTAAGGTTGACAGACTCAGGATGACTCAACATGAAGAAAATTAATATACAATTGACCCTTGAACAACATGGGTTTGAACTGTGCAGGTCCACTTGAACAAGGAATTTTTTCAATAAATATATTGAAAAAAATTTTGATTTGTGACAATTTGAAAAAACTTGCAGACAAATTACATATCCTAGAAATATCAAAAAATTAAGAAAAATTTAGATATGTCATGGATGCATAAAATATGTGTAAATACTATTCTATTTTATCATACACTACCATAAAATATACATAAATTTATTATAAAAAGTTAAAATTTATCCAAACTTATGCACATAAACACTTACAGACCATACACAGCACCATTTGCAGTTGAGAGAACTGTAAACAAATATAAATATGCAGTATTAAATCATAACTGCATAAAATGCACTGTAATACATATGGTACTACTAAAATAATTTCATAACCTTCTCCTGTTGCTATTGTGGTGAGCTCAAGTGCTGTACCTGCTTAAAATTCCATGTGATGGCATGAACAGTTCCTTTCTCCAATAAATTGCATATCACAGTAAAAATTGATCTTTTGTGGTTCTCACATATTTTTCATGTGTTTAATTCAATTCCATAAACCGTGAATAACACCATGGGATTCATAGGAAGTGCCACTAGTGATGCTGGAAGTATTTCCAAGAAGCAGAGAAAAGTCACGGCATGACAAGAAAAAGTTTAATTGCTTGATATGTATTGTAGAATGAGATCTGTAGCTGCCACTTCAAGATAAATAAATTTATTGTTAAAAAAAAGAAAAAAGAATAAAAGTAAAGAAAAGAAAATTTGTGAAACAGTTGCTGCAGCTACACATCAGCTGTGAAAAGCTTGCACTTTCTGTGAAATAACCTTTTATCTTATATCAAAAATGCAGCTTTTAGCAGGATTGCTATAAGAAAGGCATACCTATAGACTCTAATATGATTTGAGAAAAAGCAAATCCATTATATGAAAACTTAGAGCAAAAGGAAAGTGAAGGATCTAAAGCTGGAGAATTAAATGCCAACAAAGGATGGTTTGATAATTTTAGAAAGAGGTTTGGCTTTAAAAATGTCAAGATAATACGACAAGCAGCTTCTGCTGATCAAGAGGCAGCAACAGACATTTCCCAGACACCATTAAGAAAATCATTGAGGAAAAAGGATATCTGCCTGAACAGGTTTTTCAGAAAAAAGTGCCCTATTTGGAAAAAAAAAAAAATGCCACAAAGGACATTTATCAGTAAGAAAGAGAAGCAAGCATTAGGACTTAAGGCAGGAAGGGATAGGCTAACTCTACCATTTTGTGCAAATGCAGTTGGGTTTATCATCAGGAATGCTCTTATCTGTAAAGCTGCTAACACTTGAGACTTGAAGGGAAAAGACGTACACAAGCTGCCAGTCTTTTGGTTGTACAACAAGAAGATTTGGACAACTAGAACCATTTTTCTGGATTGGTTCCATAGATGTGTTGTCCCTGAAGTTAGGAAATATCTTCCTAGTAAGGGACTGCCTTTTAAAGTTCTTTTAATATTGGAAAATGTCCCTGGCCAACCAGAACCCCATGAGTTCAACATCAAAGGCATCAAAGTGATCTACTTGGCCCCAAACACAACGTCTCTAATTCAGAATCTAGATCAGAGGGTCATAAGGACCTTTAAGGATCATTACACACGGTACTGTATGGAAAGGACTGTCAACACAGTGGAAGAGAATCCCAATAGATAGAATGTCATGAAAGTCTGGAAGGATTACACCATCGAACATGCCATTGTTGTTATAGAAAAAGCCATGAAAGCCATCAAGCTCAAAACAGTAAATTTCTGTTGTAGAAAACTGGGTCCAAATGTTGTCAATGACTTCACAGGATTTACTATAGAGCCAGTCAAGGAAATCATGAAAGATATTATGGATATGGCAAAAAAGGTAGGGGGTAGAGTATTTCAAGATATGGATCTTGGAGAAATTCAAGAGCTAATAGGCATCACACCAGAGAAATTAACAGAAGACCACTTGATGAAGATGAGTGCTTTCAAACCAGATGATGAGGAAGAGATGTAGCAGGAGCAGTGCCAGAAAACAAATTGACGTTAGACAGTCTGGCAGAAGGGCTCTGATCATTCAAAACTACTTTTGACTTCTTTTACAACATGGATCCTTATATGACATGAGCATAGAAGCTAAAGCAAATGGCAGAAGAAGCAAATGGTACTGTATGGAATCATTTCTAGAGAAACGAAAAAGCAAAAAAGTCAGAGAAATTTACAATGTATTTCCATAAAGTTTCACTGAGTGTGCCTGCTTCTCCTGTCTCCCCTTCTACCTCCTCCACCTCTTCTGCCTCTGCCACCATGACACAGCAAGATCAACCCCTTCTCTTCCTCCTCCTCCTCAGCCTACTCCAGGTGAAGACTATGAGGATGAAGGTCTTTATGATGATCCACTTCCACTTAATGAATAGTAAATAATAGTCATGCTGTACTGTTAATAAACTTATCTGTTGTGTATGTGTGTGTCTTCATGTGAAAATCTAGTGACTGTGCAGCACGTACTGTATGAGACATTTTATGGCATCATCATCATTACTAAGTATTCATTGTGTAGAACATCCTACGCAGGACATGAAGTGGAAAACATGTTCTTACATAGGCATAAGGTGAATGATATTTAACATAGAATTAATAATGTATCAGTTTTCTTACTGTTTTATAACTCTACTTTCAAATAATTACATTACCTATAATATGCATCCCTCTTTCTTAATTGGAGAAATTGCATATCAGCCTATCATTACATGTGAGTTTCCAATACTGTATTATGAATATGACCATAATACTGTATGCCATAAAAATTTTATGATTCATTCATTAGTATATAGCCTAGACTATCATAAAGCAATTATATTGCTGCTTCTGCATTATCGATGCATGGATACCTGTAAATAAAGATGAATTTATTTTTCAGATTATCTTTTTATTTTTGATGTCTAGTGTCAGTAATATGTATAACATCTACAGTGTTTTTTTATCATATAAGACACTATTGATGTAGGTACTGACAGATGATGCATCTTGTAAACAGATGACGTAAAGTATCAGTAAAAACAGTATCAGTAAATACAGTTCAGTACTACAAATGCATTTTATCTTCCTTATGATTTTCTTAATATTTTCTTTTCTCTAAATTACTTTATTATAAAAATACAGTATATAATACATATAACACAAAATATGTGTTAATAGACTGCTTATGTTATTGATAAGGTTTCTGGTAAACAGTAGGGTTTTAGTAGTTAAGTTTGGGGGGAGTCAAAAGTTATACATGGATTTTCAACCCGCTGTGCAGGGGTTCAGTAGTCCCTTACCCCTGCTTTGCCCAAGGGTCAACTGTACTTTAAACACACCTAACAGGAAAAGTGACCAGAGATGCCCACTGAAATAAGGGAGAACTGAAGTTACAAAATATAAGATAATATAACGTGTCAATCAAAGGTATATACGTTAATTTTGAGGTAAATTCTGATTAAATTGTTGAATTACAGGATGAAGTATTGATGAGGAGGGGAAGTATAATATGAAAATATATAAGAATGTTAATCACTTCACCAGTCATACAAAGTAGTTTAAAATGTGAGATTAAAAAATTAACAATTTTAACATCTTGATTTTTATCATTTCTTTTCTTCAAAGAGGAGTCCCTTTATCAAATATTAATCTGTGAATAAAATCTATATGACATTTGCCAATTTAGTATCTAATACTTTTTCATTTTTGAAAAGGATGTAAGATAACATTTCTTATAAAATTATTTTCCTTCATAGATATTGATCCATTATTCTTTTTATACATCTTTAAATAGCGAATTTTGAAATAATATTGTTAACAGGTTATTTCTTGGTGATGAGAGTTCTTTCTTTCGTTCTTTCTTTTTTTTTCGGTGTGTGTGATTCATTGCTTCCCTCTTTGCAGTTTTCAGTATTGTAAGAATTTGTTTCAGGGAATGTATTAATTAATTAATTTTATTTTAAGGAAAACATTTATATAGTGCTTACTATGTTCCAAGGATCATTCTAAGTGCTTTACAAACATTAACTCAATTTTCATAACTACACTATAAATATTATTATTATATATCCACTTCTTACAAATGATATATATGATATGCAAATGAGGTAGAGAGGTTAAGTATCTTGCTCAAGGTCACACATGTAGAAAGTGGCAGAACCAGGATTTGAACCCAGGCACCTGGCTCCAAAGGCTATACCTCTACCTACTATACTGAGATGACTCTAATAAATCATTTCAATAAAGTCTTTAGTTTTAAAAAGTGATATAAAAGGCTACAATAGGGAAAGTCAGCATTTAAAAATTCTGATGAAAAGAATTATAGTATTAATCAGTCACCTCCAATGCCTTGTGACAATTTTTGTTTCCCTTGATCAGCCTTTGTGAATAGCTGTTACCTATAAATTCTCAAGATCTTCAAAGTTTAACCCCTGCCAAATGGTAATTCCTTGATAAAAAGTTAAGATGCCATTTGGAAAGTAATAAAATCTAATAACCAGATGCATCCTAATGAAAGACAAGTAGTCCTATATTCTGGAGATATCTATGTATACAAATCAATTTGACTCAATTCTGGTAAAATAATTGGTTTTTAAGTGTATTTGAATTTGATTTTTTGCATGGGTATAATGTAATGACTGAATAGTTGCATTTTTCCATTGGTTGTTTTAATGTAGATACAACTGATACAGGAGGGAAGAAAGCTGCTTTGACACTTCATCAATCATTACTATTTATTGAGTTTTCACTAAATGCAGAGTACTGTACTGCACTAATTTCACCCACAGTTTCAGATCCTGAAACAAGAATATGCTCCTCAGAATAGCAATGAAGATAATGACTTTATTGAGAATTATTATATGAATGGCAGAAAACCTTTATCTTTTGAAATATTTTATTTTGTTTTAAAAAGACTTCTTTATGTTTTTGTGCTAAATTAAAGCATATTGTCAAAATTGATATTTCCTGATTCTTGTATTTCTCAATTAGCTAATAATTAATTAGTGACTCCTATTAGCTTTCAGTTGGCAAACAATGTATAGCTTATTCTGCGGAGTGTTAAAAGTGCTAGAAAGTTATTTTATTTAATCATATAAAATATATTACCCCTAAATGAAGTTCTTTACATGTCAGCTTGGACACTGGAACTGTGCCTAACAATATTTGAGAGCTTTTGAGCTTTGTTTTAATTTGGAAAGCTCATAAGTTAATCACAACATGCTTTTGAAATTTGAAAACAGCAATGAATAGAAACATAAGAACACTCGTCTAAATCAATATTGTCCTGTACATAAATTGGAAATGTAATTTCTCACTCAGTTAAAATGGCCAGGTATGCTACTGGTATCCACGAGATGAAAACACAGTAGCAATTTTAAATATTTATGTATGGTTCCTGTAGAGATCAGTGGCAGTTGCCTTTGCCAGGTTTAATACTAAAAAAACACAAAAAACAAAACAAACTTCCATCTGGTCCAGTGGTAAAGAATCTGCCTTCCAATTCAGGGCACACAGGTTTGATCCCTGGTCGGGAAACTAAGATCTCACATGCCACGGGGTAACTAAGCCTGCATGGCACAACTACTGAGCTCACGCACCTCAACTAGAGAGCCCACATGCCACAAACTACAGAGTCAACGTGCTCTGGAGCCCATGTGCCACAACTAAGGAAGAGAAAACCTGCATGATGCAACTACAGAGAAGCCTGTGTGCCACAATGAAAGATCCTGCATGCCTCAGTAAAGATCCCATGTGCCACAACTAAGACCCGATGTAGCCAAAAAAAAAATTAAATAAATAAATAAATATTAAAAAGTTAAAACAAAAAAACGAAAACAAACAGCAAAAAAAAAATGTAGCTTAATACTGATGAGTCACCTAGCTTAAACGTCTGATGGTCAAAGCAGCCCTAATATACCCTGAATCCAGAAGATCCAGTCAAATATATCCAAAACAGAAACTTTAATAAACAGCAGAGTTAAAATGGAAACCGTTGCTATGAAAATTATAAATGAGAGGGTAGAACCAAGAATCTAGAATACTGAATGAGGATAAGCGTGAACTGTGTACAGGTTAGGATTAATCAAAAGAGGTCTGGATAAATTATAAAACTATGTTGAAACATTAGTTATCCAAGTCTTGGTTTAAGGATTATTCATTATGGAATGCATGAGTTTTTCAGGACTTTACAGATGTAGGGTTGATATTCACATCTAAACCTGCCTTCCACAGCTTCTTTGTCCTGAGCTCCACTCAAATCACACAAACGTACAACTTGTATGCAAGCACTCTATGGAATTACTTGCATTTGACTAAAGAAACTAGTTGTTTCATGCCTTAGTGCGTGTTCTGTCTTCCCAGTTAAAATTCTCTAGCTCATCTGTCTGGAAAATTGCTGGTCATTTTTTAAACTGTGTAAGTGTTGCTCTGTAAAGTCTCCGAAAACTTCCTACTCCTTAATTTGAGAGGGTCCTTTCCTCCATTATACACCCACTGGAACGTGCATATATGTTTTTATTATATATACTATACCATGCTTACAGTTATCTATATTCTGCCTCCCCTACCATGCTCTGAACTCTTAGATGCTATATATCTACATAATTTATCTTCACATTCCAGTTGCCTGTGACATTCGTTGACACATAAGAGTCACTCAATATATGAGAGAAGAATGATTAGTAAATTTAGTAAAATCTCTGGTGAATCTATATTGAAGATTAAATACAAGGGAAAGTTTGCTTTTTCACCATCAATGGCCTGAACCAATCTCTTTTATATATCTTGATAAATAACTGATTACATATTTTAATAGTATAGATACAAATAGTAGAGTGAAGTAAGAAAAAAAATCTTATCTTACCATATGGTGCAGAGTTCCACATAAATAGTTCAGCTTGTTTGCATTGGTCAGGCCTAGGACCTTGGCAGACGTTGCATTGGGACCCCAGGATTCCGAGCCAAAAGCCGTTGTCCTGGTGCCAGGCCTTTCAGGTTCCTGAAAGGCTATAGTTTTAGGTTTGCGCATGCGTAGTTCACTTCACAGGTCTGGCTACTTGAGGTCCACTCCGTGAGCAGCCTTTGTGCCAGAGTTTCCTCCGCACCTGGCCGGACCACTGGCCCTAGATGTCCCTTCCTAGTGACTCAGATTGGGGGGTGGGGGAGTGCTGTGAAGAGTACACCAAGCACTTGGGATTGCGAGCTCGGTGGTGTGACCTAAATACCCTAAGGACGAGGACGGAAGGAAGGACGTTTAGCACAGGGGCACCCAGGTGTTTCTCAGCCCAGGACTCCGCTGCCGCGCGGTAAATCTCCCAAGATCCTGCTATTTCAGGCTTCCTCTGGAAAGGGATTGCAGCTGCAGCGCCTCCAGCCTTATTCCACCAGTCTCTGAGCCGCTCCTGACACTGAACATCCCAGCCCATCCTCTCCCTGCCCCTCCATCAGGACCCCGCACTTACAGCTCCCAAACACCGGAAATCACATAGCACACCCTGACAGCTCGAACTGCACCCTGTTTGCCTTCATAGGAAACTCCACACTCTACTCACCACAACCAAGCCAGACCTCAACCCCCCCAACCTCCCACATGGTCTCCAAAACTTCCTGGCGAGGGTGCGGGGAGGGGGGGAGGTGGATTGGATAAAAGGGTCGCTTCCCCAGTACAGGGTACTGATAGGTGAGCTGTGGAAGAAACAAGAGTGAGGCCCTGAGGCTGCTTTTCATGGCAAATGTTTCAGGAACAAGCAGAGATTGTCTCCTGGGATGAATTTTAGACCTTGCAGCTGCTGAGAGGAGCAGCTGGCCCTGAGGATGTTCATGAGTGCCTGGGGGTGTTTGGGGTTTTTCTTTTCTTTTCTTTTCTTTTTCTTTGGTCTTTGTGTGAATGAAGAAAAAAAGGATGACTGAATACATCCTTCAATGGCTTCCTGAGAAACCATCTATGGAGGCTAACTGGAAGCTTTGCTTCCCTGAAAAATGCCATTAGTTTTTCTTCACTCACATTTAATTAATAGTTTTGACAGGGAACTATATATAATATCCTGTGATAAACCATATTGGAAAAGAATATGAAAAAAGAATGTGTATATGTATAACTGAGTCACTTTGCTGTGCAGCAGTTAATTAACACAACATTGTACTGGATTGGCCAAAAAGTGCCTTTGGTTTTTAAGTAAAAGACACATTTTTCATTTTCACCAAGAACTTTATTGAACAATGTATTCACCCTTTTGTTCCACTACCTTCTGCTATTTTTCAGGCAACTCCATAATTGCATCTTCCCAAAACTTTTATCCTTTTGAACAAACTGTTCCTAGTGCCTTTTATAGTCTTCCAGGGAAATGAAATTTTTTCCATTAAGAGAATTTTGTAAAGACTTAAATAAATGGAAATCCAAAGGTGCAATGTCTGGTGAATATGGGGGATGAATCAGAACTTCCCAGCAAAGCTTTAACAGCTTTTGCCTGTCATCAAATAAACATGTGGTCTTTCGTTGGAAGATTGTATTTTCTGTTGACTAATTCTGGACGTTTTTCATCAAGTGCTGCTTCCAGCTGGTCTAATTGGGAGCAGTATTTGTTGGGATTAATTGTTTGATTTTCCGGAAGGAGCTCATATTAGAGGACTCCCTTCCAATCCCACCATATACACAATATCACCTTCTTTGGATAAAGACTGGCCTTTGGTGTGGTTGGTGGTGGTTCATTTCACTTACTCCATTCCACATTATTGTACAGTATCCACTTTTCATTGCCCATAACAATTTGTTTTAAAACTGGAACATTTTCATTACATTTAAGTTGAGAATCGCATGTGGAAATACAGTCAAGAAGATTTTTTTTTGCTTAAATTATGTGGAACCCAAACATCAAAGCGATGAACATAACCGAGCTGGTACAAATGATTTTCAATGCTTGATTTGGATATTTTGAGTTTGTCGGCTATTTCCCATGTGGTATAACGTTCACTGTTCTCAATTAATGTCTCAATTTGATCGCTATCAACTTCAACTGGTCTACCTGACTGTGGAGCATCGTCCAGTGAGAAATCTCCAGTATGGAACTTTGCAAACCACTTTTGACATGTTCGATCGGTCACAGCACCTTCTCCATATACTGCACAAATCTTTTCTTACATTTTGGTTGCGTTTTTACCTTTCTTGAAATAATAAAGCTTAATATGCCGAAAATGTTGCTTTTTTTCTTCCATCTTCGATATGAAAATGGCTACACAAAAATTCACCAATTTTGATGTCTTTTTTTAAATGCACACTGATATGACAGCTGTCACATACAATTTAACAAAATTGTTTCAAATGAAGTTAAAGACAACTAAATGTACTACAGCCATCTTATGGAAAAAACAAAAAGTACATTTTGGTCAACCCAATAATTCAACTATACTTCAATAAAAAATAAATTTAAAAAAGACATAAAAAAGTAAAAATAAAATATACACATAAAAAATAGTTTTCAGTGAATAAAATACCATTTTAGAAGTAGTTTTCCTTCAGAAATTTGAAGCTATTTCTTCTTTAAGTTTCAGTGTATAGTTAACCTCTGAATCTTTTCTGATTCTTGATCCTTTGCATGTGGCCTTCTTGTTCCCTCTGGAAAATTTTGGGAATATTTCTTTTTCTGCAGTGGTCTGAAATTTCTCTGTGATGTGCTTTGGTGATACCTGTATGCATTGTGCTGTGTCCTCAATAGGCCCTTTTAATCTATAACCGTGGGAAATTTTCCTGAATTATTTTTTTGATGAGTTTCTCTCTGTATTTTCTGTTTTCTCCTCTTGGAGTGTATATCACTCAGATGTTTGACCTCCTAGAATTAACTTCTAATTTTGTTATACCTCCTTGATCTTTTGCATCATCTTATATATTTTTTTCTATTCTCTGGAAAAATTTCTCAACCTTCCTCATAAACTTTTTACTTGAGTTAATTATTTCTCTTAAATTATGTACATATTTTTTAACTTTAAAAGTTTATTTTTGATCTCTGATATTTCTTTTGTTGTTTTTAGTAGCATCCTGTTCTTATTTGAGAGTTAAAATATTGTTTCTTGTTTCTCTGATGAATCAATGATGGTTCCTCTGCTTTTCATATTAAGGCATTTCTGCTTTCTTGCTGTATACTCTAATTTAGGTAGTTTAACCCTGTATACAAGTGTAGGGCTTTTGAATTATGGGCTGCACTGCAAGTTAATAGTGCTGTGCCAACTATTTGAAGCCTCCAGTATCTTTAAATCTTTCCTCTTAAGCTGGTTGGATTGATGAGGGAAGGATGTTACAAACTCTTGCCTAGAGGGTGTCAAACACATCTATAAGTATTTTAGAAGCTACAAGAGGTAAGAGTGTTAGGGTTTTTAATAATGACTTTGCAAATTTCTACAGAATTATTTTTTTATGTTGTACCTTTACCCTACAATATGACTCAACTTTTCCTGATATCAAAGTCCTACTGTACTGTACTCTCCAGGAAAAGGAGACTTTAAAAAGCAAATAAAACCAACCAACATACAAACAAAACAACTTTGCATCATCTGCTCCATACAGGAAAGGACGTTATCCAGTCTGCTGAGAGAGGAAGTGATCTGGGTGTCCAACTCCTTCTTGAAGAGTGTTCATTAACAGCCACACAATAATCCTGCTTCCAGAGTTACCTGGTTCCACCAGTTAGCGATCCTTTGGGAATTACTGCAATGCAAGTTAGGTTATATCTCCATTTCCTCAATGGGATTCAACTTGCTCTGGTCTGCTACACCAATGACCATTCTTTCTTTAGCTTTCTAGCTACAAAATATTGCTATTTTTCTTCAGAAGAGTACAGTATGAATATAGAGGAATGAGCAGTTTTATAGTGTAGAAACCTGACAAACAATGTTTAGCCAAGTGATCAAAGTCAACATCAATAGTTTTAAAGTCATGTTGATAGTATACATATTGTTATGATATGATGAAAATGACTCTTGACATCTACGGTATTCCTCCCCAAAACACAAAACCCAAACCCCAGTCTGGTCAGAAAACAACAGCAGACAAATACCAATTGCTTTCACAAAATACCTGACTAGTACTCTTCAAAATTGTCAAAGTTATTAAAAACAAGGAAAGTTTGAGAAAGTGTCACAGTCAGGAGGAGCCTAAGGAGACATGATTACTAAATGTAATGTGGTGTTCTGGATGAGATCCTGGACTAGAAGAGAGACATAAGGTAAAAACTAAAGAAATCTAAATTAAACATGGACTTTAGTTAATGAGTTAATATTGATATTTGTTCATTAATTGTAATAATGTGCCATACTAATGTAAGATGTTAATAATAGGGGAAGATGGGTATGGTGCATATGTCAACCTCTGTAATATCCTTGTAAATTTCTGGTAAATCTAAGACTGTTCTAATAAAGTTTATTTTAAAATTCCAGTATCATCTCTTCTTTGTTCTCTCTTTACTTATGAGTTTATATAATAAAATATTTTGCATTACTGTCATTTAGTGTAGCTTTGAAAGGGATGAACACAGTGTTCAGTCCACTGTTCTTACCTAGAAGCATCTAACATTCAATTTTAATTCATCTGCTCTATGAATCTGTGATGACCCCATGACTATCACTGGATCTCCTTAAATGCAAGCACAACATCCTTATGTGAATGATAATGGGGAGAGGGAGTGAATCAGAGTAATTAAAAGAGTCAGAGTCCATGGATAGGTCACACCTAGGGCATGGCAAACCTAGAGTAGTATTACTCTAGGTTTACTTGTAAACCTAGTTACTTGTAAATTAAGTAAATTAAAACCTCATTACTTGTAAATTAAGTAATGAGAATTCTGCAGAAACTGGAAATCTAATCAGAAGTTACTAGGTGAACCAGAAATATCCAGAAATTTTTAAAAAGAGAGAGAGAAAGAATCTTGGGGAATGGTACTAAATCTTGGATGGGCATTTAATATAATTTCAATAGGATTTCAGGGTCAGGATGACCTTGCTTAGTTGAGTGTGCTGAAGTCTGTCATCCTTAACTCTTGTAACACTCAGTTATTGTAATAAACAATTTTTGCAGCCACAACTTTGTCTTCTATTTCCTTTATATGGTCTCTACTGTGCTTGATACTGAGTTTACAACAAAATGGATTTATTAAAAATCCTGACTGAGCAATAAATGAAGAATGCTCCTAAAATTAAGAATGTACTTTGTACTTCTTCTCCCCTAGGACACAGTTAAATATCCTGACTTCCCAATTTTTGCTAGTAGCACTTCCATCCAGTGAAAGGACAGATGCACCAATGACTTTTGAAAGTATTTCTTTAGTGGCAATTAAAAGCTGATTGTCTTACTGAAATCCAATTAAAAATTACTTCTACATAAGCTGTGCTAAATAATGTCCTTTAAGTGACTTGGTAGATAAGCCTAAAATAGCCAGCAGGACTACAATCCAATAGCAGTTTCAGATATCTTTCATCTTAAACAAATTCCAATGTTCTGTCATGACACTGACCAGAATTCCAAATGGCCAAAACATTTGGTACTACTTCACTGTAAAAATAACAAGCGTTCTTAAAGATACAGTCTATATTTAAATTTTTATTATTGCATACTTCTGTTCCAGATTCAACTTTGCAGTTTTATGATGCATTTGGCTGTGTCACACCCTTTGATTACCACCATGATTCCTATCTCATGTGTCCCTTTACTCTAGAAATTAGTTCTCTCCTTTCTTCGGTACATATATATCACATATAAAGACACTTTGTTTCCCATTGATCAATCCATCATTTTACATGAACCAAGCCATTCTCTTTCTTTATATTCAAGTTTAAACTCCTATTTTCTCCATTTGAGGAATTTATCTAAATTAGTTGTCTCAGTAGAGGTTAAGATTTTGACTGATGAATGAAAAAACTTTCAGAATTTATAACAAAAGTCTTACAGAATATGTTTTGCTACTCATATGATTATATTTGAAAGTAAGATAAAAGAAGTAAGGCACTTTTCTTCAGCATGTGATCTATTTAATACCTGGCAAGTTATAAATGTATACAAGAATCTTTATAATTCACAACACTGTGTGTTGGTACTGAGTTCAAACTCACTGTGTATATGCTGTGCCCTAGGCCATAGTTAAAATTCCTATTTCCCTGTTTTTCTCTAAGGAAAGACATACCTTAATATGCAATAATTCAGGAAAATTCCTAGATCTGGAAAATAATATTACCATATATATGTGGTCATTTGATCCTGGCTGAGGTCACTTTATGAAAGAAGAACTTTTAAAATAACTTTTAAGACATAAAAAAATTATTAAGTGGGATGGAATTCTATCTGATCATATTTCATTTATGCCACTTACTACACTATCCCCAGAATCTTTAATCCCAAATCTCACCAGCTTTTGAATTCCTGAAATCAGCTGCTACCAAGAGTTCAGCCAGATGCTGATCTCTAACAAATCGGTTCTCAAAGGAACGGTAGGTAGGAAATTGCACTTTATTTGAACTTTAGTTCTAGTCTCATTTTTAGGGATTTTTAGGAGTTGAGTCATTATTTCCCCTTACCTGTACTCTGAGACACATCTGTTACTCATCAGCTAGAATTGCTCCCATTGAACCTGGGGGTTCAGAACTGCCCATGAAGAAGAAACAGGTCATTCTCAGCAAATGCAAAGACTAAAAAGTGGCAGAATTTTAACTAGGAAGAAAAATTATTGGCCAAGTTCTCATTCAGAGACAGCTCATAGGAGTATTTTCCTAAATCCAACATGCACTTTACAACACCTTTATTCAAAATAAGTAAGTCCTATAACTGAAAATATCTGACATGATAGACTGTGGGAAGTTCTGTAAATGTGTGAGGCTTCAGAGGTCCTGACAAAGACAAAATGTGTTACTGGCAGCAATTATTTAGAATGTGAATATGTAGGGTTAAAAACAAAAAAACAAAAAAAAAAAACACCTGAATATGATGACAGTGTTAGGTAGCTCAAGAAGTGGATGAGTCAAGTCTTAAACGGGCTCATTGTTGACTCTGTAACATGGGCTCTCCATATACAATGATATTTTACACTCAGCAATTCCCAGAGATAAACACCACTGTAGCCAGTTTGCAGATGTGGAAGTTGTTTTGGATAAGCTAAATAACTAGCAGTTTCTGAATCAGTTTTTTTGATTCTCATTATTCATAGTAGTTATGTTCTATAAAGTTACTGTGACCACTGAATTAACAAATATGGAACCCTTGCTCCTAGGGGAAATACAGGATTATACTCCTACAAGCCTCTGGTCACAATATTTTTGTAAACTGATCTATATATAACACAGCTTTATGTGTATTTTTGTTTAAAGACACCTTATTTAATATATATTATTGACTCATTAACATTGAATTCATGACCAATAGTACAAGAACTCATGCCTGAGCAAAGCTTATCTGACACATTTGTTTTCTCTGTAAGATACACCACAGCCTTCTTGCACTTAGAAACACTAGACAGCACATCAGCACTACCAAAAAGTGAGGCAACCAACAAAAACACAAAATGAGCAAAACATGGCACTAAATAGACCACAAAATGGACACTGGATTACAGTATGAGATGAAACAAGAAAGTGGTGTTCCCTTGTTCAGCCTCAGCTGGGAACATGCTCTTCAGACAACTCAATTTTTTCACCACCCTGCACGTGTCTACAAATGACTGCAAAAGTGCTTTGAGTATTGATTTTAAGATTACAAATAAATTTTAGTAAGTGGTATATTCACAAATAATGAAGTTGGCTGTATTTAATTTTAGATATGTTGAAATTCAATGTACATTTGCTTTTTTTGTCCCCCACTTATTTTTCCCTTGGTTATAAAAGTAATGCACTCTCATGTAGAAAAATAAAGCCATACAAAAACTCTTGTCAAAAGATTTTTTTTCCATCACCATAAATCAATGATGTCTTTCTGTATATATGTATATATTTACATATATACATAATGCCTATAAAAACAATTCTGGAAAAGAATAATCATAGAGGTCTTTCCCTTAAGTATTGAGTATAGCTAGCTATCATCATTTAATCTCCTACTGATGGACATATAGACTACTTGTAAATATCTATTCTGAACACTGCTGAAAAATCTCAACGTCTGTCTGTATATTTTTATTTTTGCAATAAATTCTAAAAAGTACAAGTTATATTTAATTGCCTATTATATTGCACTTGAGAAATGTTTTCCCAATTTTAAGCCATGCTCTATCTATTGTCCCATGTGCTACAGTGTCAACTTCCCTATTTAAGTTGATGCTGGGACTTCATAACTAAGTGGACATCATACCCTGTAGCCATGGGAAAAGAGATGATTACAAGACATGATTCACACAACCAAATGTCTGTAGGTGACACAGTACTAAAAAAGTAAGCACTGGAAGAATTGCAAGAGTATACAAGTTAAAGAGCCAATATTGATGGATTCTGGGAAGGTGTCAGTGGTGGCAGCATAAATTTTGAATTTCTCCAAAAATAGAGAAGCTAGGTAGCAAAATCGAAATTCCATGGAGAGCATAAACAACAAAACTAGGGGAAAGGGTATTTAAATCCAAGCAGATTCTCAGCTACAGGACCTTCAATTTATTAGCATCTGTATGGGCAAAAACAAGAAACCAATGAAGCAGCTTGATGAACCTGAAATGGAAGAATCCCAAAATAGCAACATGTAATCATTGGAAAGCATCCCTGGTCAGTTTGAAAAATGCAACTGAAATGGGAGGAACTTACCCTGCTCCAACAGCAGGTGAGTTCAAGGGCCCCACAGTAAGACCCTGTGATGGAAAGAAGTCTACTAGCCTTTATGACACTTAAAAACTGACTTTGTTGCCTCCATTCCAGAATAGGACCTAACACTGAGGAAAACTTACTGAGAGTGAATTCAAAATTTAGCAAGTTAGGGGTGATGGAGATAGAAGAAGGAGAATGCCCAGAGAAAATGAGGGGAATGGAAGTGAAACAGAGCTCACATTCTCACAAACTCTTCATATTCTGAACAAGAGAGGAGAGAGAGAGAGAGAGAGAGTGTGTGTGTGTGTGTGTGTGTGTGTGTGTGTGTGTGTGTGTGTTCTGTTATATCCTTTTAAAAAGGACTGTACCATGAACATGTAACCTGCAAACTCCAGAGGCTGTGGAAAACTGTACAGGTATAACATACTGGTAGGTAAAGAAGTAGATGAAGACTTAAAGGACACATTCGATTGAAAATGGCAAGGTTAAAGTATGGTGTCTAGGAATGTATGCCTGGGTTAAAATACACACACGCGCACACACACAAAAGAAAGTGATTACTCTAAAAGTCAGAATACTGTTTATGTATGGGGAGGAAAAAAGGTAAAATCTAGAATGAGTCACAGGAAAGGAGCTTCTAGAGTGACTGGCAAAGTAATATTTCTTGACTTCTTAGTTTCACCATACATTTGATTTGTGTGGTTTTCTGTGTTTTTGTTTTATCTTACAATAAAAGGTTTTAAAAAGGGGCTAATTCATCCAAGTATATGACTAAATTCCCAAAAGATCTGGACAAGAATATGAAGAAATATGAATATCAAACTAACATTTGTTGCAATTACTTTTAATACAAAATGCAATCATTGAATTAAACCATTTAATCTTACAATATGCCAAAACAATTAACTAAATTGTAAAAACTTCCACCAAAGATGGCTTTTTTTATCCAATCTTGCCAAATAGTGATCTAACCAAATTTCATTACATTAACTATTTTTGCTGAATTGACTGAATTAATTATTATGTGGCATATTTAAGACAAAGACCCAAGAGCTTGACTAAATTGCCTTTGATAACATTATCTACACTCTGTTTTTTGAAATGAACAACACACAGATATGACAGGAATTAACAACATAGTACATATAAAACTTGATAACATGCAAAAAGCCCCTACTATAAGGATAGTTCTCACATTCTCACAAAGATCATCCAATAAATGTCTTAATCTACACTTCTTCAATCAGGCTTATCCAAAATAGATCAGGCTGATATGGTTGCTATCCCTGAAGTCTGCAGAGAATATTTCCATCTGCCTGGTGAGTTATTAGGGGTGACTTATGGGTCAAGTCAAAGAGGAATTAATGTGTGTGCTTCCCTTTCATTCCTCTACCCCTCTCCATCTTCATTCCCACCTGCAATGGTCCCAGTGGCAGGCAGTTAATGCAAATAGAAATCTAAAGTTGTGTTTTGTAGGATCGAGGAAGGGCAGGGGGGCAATCAAATAAAATAATCAGAACAGCCAGGTCTCAACAGTCTGTGAGAGCAGAGATTGTTAGCCTCAGGAAGAGCCTGACTACATCCCCAGGTAACAGCTGTGGTCCCTCATTAGGGATCTACTGAAGTTCTGAAGGAAATAAGGAAACATATTAGCAAAGAGAATCCTACTTGAGGACAAATTAACTTCTGGAATCTTGCAAGTTTTCCCAACGGTCTCAGCCTGCAAAACAGTATGAAGCAATTTATGAAATTCTGAGCTCTCCAGAATTTAGAACTTTATTTCACTATGGAGATTTTATCTTATTTAGTCTACATTTTTTTCTAACTTTCTATTCATTATATCCTGCTATGGTCCCCATTCTTCAATACTATAAATTAATTCTTTCCTTGTAGCTTTGACTTTTAAATAGATTGCCACCACTTGCCACATGCTGATTACTTAGCTCTGCTTCTTCTAAGTTGCTCTCATTATTGCCTTAATCATGGCAGTCATGCTTCTGTGAATCACCTTCTTACCATGTCACCACTGGTAGTAAAGTGCTGGATCTCAGAGATAATTATTGTTTTGCATTTATATTATTATTACTTTGCATTTATATAGCCTATTTCTTCATCTGATACTTTATTCACAACAAGCCTTTTTCTGGTGATTCTTGCTAAGCGTGCTAAAAAAAATTAAAGCATTACATAAGGAAATGCAAGAGGAGATTTCATGCATCATTTTACTTTATGCCTTAATTTTCAGATGTGAAAACTCAGCCCAACAAAGTTTGACTGAATTTCCCCAAGGCACTTATTTGTAGCAGAGCCAAAATTAAAGAACAGTTTTCTTGACTTGGGCAGCACAAATCAATTTTGAAATAAGGCAAGATATAAATGCATTAATAAATAAATGAATCAATTAACAAACTAATAAATTATGACTCATAACCAAAAGTAAAAGCTGTACTGTTGTAAGTACTGCTTGCTGAATAAGACTTACTTAATAAAACAACATCCACTGAGGTCAGCTGTTACCTGAATTTGTTCACTCTGGGTGCCAGAGGCTTGATGGATGAGTTCTCCCAGATAGAGCTTCGTACTCATAACGTGTCTGGGTGGGTGGGTGGGGGGAGCAGTATGGAGAATCGTTCACTTTAAGGATGGCCAGAGTAAGTCCCCTTTGTTGTCCCACACACTCTATTCTGCATTCATCTCTTTAGGGTTGCCTTCCTACTAAAGAGCTCTTAATACTTGGCTAGTCTCAGTTTGCTCCAGTTTTCAAATTTTAGATTGTAAATGACTTTTTTTGATGTCTTCAATATGTTATTCAAAAGTGCTTGCTACCTGCTTTGCTTGTTGACTTTATGAGGGATTTTCTTTCCTTCTCTGTGCAATTTTCTGCAACATTTTCCTAGCAGGCAGGCTTTTACTTAAAAATAAAAATTACTGAAAGGGTAAATTTCTCATTGAGGCTCAAGTTGCAAACAATTTCTCACTGGGCAAAAATATGATGTCATGGTCCTTCTAAGTGTAACACTTTGAAAATTTTACTTGGTTGCAACAACTAAAGGAGAATGTCTGATTAATTACTTCATTTCCTTATGTAGCAAGCAAAAGAAGAATATTATAAATGTTGCTTTTTAAATTTGGAAATTAGAGAAAATATGTTTGATCTACTCAAAAGTAAAATAGTTACATTTCACAAATTACATAATCATGGAAAAAATACCTGATTCATTTGTTGTATCATTTTGGGGTGCTGAAAGCTAAGAAAGTTATTAACTAGGTAATTAGAATTGGTATTTACTAGATATCTATTGTTCAGTTAACTCTTTGGCAAGTTCTGTGAATCTGCAAAAGAGATACAGGATATAATTTATGACCTACAGGTGTTTACAATCTAATTGGGAACTAAACCTAACATACCTGAAACAATTAAAGAGGAGCTAAAGAGTAAGATGGTAAATTCAATCAAACTTCATGGATTGGAATTGTCCAAAGTGGGAGAAATTTGTGGAGCAGGTGAGACTTGAGCTGTGTCCCTGACATATGGATGGGAGTTAGATTATCAGGTAGAATGAAGTAGGCATGCCAGAAAAGAAAGATTCTGCAGGAAAAAAAATAATCACAAGAAGAGTAAATAAGCATGTTGTCTGTTGGAAATAGTGAGATGCCCCACTCAACTGAAGCTACATTCCATAGAATAATAAAGAATTATTAATGCCCTTGAAAGCATGCTCATGAATTCCAGGCACCTTTGTATCCTGGGCACCAGGCTGCTCAGTAAATACTCATTGAGTTAATATTGTCCTCCTCATTCATTTTACAAAAATGAAACTGAGGGTCAGGGAGGTCAGGATATTTGAACAAGATGTCACTGGTAATGAATTGCACACATTGCCACTACCTCTCAACTCCACTACAGAAAGTTCCAGATGGTGGAAGTCATTTTTAAATTCACCTACCCTAAATCCACCAGATGCTTTTAAAATTTCTGTTGAAGGCAATATATAGGCAGAAAAAGTTAAATATCTTTACAAGCCCTTGTTCAAAGGGAAGTGATCCTCTTCAAATGAGAAGATGTGACTCTGACTTAATTTTCCTCCTGATCTACAGTACAAAGAGGCTGAGACTCTTAGACTGAGGGTTCAAGCTTCACTATCAGCCTTTCTCCCAAGGAAAAATGATAAAACTCCTCAGCTAAACTCTTGTATGCTAAGTGATGGGATGGCAGGGTAAAAGCCATCCAGACAGAGTTTGGAGGGCAAAGTCATTCACTGTAAACTTTTATTTATATGTCTTCTCAAGGAAATCTAAGTGTATCAATGCAAAGTGGAAAATGCCCTTCAATCATCAGCTAATTGCTCCATAACCCTCCAGACATCTAGCTTTTCCAAAACATAACAGAATGTGACAAAGGTAATAGTTTCCAGATTCGTTGACATTTTCACTATGAGTATCAGGCTGAGGAACTGAATTTCTCACTTTATAGCCAAAATTGTTTTCATAATGTAGGAAGTATCCATTTCTCTCAACGTAAATATCATGTTCTTATTTCTATTTCAAATCAATAGCTTCTTTAAGTTAAACTATATCTTTGTTGCATTACCATTCTATGTTTGTGGCTTTCCCTATTTCAGCCTTACTAAAATTAATTAATTAATTAATTAATACTGAAACTAATGAACCTATAAAACACTGAAACTTGACAACATCCAGAGGCTATCACCTGCTAAATGGTCCTTTCTGTGTTTAGTTTTGTCCCTGTCATTTTGATTTTGCTGTATCTACAGTGCTAATACCAGAAGACACTCAAAACTATTTGCTGAATGAATCATTGAGTGCTATGTTCTTAAAAGTAAAGAACAAGGAATGTCTGGGAGAGGATAGAAGCTGTAATTGCAAAGAAAAAAAATAACAGTGAAATAGTTCACGCAATCAGTCACAAAATAACTCATTTCTTACATACATTAAGCACTTTCATGTCTACTGTTTCTTATAGACCTTCCAGTATCCCTATCATCAAGGGAAAGCAGGTATTTCATTGGCCCAAAGGAGTTTATTGACTTATCTAAGGTCACATATTCAGTAAACAGAAGTGTTCAGACTCCTGAATCTGAGTTCATTGTTCCCCCTACTATAACATGCTATGCTCTGAATTGTTTCGGGCTTCACAGACTATAATAATTTGTCCAATAGTTCAGAATTTTGTCTTTAGTAGAATTAATTGATATGAAAGCTAGTAGCTTCTGGATTTTGAGCAGTTAACTGGTGACCTGCTTGGGGAGAGAGTCACTGGAGTTCTGAACACTTTTTTTAATAAAAAGTACAAACAAGATTTAGCAAGAAGGATTATGAGTCAAAAAAAATTAGTAAAATAGTTCCGTAGATATGTTTGTTTATTTATTTTCCCCTACAAGAAATGCCAGCCTTTGTTTATTTAAAGATTTGCGACTTTCCAGTTATTAATAACATTTTTAGTCAGACCACATGATGCAGGCAGGCAATGTTAGATAAAACATCTGCAGAGCAGACTTGCCTTCCATGACTGATGTTTTTCCACAGAGATATAAGCAATATACCTGCTGGAAACTCAAATAGCAGCATAAATAAGATATATCCATGGAAGGTTTTGAAAACCTCAAAATAATTCTCCTGTATTTTTATTTTCCTAAGCTTATAATCAAGGCATCATACTTGTCTTGCTATTACAGCGATGTACATCCTCTACCAAAGTGGTTTGCATGGAGACAGATGCTCAGCAGTGAGCAAATATCAAGGAAATACTGAATTGGAAGTGACAAGTGCCTTCAGCCAAGAAGTCCAAAGGGAATTGTCATTTTGAAATCATACATAGCAGAAGGATCCAAAGAAAAAATGAAATGGCAAAAGTGCCAGTGTTAATCCAGAAATTAAACTCAGGGGTTGTGTTAGGCCAAGCTAATTGAACCAACAATGGTCTTTCTTTCATTTTGAATTAAATTGCATTCAAAAAGAGAGGGCATGCCAAAATATCCTCAACTAGATTGGGGAAACAGGACAAAAGAATCAGCAGCATAATCAAGAAATATTTGTTAGAGTGATGTGTATTTATTGGGCAAGATAAATAAATGTCTCCATCCCTTAAGAGTTTACAAATTAGGACTGATAGCCCTGATCTGGGAAAAAGAAACCATCAAAAACAAAATATTGATTAAGTGACATTAGGCTAGGAGCAGTTTAAACATTCTGTGTGTAAGTGTGGTTATTCTAAGAAATATAATAATAACAATATTAGAAATAAAAATAATCTCTATCATACTTGGTGCCATTTCTTGAGCTACTGGCTAATGCTAAATAATATGCCAAGTGTTTTACATGCATTTTCCCTTCCGATCTAAAATGTTACTATTGTCTCCATTTTACTGTTGGAGAACCTGAGGCTTGGAGATAATAACCTGTCCCAGTCTCATAGCTAGTAATAGGTAGGTGGATTAAGAGAATCTCACTCCAAAGTTTGGGGGTTATCCCTCTGTATTACTGTGTCCTAAATTAGCCACATGTAGACTGAATTAAAAGAACCACATTACTAATCCTAGATGTAAATAGATAGTGAAGAAAAGATAATGATATATCACAAAAAACAAAAGAACAACCAGGACATTTATTAATAAAAGCACTATTTATGATTGCATAGGGAAGGGATAGCTAATATACACATTTAACCCCAATTGTAAGTGCTATTGTGTGAAAGCATTGAATGCGAATAAGTTGCAGTTTCAAGAAATGTAAAATTAAAAATTTGACTCTATTCTCTCTTAATACCAGGTGCCAATGACTGCAATGAACAAAATAAGTCTTATTACAATCAGCCAGTATTTAATAACTAAAAAGGGATGTTAAGATAATCTTTATTACTAAATTTCTCATTAATGTATATTTATAAAACTTCATAGTCTTAGGCAATGACAGAAACACTAAATCTAAGTTAAAGGCAGGCATAGTTTGTTCAGACTTCCTTAAATGATAATGCATGTGTGGTACACCCTTAATTAGAACAGTCAAGAGCCATTTAAATAAATACAAAAACATAGTGATAATGCTCAAAGAACCATAAATGGGAAAAGAGATAGTAGTTCATCAGTCAAACCTCCAAAATAAACTCCATTGGTCTATGGAAGAGCATATGTGAGAACCAGGTCAATATTTATTAAGGAGAAAATAGATAATAATAACACACATATTTATTGTTCAACACAGGTAACATTTTTCCATTGCAAGCTCTCTATGAAGACTGTTAAAGTAGGTAAATTTATCTTATTTGGGGGGATGAAGAATGTGAGCTTTAGGAAGGCTAAGTGATTTTACAAAGAAAAGACAGTCACTGATGGTTGGCATGGTACTTTAGTTAATGTTTTTTTAGTTAGAGCTGGTTGCCTTAAAAGTGAAAGAGAAGGAGAAAATCAAAGAAAACAGATATAACAGTTCTATTTTTAGTTTAATGGGACTATCTGTTGAAATTCTGGAAATCTAAAAAGTAGGTCAAAAGAACCAGTTTTGCTGGATAACTTCTGTTTTGAAACAAATATGTCTCTGAGAGTCATATGAAGCTGGCATTACTTGCTCCATCATTGGTGTTAAAATAACACCATTTTGTACAAAAATCATTTGGCATTTCTGCAGACTCCCTGTATTTATCTAATCCCCCAGTGCTGAATGTCATCCTAGTACATGGAGAAAGAGTTTATCACTTGTTTTATCTGACAAGATGATTCACCATCAGCCAAAAGTCTAAAGGAAAATTTCATGAAGAAACTACACACAACAACATGAATAAACAAGCATATTTTATAGGAAAAAAGGGGGAGCTGGTGGTGGAATATGTAGTCATTTAAAAAATAATTCATATCCAGAGACCAAAAATGTTTTACTCTAATCTATGTTATAATTTAAATGCACAACTATCTTAACTGTGACAGGTGAGTTCTATTTTCACTTAGGACAAAGAACACTGCAAGAGAACATCATTCATGATGTAAAAATGAGAACAAGACAGGTAACATACAGAATCATAATTTTTGGAGCACATAGCAGATGGCAAAGTTCTCAAGGCAAACTGGCAAACTGAAATCCAAGAGGAGACAGGTCCCTTGAGAACTGCACACATGAATTGGTATAACTTTGACAGAGCCTGGGTAGAAGTGGCCACCATAGAAGCTGGTGAGAAGAAAAAGCTGAAATTTTAACAAATTCTTAAAATTTGAATGAAGATATCATGACTGTTTAGAATCCCTAGGGTCCTCAAACACAAGGAGAATCAGCACCCACCTACTCACCCGTTTTCATGACTTCTACCAAGTGTCCATGAGAACAACCCAGAGCCGAGCAAGAAAGCTGATTAAAACCACCACTTCTGTGGACTATTTTTGTAAAGTCAGCCTAGTTTTAAGGAGAGAGCAGTAGGATTAGGAGAAATCCATCTGTACTCTGGACCCCACCAGACTGTAAGGTAGTGGTTAGCTACCACTGAGAGATAAACTGGAAATGTCCTCACCCTGGACTCTCTTCTGATATGAGACAAAAGCCACTGCCACTGGGTGGAAGGATACATAACTCCCCCAGACCCAAGACTCTACTGATTTCAAAAAGATGATGCCTACTACTAGAGAAGGGACAATAAATCTTCCTTTTCTGGACTCTGTGCTGAGATAGCCATCTACCACTAGGGTGGAGTAGGAAACATACTCATTCCTAGAATCCTGAACTGATATAAGGCAGATTTCAGCTGCCTTTGTGGTGGGGGAGGGGGTGGTATAGGAAGGGAGGAAAATAGAAATCCTCTCTATCAACTCTTCACTGGTACAAAATATAGATTCGTTGCACTGAGGAAGAGTGGAAACTTTGCCTGCTCTCTGGAGTCTGGACTGAGTAGGAGGTAGAGATTACTTGCATTTCAGGAAAGGCAAGAATGCTGAAAAACCTGTCTCCCTGCAGTTTACATGCAAATAACCTACCTAAGACAAAGGCAAGATCAGAATAACAAAGAAACACCTCTGCCCCCACAATGTGACTTCAGTTGAGTATGAAGCAATAGCAGTGTATCATGGGAGGAGGGGCAGGAACTTTGCACAGGCATGAAGAATCTGATGAAATGTGAAGGTAGAATAAGAACACTGAGAGAAAACCTGTAGCATGCTAGACCTCACACTTAGCACACCCCAGGATGTTTGAAGCCTGTAATGTCCTTAATGTAACTAAAGCAACAACAAGCCAAATTCAGTTCATATACAAAAAATTTTGTCAATCTTTCAGTCTGGCAGAAGAAGAGACACATACAGAAAAGACACTATTGACCTCAATCTCTACTATTTTTACATGCAATATTCAGAATTTAATCAAATATTGGAAGACACATGAGACAAGAAAAAGAGATCTATTATTAAGAGATAAAGTAGTCATCAGAATCAGGCTAGAATTTCTTATTCAGAATTTGGACAAAAGATGATCCAAATGTGATCAGACAGGTAGATAGTTTAAATAACTAAGGCTGATATGTTAAAAGATCTAATTGGAAATGTGAAGAACATGTGTGAATAGGTAGAAAACTTCATCAGAGAGATGCAAACAATAAAAAAGGAAATGCTAGAAATGAATAACACAGTATAAGAAATGACAAATTACTGTGGTGGGATTATTAGCATACTGTACACATAAGAAGAAAGAATTAACAAACAGTAAGATGGATCAATAAAAATTGTGCATGTTTACAGCAAAAGAAAAATATGAAAAGAAAAATTCAAATCAGAATAGAGGATCTGAGATTTTAGAACATTAGCAATCTAATACATGTATATTTGATGTCCCAGAAAAATAAGTGACCAAGTATGGGCCAAAATAAATATTTGAAGAGATAATGTCCCATTTTTTTCTAAATTTAATTTAAGAGAACAAAGATCTAAGAAGCTTAGATAAACTCACATAGGAAGAATATAAAGAAAAACTTAGGTGCATTATACTTAAATGTTAAAACCAAAATAAAGAGAAATGTTGAAGGCAGCTGAGTAAAACAAACAAACAAACAAACATATATATATATATATATATATATATATATATATACAGGGAACTACAGGTAACAGTTTCATCTGACTTCTCATCAGGAAAAACAAAATCCAGAAGTCAATGGAAGGACACTGCTGATGTGCTGAAATTTCAAAAACAAAAACAAACAAATAAACCCTTAGAATTCTACCAGTAAAAATATCCTTCAAAAATCAAGGGGAAATATAAACACATTCAGAAATACAAATTCAAAATGAATTCATCTCCCACAAAACTGCAAGACAAGATAGGCTAAAATTAATTCTTTAGGTTGAAGCAAAATGTTATCAGAAAGAAATTCCCTTACTTTCAACCTGTTTGTGGCTTTAAAATTAAAGTGTGGTTCTTATTTTTAAAAGAAAGAAAAAAAATTATAGTTAGATCTTGCTTTTTTTATCCAGTCTGACAATCTTTGTTTTTGAATTGGAGTGTTTATTTCATTTACACTTAATGAAACCATTCATATATTTGGAATTAAGCTTTGCCTTTTGATTTATGTTATTCCATCTTCTCTTTATCTCTCTGTTCCCATTTGCATAACTTTTTCTGGGTGAAGAAAATTATTTATTTTATCTTACTTTGAAATAATTAGTCTTACAAGAGGTTACATAGATAGTACAGAGAGGTGTTGTTTACCCTTCACCCAGGGTTCCCAATGAATACATCTTGTATTATTGCAGTACAATATCAAATCTGAGAAACTGTCATTAGGATAATGTGTGTGTATACTTCTACACATTTATGGTTGTGTACCAAACACCACAATTAAGACATAAAACTATTCTATCACCACAAAAACATCGTCTATTCTACTCCTTTAAAGTCACACTCACCCACCCAAATCTTTCCTATTATTCCTAATTCCTGGCAACAACTAACCTGTTTTTGATCTATATTATTTTGTGATTTTGAGGATGGAATATAAAGAATATATGACCTTTAGAAATTAGCTTTTTCATTCAGCATGGTACCCTTGAGATTCATCCAAGTTGTGTGTATCAGTAGTTCATTCCTTTTTATTGCTCAGTAGTCATCTATGGTATGGATGTTCAACAGTTTATTTAAACATTCACACATTGAAGTGTATCTAGGTCATTTCTAGGTTGGGCTATAACAAACGAAGCTGCTATGAACAATTATGTACAGGTTTTTGTATAGACATAAGTTTTCATTTCTCCAGGATATCTGTATTGCAAATACTGGGTGGTATGAAAGGTATATGCTTAGTTTTTAAGGAAATGCCAAACTATTATTCAAAGTGGCTGTACCATTTTATATTCACATTTTATATTACATCTTTAGTGTATGAAAGAGACGGTTTCTTCACATACTCACCAGAAACTGCTATGGTCACTTCTTTTTTTATTTTAGTTGTTCTAATAGTTGTGTGATGGTATCACACAGTGATCTTAATTTGCAAATCCCTTATGGGCAGTGAGGTTTAACACCTTTTCATGTGCTTATTTGCCATCTATATATCCTCTTCAGTGAAATGTCTCTTCATGTACTTTGTCAATTTTCTAATTAGATTTGTCTTTTACTATTGTTGACTTCTGAGATTTCTTTACTATATAAATGTCAAAAAAGGGCAATATTGTTTGGAAATGCACAGATAGGTAGCGAAACTCAAACAAAGCAAAACAATCATTTCCGTACAAGTTCTGACTTGTTAAAACTAGAGGGGAGGAAGAAAGCCGTGATCTCGAGGGTACAAAGTTTCCTGGATTGCAAACAATGCTCTTTTTTTTGATCTAGGTGTTTTTTTTCTCAACACTGGTGTTTATAATAATTTATTAATTTTTGTTTTATGTTTTATGCCCTTTCCTTTATGTCAATTATGCAGTAAAATTTTTTTTCACTTAAAAAAATGTTTACCGTTTACCCTTCCCCCTCCCCATAGTCTCAAGTCCATTCTCTAGTAAGTCTGTGTCTTTATTCCTGTTTCACCCCTAGGTTTTTCATGACATTTTTTTTTCTTAAATTCCATATATATGTGTTAGCATATGGTATTTGTCTCTCTCTTTCTGACTTACTTCACTCTGTATGACAGACTCTAGGTCTATCCACCTCATTACAAATAGCTCAATTTCGTCTCTTTTTATGGCTGAGTAATATTCCATTGTATATATGTGCCACGTCTTCTTTATCCATTCATCCGATGATGGACACTTAGGTTGTTTCCATCTCTGGGCTATTGTAAATAGAGCTGCAATGAACATTTTGGTACATGACTCTTTTTTTTTTTTTTTTTTTTAATGCTGTTTTGTTATCCTGTCTTTTTTTTTTTTAACATCTTTATTGGAGTATAATTGCTTTACAATGGTATGTTAGTTTCAGCTTCACAACAAAATGAATCAGTTATATATATACATATATTCCCATATCTCTTCCCGCTTGCGTCTCCCTCCCTCCCACCCTCCCTATCCCACCCCTCCAGGCGGTCACAAAGCACCGAGCTGATCTCCCTGTGCTATGCGGCTGCTTCCCACTAGCTATCTACCTTACGTTTGGTAGTGTATATATGTCCATGCCTCTTTATCGCTTTGTCACCATTTACCCTTCCCCCTCCCCATAGCCTCAAGTCCATTCTCTAGTAAGTCTGTGTCTTTATTCCTGTTTCACCCCTAGGTTTTTCATGACATTTTTTTTTTAAATTCCATATATATGTATTAGCATACGGTATTTGTCTCTCTCTTTCTGACTTACTTCACTCTGTATGACAGACTCTAGGTCTATCCACTTCATTACAAATAGCTCAATTTCGTCTCTTTTTATGGCTGAGTAATATTCCATTGTATATATGTGCCACATCTTCTTTATCCATTCATCCGATGATGGACACTTAGGTTGTTTCCATCTCTGGGCTATTGTAAATAGAGCTGCAATGAACATTTTGGTACATGACTCTTTCTGAATTATGGTTTTCTCAGGGTATATGCCCAGTAGTGGGATTGCTGGGTCATATGGTAGTTCTATTTGTAGCTTTTTAAGGAACCTCCATACTGTTCTCCACAGTGGCTGTATCAATTTACATTCCCACCAACAGTGTAAGAGGGTTCCCTTTTCTCCACACCCTCTCCAGCATTTATTGTTTCTAGATAAAGAGGCATGGACATATATACACTACCAAACATAAGGTAGATAGCTAGTGGGAAGCAGCCGCATAGCACAGGGAGATCAGCTCGGTGCTTTGTGACCGCCTGGAGGGGTGGGATAGGGAGGGTGGGAGGGAGGGAGACGCAAGCGGGAAGAGATATGGGAACATATGTATATATATAACTGATTCATTTTGTTGTGAAGCTGAAACTAACATACCATTGTAAAGCAATTATACTCCAATAAAGATGTTAAAAAAAAAGTTTAAATGTTTTATACAATTTTTAAAAGTCACTTTCCATTTATTGTTATTACAAATTATTGGCTATATTCCCTGTGTTGTACAACACATTCTTGAGCTTATCTTACACCCAATAGTTTGTACCTCCCACTCCTCTAACCCTATAGTGCCGCTTCCCCCACTCCCCACTGGTAATGACTAGTTTGTTCTCTATATCTGTGTCTGCTTCTTTTTTGTTTTATTCATTAGTTTGTTGTATTTTTTAGATTCCACATATAAGTGATATCATACAGTATTTGTCTTTCTCTTCTGAATTATTTAACTGACATAATGCCTTCCAAGTCCATCCATGTTGCTGTAAATGGCAAATTTTCATCCTTTTCATGGTTGAGTAGTATTCCATTGCATATATGTACATCTTCTTTATCCATTCATCTGTTGATGGACATTTAGATTGCTTCCATATCTTTGCAATTGTAAATAATGATGCTCTGAACATTGACATGCATGTATCTTTTCAAATTAGTGTTTTCATTTTTTCCAGATATCTACCCAAGTGGAATTGTTAGGTCATATGGTAGTTCTATTTTTAGTTTTTTGACAAACCTCCATACTGCTTTCCATATTGGCTGCACCAATTTACATTTCCACCAACAGTGTAAGAGGGTTCCCTTTTCTCCATATCTTCACCAGCATTTGATATTTGTATTCTTTCTGATAATAGCCATTGTGACAAGTGTGAGGTGATATCTCATTGTGATTTTGATTTACATTTCTCTGATGATTAGCAACGTTGAACATCTTTTCATGTGCCTGTTGGCCATCTGCATTTCCTCTTTGGAGAAATGTCTATTTAGTTCTTCTGCCCATTTTTTAATCAGCTTGTTTGTTTGTTTCTTTTGATGTTGAGTTGTGTGAGCTCTCTATATATGTTGGATATTAATCCCTTAATGGTCATATCATTGGCAAATATTTTTCCCAGTCAGTAGGTGGTATTTTTGTTTTGTTGATGTTTCCTTTTCTGTGCTAAAGTGTTTAAGTTTAATTAAGTGGCTTTGTTTATTTTTGCTTTTATTTCCTTTACTTTAGGAGGCAGATCCAAAAAAATCTTGCTGGGATTTATGTCAAAGCGAGTTCTCCCTATGTTTTCCTCTAAGAGTTTTATGGTATTTGGTCTTACATTCAGGTCTTAAATCCATTTGAAATTTATTTTTGCATATGAGGTGAGAAAATATTCTAATTTCATTCTTTTACATGTAGCTGTCCAGTTTTCCTGGCACCACTTATTGAAGAGACTGTTTTCTCCATTGTATATTCTTGTCTCCTTTGTTGTAGATTAATTGACCATAAGTGTGTTGGTTTATTTCTGGGCTCTCTATCTTGTTCCATTGATCTATGTGTCTGCTTTTGGGCCAGTAGCATACTGTTTTGATTAAAATAATAACAATAAACACTAGAATTAAACAGGATTTACTAACTATCTGGTATTGTGGCAAATACTTTACTGAATTCAGATATTTAACCTACCAATCTCACCAATGATCTCAAGAAATAGGCTCTATTACTATCCCATTTTATATGTAAAGAGGCTGAGTTTCAGATGGTTAATAACTTCTTTGAGGTAACATTGCTAGTAAGTGTTATAACTTAAATGTGCAATTACATCTGCCTGATTACAGTGCTCACACTCTTAAATATTATGCAATACCAACCACCATATGTATTGGAAAAATAATAACCAGTGTTTACTATTTAAGTTGTGATTCGTATTTAGGGATTCGAGGCACTGTATAAAAGTTGGGCCATATAATTAATTTATTAATATGCTTCAAAGGCTGTGGTCATGCTATTTTTGAGACAGGATCTTTTTATTTTAATAATCGGTTATGATATGGCCAGATGAACTCTAACGCTTACAATTAGAAAGAAAAATAATCACTCCACTACCCAATTTTGCCTCTACTAAATTTAGACACATCATATTCACACTATTTCCTATTATAGTAAAAAATAAGTATCATAAATACCTGTTGTGATCACTTTACAGAATTTGTATGAGGGTGCAGAGGGAAGGTTATGCTTGAAAATTGATAATGACATTAGTTCTGAGAACCCCAGGATGGTGCATTTGGATAGTAAATCTCATTAGCAGAAACACTCTAACCAGTCTCACCAACTATATTTCTACTGGGGTGTGGTTGATTTATTCCATAGACTCTTCTCCCAGAAACTCAGAAAGAAATATGTATCAGTTCAATGTTCCAGGCCATGTAGAAGTCACAGAAGTAGAGAGATGAATAAAAGTTTACCCCTACTTTCACAGCCTAGTCAAGATAAACTCTTTTAAAGTATAATTATAATGAAATGTGATAAATGTGATGAACAAGCTATGCACAAGTTGTCATAAATAAGCCAGAGGACTCTTAACTCAGGCTTGGGGGGCTAGAGTTATATTCCAAGTGTAAGAATAACTTGGAATATTAAGTAATAATTATTATGTTATGGTCTGATTATGTGCCATTTCAAAACTGTGTTCTCAGTTCCTACATTTATGCTTCAGCTTGCCTTTATTCCTTTAGCTCTTCTTCCTTCTTACAGAGAACAAATTATGATTTTCCAGATTTGTTTATTCTAAGTGAGTCAGAAAGGACAAGGAATCTAAAAACTAATATTTTTTCACATCTTCATATTATAATAGGAAAAGGGATCAAACAAGAACCACCATTAATAAATAGTTGGCTTGCATCAAGTTTATACATTTTCACATCTAGAAGGAAAAATAATCAAATTCTCCAGTGACAATCTACATTTAGCTCCTGCATTCCAAAAATTTGTGTGCAAAATATATTAATTATACCCTTCAAAAATATGGATTTAAAATTATTTGGCATCTTATAGTGGTTTGAAATAAAAATAAAATCACAATAATAATAAAAACATAATAAACATGGAGATATTTATTATCACTATGAAAACAAAACCTCAAGTCACAAATGCATATTACTATTGAACCATGGGACTGAGTTTATAGAACTCTAAATAGGGTAGAAATTTTCCTTATAATAACCTACTGAAAATTAAACACACTTTTAAATAATTTATTCACCTTTTTTCCCCAAATGCTCATGAAACACTCAAATAAGGAAGAGTTTTATTCAACTTCTATTTTCACTTAGGATTTTAACTTAACTTTGTATAAGTAGATTTTTTTGTCTCTAGATATTCTGAACACATTTTTGCTGCTGTTTGTTTTGTTTTCTTAAATGTCATTTGAAAAGTTTACTAAAGTATCCTTCAAATTTCAAATTTCAATATAATAAGCTAGTTTGTAATTATCTTACTATGATTTTTTAAATAGCTATAGCATATTACCATTTATTTTAAATCTAGGCACAATTTATATTTTAAATGCCTCCATTTTAAGTATATAGTTCAATGAGTTTTGACAAATTATACACTGATGTAATCCACTGCAAAATGAAGATATATAACATTCTCATCACCATAAAATGCCCCCTCAGATCTGCAATTAACCCACTAACTTCAGCCACAGGTAATCACTGATACGTTTTCTGTTACCATAGATTAATTTTGCCACTTTAGAATTGTGTATAAATGGAATCACAGAATAAGTGTTTTTTTGTGTGACAACTTCTTTGTCATAGAATAATGATTTTGAGATTCATTCATTTGTGGCATGCATTTATTTATCACTAAGTAGTATTTAATTGAATGGATATGCTCCATTTTGTTTATCTACTCATCTGTTGCTAGTCATTTAGATTATTTCAAGGTTTTGGCAATTAGTAATAAAGCTACTATTAACATTCATGTGCAAGTCTTTCTGTAGATAAGTGTTTTCATTCCTTTGGGTAAATATCTAGGGATGGTGTTGCTAGATCAAAATGTAAGTGTTTAACTTTGTAAGATATTGTCAACTGTTTTCCTAAGAGTTTGTAACATCAGTAATACCTGAGAATTCCCGTTGTTCAACATCCTCTCCAACATTGCCAATCTATTTAAGGTTATCCATTCTAATGTGTATATAGTGCTATCTCATTGTGATTTTTTTTTTTTTTTTTTGCGGTACGCGGGCCTCTCACTGTTGTGGCCTCTCCCATTGCGGAGCACAGGCTCCGGACGTGCAGGTTCAGTGGCCATGGCTAAAAGGCCCAGCCACTCTGCAGCATGTGGAATCCTCCCAGATCGGGGCACAAACCCATGTCCTCTGCATCAGCAGGTGGACTCTCAACCACTGCGTCACCAGGGAAGACCTCATTGTGATTTTAATTTGCAATTCTCTGATGACTAATGATGTTGAACGACTTATAATTGGTTTCTTGTCCATGAGTATATCTTACTTTGTGAAGAGTCTGTTCATTTATACCCATTTTTATTTAATTGGGTTCCTGGCCTTTTTATTGTTAAGTTGTATGGATTTGTTAGAATTCTGGCCTATGCTTTATGAAGAGGTTATCCTACTCTGTGGTTTTTCATTCCATTTTCTTAACAGTAGATTCCAAACAGGAGGAATTTTTATTTTTGATGAAGCACAATTTAACATTTTTTCTCTTATGCTTCATGATTTGGAAACTTATATAGGAAATTGTTGCCTAATCCAAAGTTACAATGATTTTCTTATAAGTGTTCTGCTAGAGGATTTATAGTTTTAGGTTTTACATTTAGGGATATGATCCATTTAAATTTAATATTACTAATGATGTGCGGTAGGGATTGAGAATCATTTTGTATATGAATATTCAGTTGCTTTAGGATCAGTTGTTTGACAGACAATCATATACCTACTGAATGACCTCATAACATTTGTCAAATATCAATTGAGCAGCTGCTTGGGGAGTAAAAGTTTGGCTGAACTTCTCCCAGCAAAACAATAATTTTAACTAGTGAAAATTATAAAAAACAATCAATCATTAAAATCTTTGGAAATTGTCCTCAGGGCATATAGTCAGTGGAGAAATAGTCATTCAAAAAAGCCTACTAGAGGAGACCTTCAAGATGGCAGAGGAGTAAGACATGGAGATCAACTTCCTCGCCACAAATACATCAAAAATGCATCTACATGCAGAACAATCCCTACAGAACACCTATTGAACACTGGCAGAAGACCTCAGGTTTCCCAAAAGGCAAGAAAATCCCCACATACTTGGGTAGGGCAAAGAAAAAAGAAAAAACAGAGAAAAAGGAATAAGGACAGGACCTGCACCTCTGGGAGGGAGCTGTGAAGGAGGAAAAGTTTCCACACGCTAGGAAAGCCCTTCACTGGTGGAGATGGGGGGGTGGGTGGGGGGAAACTTTGCAACCACGGAGAGCAGCACAGCAGCAGGGGTGCCAAGGGCAAAGTGGAGAAATTCCCTCACAGGGGATTGATGCCAACCAGCACTCACCAGCCTGAGAGGCTTGTCTGCTCACCTGCTCACCCACCGGGGTGGGTGGGGGCTGGGAGCTGAGGCTTGGGCTTCATAGATCAGACCCCAGGGAGAGGACTGGGGTTGGCTGCGTGAAGACAGCCTGAGGGGGCTAGTGCGCCACAGCTAGCCAGGAGGGAGTCCAGGAAAATGTCTGGACCTGCCTAAGAGGCAAGAGACCATTTTATCAGAGTGTGTGAAGAGAGGTGTCTACTTCCTCATCTTCCCACAGAAGGCAGAGCACCACCTAAAAAAGCTCCAGAGATGGGCATGAGCCACGGCTATCAGCTCGGACCCCAGAGACGGGTATAAAACACTAATGCTGCTGCTGCTGCAGCCACCAAGAATCCTGTGTGTAAGAGCAGGTCACTATCTACACCCCCTCCAGGAGCCTGTGCAACACACCACTGCCAGGGTCCCGTGATCCAGGGACAAATTCCCCAGGAGCACACACGGTGCGCCTCAGGCTGTTGCAATGTCATGCCAACCTCTGCCATTATAGACTTGCCCCGCATTCCAATTATAACTACAGTACCCCTCCCTCTCCCCCCAGCCTGAGTGAGCCAGAGCCCCCTAATCAGCTACTGCTTTAACCCCATGTCTGGACAGGAACAGATGCCTGAGAGAGACCTACACACAGAGGTGGGGCCAAAACCAAAGCTCAACCCCAGGAACTGTATCAAAAAAGAAAAGAAAGGGAAATTTTTCCATGCAGCCTCAGGAGCGGCAGATTAAATCCCCACAATCAACGTGATGTATCCTGCATCTGTGGAATACCTGAATAGAGTTCGCTGTCTGTGACTGACTTGTATATGATTTTTATGTTTATCTTAGTATAGTTTTAAAAATTTGTTATCATTGGTAGATTTGTTTACTGGTTTGGTTGCTCTCTTCTATATTTTTTTTTATTTTAATAATTTTTTTATTTATTGTTACTTAAAAAATTTTATTTTCTTTCTTTTTTTCTCCCTTTTCTTCTGAGCCATGTGGCTGACAGAGTCTTGGTGCACTGGGCTGGTGTCAGGCCTGAGCTTCTGAGACGGGAGAACTAAATTCAGGACATTGGAGCAACAGAGACCTCCTGCCCCACATAATACCAATTGGCAAGAGCTCTACCGGAAATCTCTGACTCAACAATAAGACCCAGCTGCACCCAATGGCCAGCAGCCTCTAGTGCTGGACTCCCCATGCTAAACAACTAGAAAGACAGGAACACTACACCACCCATTAGAAGAGGAGGTTCATAGATGTCCCAAAACACACCACTGGATGTGGGCCTACCCACAAGAAAGACAACTTCCAGCCCCACCCACTAGAACACAAACACCAGTTGCCTCCACCAGGAAGCTTACACAACCCACTGAACCAACCCCACCTACTGGGGGCAGATACCCAAAATAATGGGAAGCATGAACCTACAGCTTGCAAAAAGGAGACCCCAAACACAGTAAGTTAAACAAAATGAGAAGACAGAGAAATATGCAGAAGATGAAGGAACAAGGTAAAAACCCACCAGACCAAAAAAATGAAGATGAAATAGAGAGTATACCTGAAAAAGAATTCAGAGTAATGATAGTAAAGATGTTCCTAAATCTTGGAAATAGAATAGAGAAAATACAAGAAACGTTTAACAAGGATCTAGAAGAACCAAAGAGCAAACAAACAATGATGAACAACACAATAAATGAAATTAAGAATACTCAAGAAGGAATCAACTGCAGAATAACTGAGTCAGAAAATGGATAAATGACCTGAAAGATAAAATAGTGGAAATACCTACAGCAGAGCACAATAAGAAAAAAGAATGAAAAGAATTAAGGACAGTCTTAGAGACCTCTGGGACAAAATTAAACACACTATCATCAAATTATAGGAGTCCCAGAAGAAGAGAAAGAGAAAGGGACAGAAAATATTTGAAGAGATTATAGTTGAAAACTTCCTTAACATGGGAAAGGAAATAGTCAATCAAGTCCAGGAAGCACAGTGAGTCCCATAAAGGAAAAACCTAAGGAGAAACATGACAAGACACATATTAATCAAACTGTCAAAAATCAAATACAAAGAACAAATATTAAAAGCAGCAAGGGAAAAACAAAAAATAACACACAAGGGAATCCCCATAATGTTAACAGCTGATCTTTCAGCAAAAACTCTGCAAGCCAGAAGGGAGTGGCAGGACATATTTAAAGTGAAAAAGGGGAAAAGTTACAACCAAGATTACTCTACCCAGCAAGGATTTCATTCAGATTCGACAGAGAAATTAAAAATTTTACAGACAAGCAAAACCTAAGAGAATTCAGCACCACCAAAACAGCTTTACAACAAATGCTAAAGGAACTTCTCCAGGCAGAAAACACAAGAGAAGGAAAAGACCTACAATGACAAACCTAAAGCAATTAAGAAAACAGTAATAGGAACATACATATCAATAATGACCTTAAATGAAAATGGATTAAATGCTCCAACTGAAAGACATAAACTGGCTGAATGGATACAAAAACAGGACCCATATATATGTTGTCTACAAGAAACCCACTTCAGACCTATGGACACATTCAGACTGAAAGTAAAGGGATGGAAAAAGATATTACATGCAAATGAAAATCAAAAGAAAGCTGAAGTAGCAATTCTCATATCAGACAAAATAGACTTGAAAATAAAGACTATTACAAGAGACAAAGAAGGACACTACATGATGATCAAGGGATCAATCCAAGAAGAAGATATAACAATTTTAAATATTCATGCATCCAGCTTAGGAGCACCTCAATACATAAGGCAAATGCTAACAGCCATAAAAGGGGAAATCAACAGTAACACATTCATAGTAGGGGACTTTAACACCCCACTTTCACCAATGAACAGATCATCCAAAATGAAAATAAATAAGGAAACACAAGCTTTAAATGGCATATTAAGCAAAATGGACTTAATTGATATTCATAGGACATTCCATCCAAAAACAACAGAATACACTTTCTTCTCAAGTGTTCCTGGAACATTCTCCAGGATAGATCATATCTTGGGTCACAAATCAAGTCCTGGTAAATTTAAGAAAACTGAAATGGTATCAAGTATCTTGTCCGACCACAATGATATGAGACTAGATATCAATTACAGGCAAAAAACTGTAAAAAAATACAAACACATTGAGGCTAAACGATACGCTACTAAATAGCCAAGAGATCACTGAAGAAATCAAAGACAAAATCAAAAAATACCTCAAAACAAATGACAATGAAAACCTGATGACCCAAAACCTATGGGTTACAGGAAAATCAATTCTAAGAGGGAAGTTAATAGCAATACAATCCTACCTCAAGAAACAAGAAAAAATTCAAATAAAACAACCTAACCTTACATGTAAAGCAATTAGAGAAAGAAGAACAAAGAAAACCCAAATTTAGCAGAAAAAAAGAAATCATAAAGATCAGATCAGAAATAAATGAAAAAGAAATAAAGGAAACAATAGCAAAGATCAATAAAAATAAAAGCTGGTTCTTTGAGAAGATAAACAAAATTGATAAACCATTAGCCAGACTCATCAAGAAAAAAAGAGAGAAGACTCAAATCAACAGTA